>NC_091486.1:30356327-30666446 GCF_947461875.1 Haliaeetus albicilla
AAAGAAGAGAAAAAGAAATCTGAAAAACAAAATCAACACTAAATAGTTTCTAGTGTGCGCATCTATTTCAACTAGTGTGATATTAATAGAACACACAACAGCAGGGAGTGGGAAAATAAACATATTTTCACTCACATAAAGGGACTGCCTAAATGACTCACAAATGCAAAAATAAATAAATGGCTCCCCATGATAATCTGAAACTATATTATATCCACGGAAACAACTCAGCTTCTTAGCTGTAACCTAACGTGTTAAACTCACTCAGTTTTATTTGAGGCCATGGACAGATTGAGTGATCAATCTCTATTACCCTGAGCTTTTTTTTTATCCCATCCTTACAGTGCCATTTTTCTTCTCACTAGACATTTCAGTTCATTTCCCTGAGCCTTCTTCAGCTTACTAGCTGAATTTCAGACTTACAGCAAAAAAAAAAAAAGGCGCTCAAACTTCCAGAGGGAAGTGAGCAAGTAAGTGCATGTTGTGCACAGGAGGGGGAAATACAGCAAAGAAGGGAGGAAAAAAAGGCAATTGTTAGCATTGCATGTGCTGCACTTAGTGGATAAAAGTTACATATTCTAGTTTCATAATGGGGATGTTCAGGGTCAAACAGGTGCTAGCTTCAGATGCTGTAAAATCAAGAGGCGGGGTTTTTTTTGTCTCATAGAATTGGCAAACAGGTATTCCCCTAGAGACATGGAATGAGGACATAGCAATTAACTCTCCCGTTCCTGCAATCGGAGTGCTAATCACATCCTTAGCAACTGCATGGTCACTATGGTACCGACACCATCTTTTGCTCAAATCATTTCTGATTCATTCTCCTGGTAACTTTGGTGATGGTCGGAGCAGAGGTTACGTACACTTGCTGACACTGTGCTGAATGGTTCCATCAATCTCCATTCTGCAATACTGGACTCTGTTGCAAATGAAAATCAGCTGGGAGGCTAGAAAGAAAGTCAGTAAGTGTCCGGAGAACCTATGCTGTTTGCTTTTCAGAAACACTGTGCAAATGACAAACACAATGCTTCACTACAGCTTCTCTGCTCTAATAGTCTTAAATGTGAGGCTAATGAACTTTAGCTTTCAACTCCATTGAACCTCATTATACTGTAAGTACCCTTTGTGTAACATCTTCTTGTGGCTCAGCTGCCAAAAACAATAATGAAGCTATCAGAAAAGAAGGAAAAGAAAAATATATGGTCTTAAAAACAAGCCAATCAGATTCATCTTTCCACAGCCAATATTTGTCCTGGGAGAAGCAGTGACAAATTATAGAGGCTGTAATGGAAAAATGCTAGATGTTGAGACATTTGTGAATGCTAACTGAATCAGGAAATAGCATACAGGAAACAGACTAACAAAAGTGTCCCTGATGGAGTCGCTTAGAGTGGTTGCTGAAATCTGTCCTGTAAGAAGTTCTATCCCATGCATTGCAGACAGAAACAACTGGAACCAGCTTTTATTCAATGAATGTTTGGGATTCGAGTCACTAACCTCTACCTGCTTTGAGTGCTCTAGTGACACAGAAGAGCTGGAACTCCAGTCCTCACTGTGTGGAGAGGGACTGCTCTCTCCTTTGCCTCACTGGTGGAATAAAGTGGTGAAGGAGAACTTACTCAAGAGTCCAGCCTTTTATTTTCAGGTCTCATTGTTTTGGTACACAGGAAGGCTAACCTTAGCATCAGTCAAGCAGAGAGAAGGAAACAAGTGTTTGCAGGAAGAAGACAGATGTCATGTATATGAAGTTTATGTCAGGACTCCATGCTGTTAATGGGAATAGGAGGAAACATTCCCTGGGAGCATATTTTCAATATCTCCTCAGCTGCAGGATTATGTCCTCTGATAAAGCTGGTACTGATAATTTTTGGAGGCAGAACAGGTGCATGCTGTGTGGTTCTAGGGTAACAAACATCTATTTTCACATGTGGCAGATAACATTAAAATGGAAGGTATGGATAGTGGGAGGTAGTCAACTTGAGTGGGAGTGCTACTGACCCGAGAAGCAGATAAATGCATAGCTTCAGAAAGATTCACAGAGTGGACGTTTTCCATAATGTCAGCATTTATTATATACTTCTAATTGGAGGACCTCATTTCTCCATTTTCCTAATTGATTCCTGTAACAAAGATGCCCTGAGTGCTGTATACCGCTCACTGATTGCTAGGCAAACATTATTGGAGTGTCAATATTTGCTTTTTCCTAGAGCTATCATTGTTTGAGAGGGTGTAAGTCATTTGGGATAATGCTCTACTACTGCTGTATTAAATACACATGAAAAACATCTGGTATGCTCACTCTGTGTTTTTTTCACTTTTTGTTTTACTTTGCAGTGAAAACAACTGCTAGTCAGTTGATAAAGCCAGAAGGCAAGACAAGGTATTTCAAAGGAACACAATTTCACCTATCCTATTGGTATCCCCTTACTGGGGCCTTAGGTCCAGAAAGGGCAAGAATTCAAAATCTTTATCCATTTTACATTCTCAAAGCTGGTCTCTGTAACCATGTGTTCCCTTAACTCCCCACCTCCTTCTGCCCTGGGTGCTGATGCTTTGTCTTAAACTAGAAGTCAACATCTTTATCACAGATAGTTTCCTTCAGAAGTTTGTGCAGCACCTAGCGTAATGGGCACCCTGCCCCTAATTTTTCTTGGTGCTACCATGACACAAACCAACATTTTCAGGTTAGAGGTGAAGGTTCTATTTCTTGAATGGGTAAAATAAAGCCTGACTCTGTATCTGGACAGAATGAAGAGAAAAGTAGATGGTGGTTTCTTGTTGAACAAGAAGGAGGAATTATTGTCTGCTTTAGCCAATATATAATGAGGCCTTCCAGCTCTTCCAGGGGCTCATCTTGTCAAATACCACATAGATTTTCCCTATAGCCCAAGAATTTGAGCAATAATAACTGTAGCAGAGCTGGAGATAACCCCATAATTGCAAGTTTGGCCAGCTTACCCAAAGCCTTCACCACAAACTTTACGAAAAATACTGCTCACTATTTACATGAAAGTTGCAGCACACAGAGGATGGTACTTTTGACAGGGTGACTGTCCTGCATAGCTGTGGAGTAATATATCATATGATCCTATTGGTCCTTTGGTGATTCAATATATAGGTAACTGCATTTCATATAACACTCTCCCAAGGTAGACAGAAGATAACTATGATTTCTGGTAATGAAATGCCTGGGGAGTCTCCTGCTGCACTTGGAAAGAAGACAGAAGAAAAGTGGATTGCAAAATCCAAATGCTATGGTCTTGGCTCCCTGACACAGGTCAAGAAGAGGTTGGTCGGAAGTTGACCACATATTTCAGATCTAGAAATCCACAGGACCAGAAGTTTTGAAAGGACAGCTTTGTTACTCATGGTTGTTCTGCTAACTTCAAGGTTTTTCCTTCATCCTGCTTTATAACTGGGATAGAATTTGACCTTGTATATAAAAAAATGTGCCTTTCAGCGGGTGTTTAAATTAGGTGATTATTCATGTGAAGTCAATTGGGAAGGTATCTAAATCCACTACACATGTATTTATACATGTGCAGAAATTTGGTTTCATGAATAGGAACTCCAGGCATCTGGAGTAGATAAAAATCTATGGTAAGGATCTGAGAAGAAACTTTTGCCTGTTCTGCACTAGAACTTACATTTATATGAAACATAAACAAGATCCTGCTGAATAGGAATTTGTCTTGTCATTAAACTGACTCTTTGGTAACTGCTGGTCAGTGTTTTCCTTTCTGCATAATCTGGAGAGAGTAAGAGCCTCTCTCAGCTCCAGTTGCAGAGGATAAATTCAAATGTAAAAGCTCATGTTTTCAGCTCTCTGTACATTCTTGGGACATTCGCCAGTGGATCAGCTATTTCAATGGCCATCACAACACCACAAAGCTCCTTGCTTCCTCTTGTTTCACTTCTGATGAAACTTCCTCTATCACAGAGCAGAGCTAATGGTCCAGATTTAATCAACAAAAGCATTTACATTTCAAAATAATGAGACCCACTCAGCTGGTAACTTGTTAATTAGTTCTCAAGCATTCTTCCTTAATCCTCTTGTGCTGCAGGACAATCCTTCCAATAATAAGGGCGGTAACTTGAGTAAATGTTATCTCGGAGTACTATTTTGCTCCAGGCTCAATTCACACCAATCTGTTGATTTCAGGAGAACTACTCCTGATTTACCGAGGGGTAAATGTCTTTATGTATCACACTGTCTTACTTTTCCTAACAAGTTTTTGCCTTCTATTTTTGCATGACGAATGTCTGCAAAGCAATTAAATGCCTGAACTTAAGCCTCTCTGCCCCTTTATTTTTTAACAATGCTATTCTTTCACTCTGGAGCTCCTAATAGTTGAGGTCAGATTCACATTTACAGAAAACCTATTTATACCACTTTATAATTCAGTGCCATTTTTTTCTTGATTCTCACATGAAGGCCCTTCTACCCAGCTATAGAAAGGTACCAGAATATAAATAAGAATCTGTCCATTAACTTTTTTTCTAGCACCCAGATACTTGCAAGTGAGGATGAATGTAAAGAATGAGGATCTGTTCCCAGTTTCTGTCCCTGTACTAATAAAATCAGAAATACATATGCTGGGTTTCATAGTCTTCCCCAGCAGATTCCTTAACAACTGGAAAACTCCACCAATTAGTACCCAGCACGGGATATGCTTCAGCTGACCTGCTGACAACCAGTCCCTAGATCGATTTTGTCCTGTGATTATCAGTTCTCCAGTCAGAACAGACAGACAAGATCTTAAAGACAAGAAGACGTTTTAGGAAATAAAATCAGGATGTTCAACTCAGAACGCAATTTCCTCCTATATCCCAATTTTGCAAGGCACATAAGTGTGTGCTTAACTTCAAGCACATGATTAATCACCTCTTCGAGACAGGAAGTCTTTCCTGAACTGGAGGCTATGTCTTCTCTTCTGCACCTCTATAGATGGGTGCCTTCTTTTTTTCTGTTTTCTTTTTCTTTCTTCTTTTTTTCTTTCTTCTCCCCACCCCCCATCCCCCGACGCTTTCCCATTTACTCCCTTTTTTTTTTTTTTTTTTTAGCTTTCCCCTTTTCTTTTTTCCCTGTCATATATAATGCATCTGTGCAAAGTTCCTCTTTCTAGATATGGTCGGTAGGTGAGGAGGCAATTATGTAAATAATAAGGTGAGGGAATAAATTATAAAAATAGCAGTACATTCCCAACTTTTTAACAGGAATTTTTACTTCTGAACCATTTCAATTTCTCTGGAAGCCTGAGGACTAAGTACACATAAGACTGAACCTGGTTTTTTGTTGATGCTTGTCTTCTATAAATGAACTACTTAACTATGTTTTTGAAAAACATAAATTAGCACCAAGAAGCTGCACAAATAGCAAGTAAAACAAAACAAAACAAAAGAGGGAGAAATAAAAATGCCATGTAAAATTTTATCCTTCCTGAGTCTCCAGGACATCTTTTGAATACCCATCTAATTTTAAGTGTTTGTGACCATGGCAAAAAATGTTCCCACATGTGGCAAATGTGGAAAAATGTTGTCAATACTTTAAAAATATTTTAATAAATCTCATGTTTTAATCATACTTTTAGAGCCTCCATGTGTTGCCTGTAGAGCCAATGCAATGATTCTGATTTTCACAGAAATGTGATCCAGCCCTAGGGTTGGCAGAAGTTGTGATTTTAGATCTGAGTTCCAGGGAACAAAATTCTAGAAATGTGATTCACATGAACTGGAGGATCTCAGGTTGGGTGTATTTATTTCACCTGAAATACTTGAAAGGAGTCTAATCACTTCCTTAAAGTTAATCTTATGTGTTTATAAGGGTTACTCATGAAGGTTCATTCTATTGCAAGGTTTCCAGCTTGATAGTCCATAGGAGGCATAAATCCTGAAGAGTATCACTTGATAGCCAAACTCATGACAAGCAGTGTAATAATTTGCCTGTATCTGCAAAAACCACGCATCTGATTAAAACTCCCTGATTAAGTAGATGGTTCTCTAGAACAAAGAAAAGAAGTAAGAACTGAGAAGGGGGGTTAATTAATTAAATATTTTTTCATGCTACTACTATTTCTTTTCTTCCTGACTCCTTTGTCTGTACTTTTAAAAAATATTCATCCTCCTAGAATAGTCTATCAATAGCACAAGCATTCACAAGAGATTAGCCCAGAGGGGACTCTGATCCACTTCCACTGTTAAGACAAAACTTCCATTGACACCAATGAGTTTCACCCTGGAATATGCATTTGTAGTTGACTTGTCAGAGCTCAGCTTTGCTGCACACTTGGCGTGATGCACACCATGCACCTATTTACTTAGGACTCAGAATGAGAAGTGAGAGTTATAGAAAATCTGTTCCGAACTACTTTAGTTTAATTTGGATATTTGTGGGATTTGGTAGAGAGCCAGCAAGACTAACCTAGTTATAGCATAAGAATATTAGCCATTGCAAGTCAGGCTTTGGCCAAATTATTTTTCAAATACAAATAATCTTTGTTGCGACTATGAATATACAGGCTTTTTTTTTTACTTGTGCATAACATTTGGATGCTCTGTCCCTACAAAGACTTGTGCATATGTTTGACCTAAACCTCTGTGGAGTAGCCCCCTGTGCTGCCCCCCCATCCCCCACTTAATTCCTTGATTTCAGCATGTTCAAGGTATAAGGTTAAGCAGCTCAGGCATGCTTTGAGGCATTCTGGTCTATCATCTGTACAATGGCGTGGGAGTCTTCTGCATATATCCACAGCAGCAAGAAAACAGTTGGACTATTGCTATAACAGTTTTGTGGGAGGAAGATATAAAGGGGAACAGCAGAAGGAAGAATATCTTGGAAAATATTTCAGTGTAATGTAAGGGTGTGAGGTGGGAAGGTAGAGAAGCAGGCATTCGATAATCTAGTCTTTAAAATCTACTGCATGTGGTTTGTGATCACTGTGAGTTACTCAGAAAAAAACTCCTTGCTCAGCCTAAGGCTCTGAATATCCTTACTCGCAGTTCTATGGCTTGTTCACTAGCTTCTCTATTTGATTTTTTATTTTTTACAAGAAAATTCCTCCTTTCCAAATTTTAACATTGGCAAGCTACTCTTTGGTATGCTTCTTACCCAGAGGAGGTCGCTCAGCCTTATGCTGTGGTCCTTTTTATTTACTCCTAATATATAGTTGCTTCTTGTCAGCCATTAATAGATAAATATTTTACTATCTGGTTTTCTTCACCTACTAAAATCTTACCTATATAGCTCTAATGGTGTCTTGCAGCTAGAGAGTCCCCTTCCTCCCCCTCTCTCTGTGACCTAACCTGTCCTTGCTCTAGAGATTATAGTAAGTATTACAATATCCCATTGATTTTTGACACTCCCTCATTCTTCAGAAATACCCATTACATCAAGTTCTCCTTCCACTGTCATACACTCTGCTTTCACCTGTTATTATTTTTAAGCTTGTGGTATGCAGACATTGATAGTATTTATTTTTGGCCATCTACCTATTTTTAAACAACTCCTCTGCCTAGCTCCCTACATCAGAATATACAACTGTGATTTCAGTTTAGTTATCCTCAAGGTCATCCGTTATCCCTGTTCCCATCTTTTAGAACTGGACACACAGTCAACATGCTGATGGGGGAAAAAGAAGGTATGTGGAAATGCAGGCACTCTTTTACCCAAAGACTTGACTACTCACATCCTACCCAGTGCAGACAATGTGCTGCCTGATCCTACATGATGCCATGAGGTCAGACCTGTGTGGCTGCAAGCCCCTTTGCATAATTAGATCAGGGATGCATTTTCCCTTGGAAATGCTCCCTCTTTATCATCAAGATGTTTCAAAGCTCACTTTTGGGTTGGGTTTTTTTTTTCCTTTCCTTTTTTTTTTCCCAAGCAGTGAGACAGCTGATTTTTCCTAGCAATTTTTTCTCTGTCACAAAAATGATAAAGAAAAACAATTTCTACTTTGAATTTTATTCAGCTATTCCATTACTGATCTTTCCATTGACTCATTGGAAACTGTGAGAGAGGGTTTGATTCTTTTCTGTGGAAAGAACATGGGAAAACCTTGTTAGGCGTTTTGTAGAAAAAGTACAATTTTTCTTTTATCCAGCATTTTGCTTGCAATTTTGTATAACACTTCTTTGAAAATATGTGTCCCAGTTTCCTTTTAAATTTCTTTATCCTGTTCTGCTACTGAAAAGGCTGCAGATGGAAGGGGGGAACTAGGAACTCCCCGTGTCAATCAGCTCTATTCATTCAATGGCTGTATTTATTAGTTTCATTAAAAACATATTGAGCAGCCCTGGTTCCTCAGTTCTGCACGCCTACACAATCCTGACTGCCTTGCCACCCCCCTGTCAGTTAGTGCTCTATCCTGAGGCCTCTCTCAGCTTGAGATTCCACATGAAACATGAATCCAAGAGGATATCACATGTTTTTAGGTCTTACTGGAAAGACTTCACACAGCTTGACAGGTGAGGAGAGGGCCGGGGGCAGTTAGACGAGGAAAAAGAAGTGCTCAAGGTGGACTGATAATTAACCTTTTTGTTTTAAAAAAAGAGAAATGGAAAGAAAAAGTCTATGCAAAGCTTGGAAAATATCTCCATTGTTACTGCCATTTGGTAATCTGTGACATAAATGTACATTTAACATCTGACCAGTTTATGAGTCATGAACTATGGTTTTGTAGGAAATATGGCACACTGGGCTGTTATCATACAAAGGAGCAGTTTGTAGAGAAGACTGTTAATTTGCTACATTATTAATGCTGAGCCATGGACTGGTCCCCTGCAGAAAATGTTATGCTCTTTATATGCCTCCTCCTGTCTTATTAAAATCAGAACTGTGTGGAAGAGCAGAACCATGACAGGAGTCTGGTCCTTTTGGCGCCAAAAGAATGGGCGCCAACAGAAATATTATAATTAGATTTGCTGTGTTTTAGCACTTCTGTTGGTGTTTTGTTTTTTTTTTTTAAAAAAACAACAAACTGTTTTATTGTATGACAAAATAAAAAAAGTTTGACATGAATCAAAAAATCTCCATACTCAGGACTGAGAATTAAAGTTGCAGTCTAAACTTTATTTGAAGGTGAAAACCTGCCTAGTAGCTTTAATGGTCTTTAAATCAGACACCAGGCTAGGGTTAACTTTTCAGAAAAAAGGCATTTTTTTCTGTATTCATCCCTGAAGAGTGATCCATAAAAATCTACCTGCTCAGACACAGTGGAACTTAACATCTTCCTCTCTTTGGAGATGATCTCTCTTTCCAAAAACATCAGACGATTGAATAACTTCTACCTAATACCCTAATTTCCTTTTTCCTCCACTATATATCTATGGATCACGAACTTCAATGCCTGCACTCTACAATTCTCCGAGAAAGGAAGACTAGAGTATGCACTGATGCTCTCAAACACTCCCAAGGATATATAGCATACAACCTCTTCCATACATATCTTCTTTTTTTTCCTAAGTGGGTCACAGTGTATTAGCACTGATCTCAGAGTTTCTTACAGAACCGTGGTACATTTTTGTCTTTTATGGCAACAGAGATTCAGGGGTACACCAAAAAAAATCTGCTTACTACCAAACAAATAATATTCTTAACAGTTACTTCCCCCCCAAAATGTTTGATCCTCACAGTCACCCTTGACAAGGAATTGTTAGTATTGCTTCCAGTTTCCAGATGAGAGAGTAAAGGTGCACTGGCATCACAAAATATGTATCAGTATCACAGTGCATACATCAGTATGGCCTCAGCCAAGGCCCACATACATATGCTCCCTTAAATTTACATGCCTTTGTGTGAAAAGAAACAAGTCCTACTGAGATGGAGAATTCATCCAGTTTGCAAGCACATGTTTGGCCCTTCCCAGAACACACAGAGCCACTATATGATGCATCACACAAATCCAATAAAGAATACAATAGAGAACAGAAGGCAGGGAAGGAGGAGAACCATGGTAATGCAGTATTTTCACCTACTGTTTTTGAATATCATGGTGTTGTCACTGAAGCTATCACTTCCTGGTTTGGCAGTCAGCTAAGGATAAGTTGGTGTTTAACAGGATATAATTTGATTGAAGGTGATATTAGCCAGGAATGACATGGTGATATAAACAGAATAGCAGGCAGGTGAGACCAGGGAAGTCAGTCTGGGACCTTTGTCTCTTTGGAATCTGATAATCTTATTAATGCAGGTACCTGTGTCTTGTAGAGGAATGCTATCATTCCTGGTTTAGGGAGTTATTGGGAGGTTAAAGCCTCCCAATGCCGACAGAGATATTTAAGCATTGAATTCCACCTGTGAATTTGGACTGAAGTGATGGGCTTACAGTGTCACAGGAGTGTCTGGCTTGGCAGACAAGGCCTCTTAATGCCATACTAGTATTACACTCAGAAGAGCATTGTTCCTGTCGTCTCACATTGCTTAAGTAAAAGGGTGGGGGTAGGAGAATATTCTTGAGGATTGTGATATGGTACCACCAGAAAGGTCAGGAGGGAACATAAGAACTTGAATATCCCTAAATACATGTGTGTATACACATGTATAAATACATACACATGTGTAGGGAACAACACATTAAGTGGTAATCATGCTGATGGTGATCACCTGTTCACTCTGACAGTTGCCAGCACACAAAATAGATGTTAGTCCAGTTCTTAATAGATGTGTATCCACCTCCACAGCTGGCGATGCCTGGCACAGCTAAAGGCAGTTAGACTCAATAAGCCTTGAATTTAAGTGGTGCAGAGACTGTTTGTCATCCGTTTCAAATAGTTCTTCTGGGTCAGGTGTGAGGCACATGGCATGTGAAAGAAGAATCATAAACTTCCTTGATTTATCTAGTATTTTCACCAGCCATAATTTTTTCCCCAAACAAAGCAAAACCAAAAACATCATGAGCAGAAACTGATTTTGGCATCAGACTCTCCTTGTTTTCAGTCCCATCATACTGTAAGATAATTGACTCCATAATCAGACAAATGAAAATTATGGAGCTGTCTGAGGGTCCCACCCTTCTATTGGAATCATGGATTTTTCTGAAACTATTTACAAATTCTTTTCAGAAAAATCAACACACAGAGTAATGAAGTCACTCTGTGCCTGAGAGAAAACTGTTTGCTGTACTTACAACAAAGAGTATTGTAACCAATGGCTACAGTTAACATGGATTCGGTCTTGGTCAAGCAGAGATGCCTTTCCCAACTTAATGTCAAAGTCAACTCAAGTCCTCTGCAGACTAGGCTGTAAATTCCTGGAATCTGGGTTTAGCACAGAATTCAGTAATAACAAATAGTAGTTCAAACTGTCCTCCTTGGGCTTGGCTACTGTCAAGAAAAACCCTCTCCCCACTGCTTGTTGCTAATGTTTGAAATTCTACCATCTCTACTCTCCCCATGGAAAGAGGAAACCAGCATTAGCCTTTCACAGCAGAATCACCCAGGCAAATCATCTTATGCATATTAACACCTTGCTGTGTGTCTGCTAGAGCCATGGAGCAACTGAATTCCATGGGCATACTATACTTGTGCTACATCAGAGCACATAGAGGAAAAAGGAGTGCACATCACTAAAACTGAGCCAATACAAGATGATGATATTTAGTTAAATTTACCTAAAATGTCTGCTGTTGCATAGGTACAATCTGGCACTTCCAAATCCTGGTACAGCTCCTCACCATATAGCTCCACTAACATCTAGCTCTATTTAAAACCGAACTTCAGTTGAGGTTTTCTTTGCGTGTTTTGTCTTCAGTGTCCGATTCATCCTTTTCTCTTCTGTAAAAAAAAATAAATCAAGAAGGCATTTAAATCTGAGTGTATATTTCTCCATTAAATCGACACAAACATACAAGCAATTTTTTCAGAGTTGTTCCCTATTTTTCATCTGTTCAAGCCGCTTCCAAGCAAGTCCTTCCCTGTGTGGAAATGGGGCCCTTCTGAAGAGTGAGGGATGAGTGGCCAAACCCCTTTTGACATAGTGACTCGCTGCCAGTGATTTCTCATTAATTAGGTGCACATTCTCCCCCTGGTATGTGTACAATGTAATTCCCACTAACATCAAAGGGAAAACTGCTCTCCTTAAGTTTGTCAGGCAGCAACTACCCAGGGGCTGGTCTTTTGTTCAGAGGCTGAACAAAATTGCTCAGTCTGTGGATGTTTTTTTCGCCTGCCCACCATGGTGGGCCAGCTTCCTTCTGGAGCATGCGCTTACCTCCTGCTGCCCAGTACCACCAAGCACATGCAGCAGCGGGGGAAGGAGGAGGTCTGCCCAGCCTGGCAGCCACCCTGGCTACTGTCAGCACAGCCACCATCTTGAAGCTTCTGCACCATGACGGACATCTAAGGCACCAAGCCAGAGCAGCCTGGCTGCCAGGGGCTGTGTTCAGAGAGCAGCACAGCTACCTTCTCACCCCACAGATCAATTAATTTTGGGCAACACCTGATCACAGTGACACAGCTCCCAGGAGTCCATAGCACTCTCCTCACAGACAGCTGTCGTCATCGAAAGAGCCCAACAGCAGCTGCTGGAGGGAACGGCACTGTACAGTAGTGCTGGTGGTATTCATATGGACAAGTAAACACACCTGGGGCCTTCTCTGGCCCTGAGGCTGACTGGCTCGGCATGGCTTATGTCTCAGACCACTGAAATCTCTTATCTTTCCCCACACGATGTCCCAAAACAGTGTCCATGTCTGGGCTGCCTTTAGGCACTTGCTAGCCCTGAGCCATACCCAGGTGGTGTTGCAGGGGGTGTCTGATGGGGCCATACCAGCAGTTTAACAGTATGGACAACTGGGCTATGGCCCTTTTGAGTTTACTAATGAAAATGTGACCTGTGGATGCCTAGGTGGCTGATTTTTATCCATGCCATGGCTCAGGAGAGCAGGCACCCAGCATCAGAAATGCTGAGAGAAAAGCAGACGAGGGCTTAATAGCAATCCCCACCATGAAGAACATGGTGGCATTTTATAATTCTTTGGTTACCAGCACTGTGAAAACAAAACCCTCATGGCTCAGCAGAAAGCCTGGCCAGCTTTGCAAGAGGGACACCAAAACAGTCGTATGGATGGAGACAGAAGGGTGACAGAATCACTGTACGGGGAGAGGGTGGCATGGCTTCCACATGCCGGAAAAGGACCCACCTGACAGGAGGAGAACATTTCTTCCTGCACTTCCCTTCAACCTTAATGCACCTGCTGTCACTGCCACAATTTCCAGTTGCTCAGGCACTGAGCAGGGCTGGTGCTTGCACTCGATGCCAAAAGGTGCCCAAGGGGACGGGTCACCTGCTGCCAGGAGACCTGAGGGGAGAGAGGCGCCATTTTGAGGGCCCCCATGCCTCTCCTCTGGCCTCGGCCATGAACCAGCCCGAGAGGCCCCTGCCTCGGTCCCTGCCTCTCTGGAGGGCGGCAGACTGTCCTCTGCGGGGCGGGGAAGAGCATTTCACCCCCTCTCTCCTAACCCGGGTTGTGCTGTGCTGTGCTGGGGACTGGGTGCAGCACCTCACAAGCTTTTTAGGAATGGGGTCTCTGAGCAAGCGGAGGACTCTACTTGACAAGTACATACGTTCCTTGGGTGTCATACCATTCACTCACCAGTACAAAGCTATATTCTCTGAGGTGCACAGTGACCCAACCACAATTTTATTTCTCAGGTCTCTGAACAGTGATCACTTTAGCTCCCTGTAACTCATCCTTCACAATGAAGAAAATTTAATCTATCATTTAATAATAATTTAATCATTAAATATCAATTAATCAGTTAAATGTAAAGGGGTAATATTGGTCTTGGGCTAAGAAGGGAAACTGCCATCTGGCAGCATAAAAACCTGAAAAAGGAGAGAGATGGGGAGGTTCAGAGTGGGCCGAAAGGATTCAGGGAATTTTTTGCAAGATAAGCATCAGAAAAGAAAAGCAGAAGGGAAACAGTTAAGGTTTATTAACAACGGTTACTTGGGATTTCAGGGTGTTTGTGGTGATGCCTTGGAGCTACTTATGTGATTTTACATGGAGATAAAGATCTGTAGCTGAGACCTTCCGTTCTGTGCCGCAGCTCATGAACCATATTTAGGTTATACTCTGGCAGCTCTTGCTGTTTCCCAGAGCATTAGGGGTTGTTCTGATTATGAGGGCTGTGCCCTCCTTCCTCTTCCAAATTACCTTCCTTGTAGCAGCTCTTTCTGCATCATCAGCTAGCCACAGTATTTCAGGGTCACATGAAAGAGGTGGAAGGAAATGTATATTTTAGGGACCAAAATATTCACATCAGAAGGCCAATGTTCTCATCACTGAATTTTAGGAACTTGTATTTATTTTGCAGCTTTCTGTCAAAAGGGTAGAGGCTTTTGCTGAAGGGCAGGAAAGTTCCTGTTTCTCAAAGATCCTTCCTGAATATCCCAAAATACTTTTTAAATGGTATCACTTGACCATATTTCTCTTTACTTATGGGATTAGTAGTGGTCCTAGGTTTGCTAACACCAGCTAGGCTGGATCCTGAGGGGAAAAGTGCCTTCTGATTACCTCAGTAAATTAGAAATATTAGACAGGAGCCTCAGACCAGAAGGCATTTGCCTGGATTGGAACTCTGGTTTCTAGTCCCCACATTCCATATTATTTTGGGAACTCAAGTTGAATTTGAGATACACCTAAACATTAACCAGCCAGAACATAAGCAGACAATGAATCTGAAACCATGCACAGGGGTACATGAGGAATGGTCTCTGAAAATAGGATGTGTCTGTTCTGGTTTCAGACAAAAGATCTCCAGAAAACTTAAGTCAATGGACAAGACATGGACACAGAAGGCCCCTAGAAGCAATAGTTCCAATAACCCTCATCAGCATTCAGCACCACTGAGGTACATGGTGAGGCACGTGAGTTCTCAGTCAGCAGATGTGGCTTGTGACTGGGCCTCTGGAAAGAATTCCAGCCAGGTGGTCAGAAACTGTTCATGAAAAACTATTTATTTCATACCAAGACTGATTGACATCTTTAAAAAACAGTTAACCCCAGAAGTATTACAAATATTTGTAAAAAGCACTAAAATAGCATAATTCAGGTGGCAAACCCTCACTTTCATTTGCTTTTAATTCTGCTGTCATTATTTACTCTCACTAGAAAAAGGTGAGGTAAAGCCAAAAATTTAAAAAAAAAAAAAGGAGGGGAGGAGAAAAATCTACATTTCTAAGTTTCATAGGAAGCATTTTTCTTTTTTCAGCTCAAGTAGCTTGGAAAAGAAGATACTTGAGGAAACTAACGCATCTGGCAACCTCCTCTGTTAGAGTAAGCTGCCCACCAGATAGCCATGTGTTGCGGAGTCATGCCTAGACAGTGCTGAGCTCACTCAGCCTCCTACAGCCTGACAAAGGGGTAAGGACTCCTCAGCCCCTCTCTGCTTCAGCTGAGATGCATCTGAAGGAGAGGAACTATATCTGAAAAGTCATGCAAAGTTTGCACATGATGAGTTTGCATCAGATGAGCTCAATAGGATGGTCATATGCAGTCTAACCCCATAAGTGAATAAATTTTTCTTTTCTTTCCTGAGAGAACTCTGCATCTCAACAGTGGGAGTTGCCCAAAGTGTGTGACTGTGTGCTACCTGAACAATTTCTGAGGGAAGGAGTTCTTCCACAGTATCTCTTTTCCCTGGCCTCCAGCCCAGGGAAGTGTCTGACAGCTATTCCTGCAGACTAATAACCTACTTACTTCTAAGAGGAAGTGTGTGATAGTAAAGCATTGTATTTTCTGAAAGTTCCTGGAAAATAAACTGGTTATATGTCTACCTGTAATTGATAATCTTCCCTCCAATTCATGCCAGTTGAATACAGGCCAAAGAACCAGCTGTGCTGCCCCAAAGTTTTCTTCAAAAAGGTTGTTCCAGAGCTCTCTGGAAGTCCCTCTCACAGGTGGAGAGCAGAGGACTAATTTACACTAGAGGTATCTTTGCCTAGACATACAGACATATAACTGTCAGAAAGCTCAAGGTAGGTGAGATGCTAAAAGCTTCCAGAGGTTTTCAAGGAAGAGAGAAAGTGAAGGAATTGGGACCTTGTCTCTACAAGAAAAAAGCTATAAAGTCAAAATTCTATTCGCAGAAAGAATTCTATATCATACATAACTCCATTCATACATACATCATACAAATACTTTAATTTACAACAAAGAGACCATTTTTGTCAGCCTTGTATTTTCATGGTAGAATGCAAAATGACAACTGACTGCCTCACTCACTCACACTCTGTAAATGTGACACCAAGATGTCACTGCCACACTGAAGCAGCCAGAGCACTGTGCAGTTTTGACCACTTGGAACACAAGCCCAAAATTTTGACCTGTGCTGAGCCCTTTTCCAGTGCTTAAGAGCTGTTCATTAACATACACCCAAACACTACAAATTATGTCCATCATCAAACATCTGGTCCAAGCTGAGCGACCAGAGCAGCCATGGGCATCACTGGAACTTTTGTCTTCCAACTTACCATGTGGCTTTCCAGAAATGCTTGACATCACCTCAGCTCCTTTTGCATTCAACTCATCCCCTGGAGTCAGTCACCTCTGGATATGTTTCTCTTCATTAGCTACAGAGGGAGTATAAATGAGTAGGTTAGAATGGACAACTGGCTTCTAGATGCAGATGTCAGGAGGGGAATCCTGCACTCTGTCTGTCTGCCATAAACAGTCCTAGCAAGTTTCCCAACAGGGCAAGTGAGGCATGTTGTCCCAGAAATAAAAGCTAGCAAGTTGGCATCAGATGAGCCCTACAGGATATTCATATGTGATGCCCATTGAGCTTGCGGCAGTGTGTGAGCACAAGACAGCAAAAACCTAAAGGGATACCGGCCTGACTTGAAAAAGTAATTTCATTTTATGCCATGACACTGCAAAGTAATTGTGCTCAGAATGACTGTTTTTACTGCTTAAATACATTTTTAGTACTTGAGCATCCAGGTGGATTCAATTGTGCTTGCAATTTTGCAGACATTAAAGAGGGAGACTAAATGACTGAGGCGGGGGAAAGAGAACAATACTGCACTCCTGCTAGACAGCCTGATACATGGCCTAGAGCATAGCACTAGTGCTCAGGAGCCTCCAAGTCTAGTCCTATTTTGACCACTGACTGACAAATGTTTAAAGCTAGGCATGGAAAATGCAATGCAAGAGTTCTCTGTGTCTCTTACAAAAATAATACTGGCTGAAATCTTCAACCAGTGTAAACTGTTAAATAACAGAAGTCACTGACTCCACAGAAGCAGTATTACAAGCCAAATCCGGTCAGCTTTTAAGAACAAGAACTTCCTTCTTGAACATCTTTTCCAAAAGCAACATCTGATATGGCATGAATATAAGCAACACTTGAACTGTTATAAAATACATTAAAAAAAAAGAAATTATTTAAATCAAAAAATGTGATTCTGGTAAGCTAAAGCATACTTAGAAGTTATACATTTTATGTCAATAACTGTTTACAGAACCATAGCCTTAGCTGATACTCAAAAGCCATTTCACTGTTCACAGAAGTTTTCATAAAGAAATAATATACAAGGCACACTAAACACTGTCGGGCCAAACACATTCTACTGTTTATTACACATATTACATTCTTAAATAAAAATGCGTCACATAACATTTTTGCATAGATATCTTACAATATACCAATTTAAAAAAGAATTATGAAACAGACCAGTAACAAAAATAAATTTTTTCTTCATTAATAATTTTGTAACATTAACATACCACCATCATATAATACAAATAATATTTTTAAATCTTAAGACTTTTTGTACAGCAAAAAAACTGACAAAGTAATATATTTATATATATATATATATATATAAAAAGCTTAAAAAAAATAAAATGTCAAAAAAAGGCAGAACTGAGGGCTACAAGATTGGGTACTTCTGTGATATATTAGAAATACCAGAGTAGGCCTGAGAGAACGTGACCGAGGGCATCTCCAAAATGCACTTGTCAGACACATCTGGTAAAAGAAAAATTATAGTGCAAAATGAAAGTCCTTCAAGCAATGTTGGTTTGTTTTTTTGTTGGTTTTTTTTTTTAAATAGGGAGCATTCATACCTTTTTTTTGTTGTTGCTAAAAAAAAAATCCCCCAAACAAAACTTTAATGTGTAGTAGAGAGCAAGAAAGGTTTCAAAGGACAAGAAAGAAAACAGGCCACTTTGCAAAGCAAGAAAAAAAAATCTCAGCCTGCATTATTATTATTTTTTCAACTAGATGAGTAGACAAGTTAAACTAAGGCCTTGTTTCTAAGAGAAAAGCTGTCATGGTTTATACGCAGTGATTGCAAAACCAGGTACTTAAATTGGTGCAAGAACCTTCCTGTAGAGGTATCTTAATTGGTTGAAGCATTTCTTACACTTCAGCTTAACTGCATAGGATGCCAATGCAAACTCAATCCAGGCAATCAAGTAATAGGTGCAGCTGCAAAGTGATTTTAGCTAGACTGGTATTTTAATGTAGGGCAACTTCCCTGGTAGAGACATGGCCTTGGTAACAAAGTAGTGTTTAAACCAGTGTTTTGATCTACTTCCAGAATCTGACAGGCCTGGGGTTTAAAATACAGAGCGACAGGTAAAATCTATGTTGCAAAATATAAAGTAAAGATCAGCCCTTCAGCCATCAGGCCTTCCAGGGACTGCATGTTAGCTTTTCATTTCCCCAAGAGCCCAACAATAAAGGCTAAATTGTCACCTTTCTGTCCATTCTATTTCACTTTTAGTGTGTACATGCTAAGCCCTCATTCCCCTCCCTTCCCACCTCCCCTCCCAACCCCCAAATTTGCAGCCTACTCATTCACAGTACACAGCAACATGTATTTCCCAGCATTGTTGAAAACTTTCCTACAGAAGCTGAAATGATTCCTAAAATGCAGTGGCAACAGCAAGTGCCCTCCCTAAATCAAAGCAATAGGCACGTTTGGCTACTACAAACTGTAAGTCAGTAGCTCAGTTTCCTCTTCTGTGTAGGTATATACGGTATACTGTTGTACATCCACACCCACACAGAGTCAGGGTGGAGAACCTGTTTTCTGGCAGTATATAGAAGTTAGGACCAAAGCACTTAAAAAAAATCATCAAAGCTTTCATTTTTGAAAATCGTGAAGAGTTACAACTTCAGTTATTACACCAAAAATGCCATTAACAAGCATTAAGGAAAACTATAAAACCCTGTTTGAAAAATGACGCCTGCATTTGAAAGTTTTCAGGTAGGGAAACCCATTCTTGAGGTGATAAAGGCAGCCTACCCCTCCATCTCCACATTTTTATGTATATAATTTATATATACAAGTATATCATTATATATATAACTTATATAGCACAAGTATGTCCTGGACTACTTCTTCTAAGGGAGGAAGAAAGTCTCAGCTTTATAAGATAGATCTTAGTACCTAGTAGGCCAGATTCTACAGTTCTTAGAATGCTAAATCTTGCCGCTGAATCCAGTGTAGAGCTGCGGAGGAGAAAGACTGAAGTAGTCATCCCTAAACTATTAATAAAAAGAGACACAAATGTGACAAAATGAAGAAGAATATCCAAGCTTGATCTGGAAATGATCATTCAAGAAGGCATAGATTTAATGCTAATGAAAGACAGGCAAGACTTGTCAATGAGTAGTTGTAGTATCTTGGGAGGAAATAATTTTCATTTTTTAAGACAGAGTTAACTAGAGTTATTGTCAAGCATTGTTTTTGTTCTTGGTATGTGGGGATCTTTGCAAGTGCAATTCTATCTGAAATCAGCAAAAAGTACTTTAAAAGAGAGTTGGGTTAGAGGCATCACCCAGGATATGAAAGCTTAAAAACAGTCTTACTGGACAGAATGACAGGATGTGCCAAGTCCTGGATGAAATTAAGAATAAAAGCCCTTGATCCACTGGGTGCTGGCCTAGTAAAATAAAATTATTTACAAAATTTTCCTCTTTTTTAATTTTTTAAATGTAAAGATTTTGACACAAGTTAAGGGAACAGGCAGAGAAAAGGAAACACTTAAGCAAGTTGGATTTTCATCAGTTTTGTCAAAAGCACCAATTATGACCTCTTTTGTACACAGATAAACAAACTATGTTAAATAGGAGGAGCAACCTTTGTGTTAGAGACAGCTAAAAAGCCCAAATTATCTAAGGCCAGGTAAAAATGAGGGAGAAAGCCTGATTCTGTAGGTATCAGAAAGGTCACAGATAAGATACACTCAATCACTGCAACTATCGTATTGATCAACTCCACTTTAGCCATACACCCTAGTGATTAGTTATGTTTTACTCTTGAAGTCAAAACAGTTCCAAAAGCAAGGACCTGGGGGCTCCTCTTGCATTCAGGTTCTTCTTCCCCATTAGTGTTTGGTCAGTGCTTTCCACGTATTAAGTGAAAATGTGCTAGCCTAAAAAAAAAGTAAACCCAATTCCAAAAAGTCTGAGGAAAATAAGAATGAAGGAAAAAAAAAAAAAGAATGTTCACCTTTGTAGAAATATATGTTGGCTTAGATTTCAGGTCCTGGAAACCATTTTTTGAGTCATCACATGGGTCTTCCAGGCTAGCAAACTTGTTTCCATAATATCTGGTTGGTCCCTGCAGCTGTGACACATCTCATGGTATGACATTGCTTCAAACTGGTTTGCTAAGGGTTTGAGGTTTTTTTATGATTTCCTCCTCTCTAAGTCTCCCTTATGAAGAATCCTTATAAAGTTTAATAAGGATGAAACTATCAGAGTTTGAGAGAAACCCTACAGACCTGTCCTACAGTCTGTTCTGCCAGCACAAGACTGGGAAGAACTAGAACCAGTACACATTTAATTTGTGAGAGATCTGAAATGAATCATAGAAACACAAAAAAATTAATGTTGGAATGTACCTCTAGAGATCACCTAATTCAACCCTCTGTTTAAAAAACAGTTTTGTTAGATCAGACTGCTCAGGGCCTTGTCCAAGACACTGAAAGAATCTAGGATTTCAGTCTGTCCTTTCTCTTCTTCATTTGCCTATTTATCCAGGTAATAAAATTTTCTGGACTGAGTACTGGCTATTGAAAAAGAGCAACTCTGGGATAATGAAAAATATTCTGGACTCTGGAATCCCCTTTTCTGTTAGACCAATCTTTATAAAATACATGTGATATTTTAGGTTGCTCTTTATCTCCTAAGGGGAAAAACAAACAGAACAAAGATGCATTGAAGTGTTGTTTTGGTTTAAAAAGTGATTAAAATACAGCATCATGTGTCTTTATATTTGATATAGTATGAGTAGACAATACATTTTTTTGTTTAAGTTAAGACAGCAGTGATTATGTTGGAAAACCAGAATTTTGTTTGCCAGGCCTTGAGCTAGCAGTAGAGAAATCATACTTCTATAAGCATATTTTTATACACAGATTCAGCAAATCTGATTAGAAAAATCTTTATACCGGCACTTCCTAAATGATTTTTCATAAGTCAGTTTTCAAAATAAAATCTTGTCATAGAGTATAGCTTGTCTCAATTAGATATGGAAAAATCCAGAATAAATAAATTACATCAACACTGTAACATATGAAGTACATCTTGATCTGGAATATTCTGTCTGGTTTTGGTCTCCCCGTTACAAGAAAATTATTGATATATTGGAGCGAGTCTAGCAGAGAGCCACCATGGAGATCAGGTTCTGGAACACCAGGACCATCAGGTTCCAGGATGAAGAAAGGCTGAGAGACATGGTTCAACCTTAGGAAGAGAAGGGTAAGAGCAGATCTTATTGCTGTCTACAAATACCTAACAGAGGGTGTAGAGAAGAAGCCAGACTCTTCTTGGAGGTACATAGTGGAAGAGGCAATGAAAACAAGTTGGAACATGGAAAATTCCTACTTGACACACGGATTTTTAATTTTTATTTTTTTTTTTTTACCGTAAAGGTGGTCAAATATTGGACTAGCTTGCACAGAGAGGTTGTAGAATTTCCATCCTTGGGGATATTTAAAACTCAGCTGGATATGGCCCTGAGCAACAAGCTCTAGTTGGAGGTTGGCCAAGATGGCCTCTGGAGGCCCCTTCCCACCTGCATGATTCTATGACTGACTGCTTTGCTCCAAAATTTTAGCTATTCACAAAAACAGCTTTAGTTGCTTCCTCTATGTACACAATTTTGTCTCAATTTATTCTCATTCTATAGTTCCATGGCCTTGGAAACCACAATCTGCCTTTCTTATACTGGCTTCTCTTTTGCAAATAGGCATAAATCTCGCATGAAGGAAACAAGGTTAAGCTTCTCCTTTCCACAGCTGGATATCTTGGTCCTCAGCTGTCACCAAATCATCTATTTCTGTGTTTGCTTCCAAGAAGCCTTACGGAGAGGATTAGTGTTTCCTCATTAGTCTGTTTCTACTCATAGTTTACAAATAGAGGACAACTGTACAACTTCAGCAAGGAGACACAGGCCCAAAAAGGATCAAGCTGTAACAGATTAGACAAGTTTGAAGTGCACAGCTTAAAATATCTGCGAAGAAACAAAACTTGTCATTGTAAAAAACGAATCCTGGAATGTGTTACTAATTATGCCTTTCCAAAATGGAGAGTCCTTCTACAAAATACCAGCTATGGTATGGTTCAAAATTTTAGTAATGACTAAGACACTTGCATATGAGCACCCCAAAACTGAAGTCCAGAGATTGACTGAGTATACCATGTATACAGGTGAAAAATATCTCCCTTTACAAACAGAAGAGATGGTCCCAAAGCTCAAAATTTGGCTTCAGAGTTCAAAACCAGCTACAGAGAGAGCCTGAGAAATCTTAAATCTGGTTAAGTCTCCTATTGCCCTTTTCTCTATGTTTTTTTAGGCTATTTGGATCCATGATTTAGATGTAGGCCTGCCTCTAGAACAAAATAATCAGATATTTCAGCATGGTTTTTTCCATGGGGCCCTTGTTCTGCCATATTTAAATAAGATGTCAACAAGGCCATAAATGACAACTGGAAGTAAATAAACAGTCTTGCTTGATTTTTTCAATTTTAAATAGAGTCTGATACTTAAACTGTCACTTAATAATTAAGGTTTGTAGACTACTGACAGCATGTCTAAAGGCAGGTGTGTTCAGAGGTCAAAGGAGGATATTTATGCAGGTTCACAGCCAATGAATATCATAGTGGCGGGTTCGAGAGCACACACTTTAGGACAGTACAGTAATGAAATTCTAGGATTCTCTTATCCTTTTTTTAATCTAATGCACTGACTGGATGCTCTACAGTTTCACACAGCTTAGGTTTCAGTTCCCATTAGACATCTGGCAGGATGCTCTATATATTCCAACATAAATTGGATTCTAGGGCCCTCAGTCCCAGTGGAACAGCTGGGTGGAATGGCCATAAAAAGTATGCAAATACAGAAGTAGAGAAATACGAGATTGTCAGCAAGCAGTGCTCCGCAATTTTTAAATGTATACATATATATATAAGCATATATATATACACATATAGAGTATAGTTAGTTTTAAATCTTTGGAATAAACTCAATTGTCGTTCTCTCTCTCTTTCTCTCTTTCTTTTTTTTCTTTCTTTCACTCTCTCTTGCTCTCTCTCATGCTTTTATCACGAATGTTACATCATTGTCCCTAAAAGATGGTTTGATTTTGGTCCATATTTCATGCCATATGGGCCAGACATCGTATTTCCCCCCTGTCCCCAAAGTGTTCAGTTGACAGTCACAGTGCTTTGTGAAAACTGTGAGGAAAAACAGCATCTTTCGAGTAAATTCAATCTCTCACTGGAACCAAAGGTTGCAAAATGCTGAGAATTCAAGTGCCAAGGATCCCGGTGACGGCTCTTAAACATCTATTGAGTTTCTTGTTTGTTCTTTTTTCCCCTAAGAGTACAGTTTTACCTCCCAAAACATAAATTAAGGGAAATATTTAACAGTCAATGAGTCAAAACAGTCAAAGAAGGGCAGTTGGCTAATACAGTATAAAAGAGCAGCAACCATTTGTGGACCACGCGCCATTTTGTCTCACTTCTAGACACATCTTGTAGGGATGGTCCCAGAATATACAAAATATACAACCTAATGACCACCTGCCTGCTTGCATAGGCCATTTTTATGGTCCTAAATGCAGTCTTTGGAGTCAGGGCCAGTGCCAAATAGTTTCAAATGCAAGTTAAGTAAGATACATTTTTTTTGTTTTTCTTTTGTAATGAAGACTTCAATCCACTTTGAGCCCACGAAATCATATTATCAATAGGACTGAAGGGTGAGCATGAGACCTCCACTTCTCCTTGATGGTTCACACAGTAGGCCAAAATGGACCTCTAGGTTAGTAATACTTTAGACCAATCATTTGGAAAAGGCTCACTGCTGTATGTAAAATCCAACCCTTCCTTCACCGTTCACACTGTTACATTTTTTCATATAGGAGTGGGCTACAGCATCAACTTGATGAATGGAAAAGGAGGACTTTGATAATTTCTTTAAAAGGCTAACGCTGAATGAAGCCATTGTACTTGGAAGAGGTTCTCGATTTCCCACTCAGAGACTGGAGCAGGATTTTTGGCTTGGGTTTTTTTGTGTGTAAGATGCTTAACAAACATTATCTTTAAATTAAAATGTCTGCAGGTGCTCTTTACACAAACAAAAGTCTAATGTTTGAAATTGGTTAATAGAAGAACATCAAGAAAAAGCAACATAATTCATCACTAAGTCACTGTGGGCTGTGGCTAACATGCTCACATGGTGCGGAAGGAATCCTGTAGTCATTCCTGTGTGGCCAGTCCCAGACCGATATCCAGGTGAAGACAAGGAGTTCTGAAGATCACTTGTTCGTGGAGAAAAGAGAAAAAATGTTTAAGCTTCCAAATAAGCTTTTAAAGTTTTTTGTTCAACAAATAAACAATAAGTCCTAGCTATGGCAATAAGGTGAGGCCTACAGAGATATTAGGTGCTGTTTCTCAGGGGTTTATCCCTTGGCCACTTAGCCATCATGGCAGCAGCTTCCAGAGTCCCTAGTGCATATGTTGTGCAATAGCCAAAACAAAAAGTAAAATAAAAACAACCAACAAAAATATAGTCCTCCGTGAAGTCTACATAAACTCAGGCCAAAAAGAGGATATTTGTGTCACAAGTGTCACTCCACAGTCTACTGCCATTAAGGCCACTGGTATTGACTTAAAAGGATCTCAATAGCTCAGTTCTAGGAAGAAGAACCATAACCAAGACAGATCAAAGTGTCTGTGAGAAGTCTGACGCACTGAACATTAGGAATTCTCAGACAAAGAACAAATGAACCAAGAGGTTAATTTTGGCTACCAAACTGGGATTTGGTTTTCTAGGTCATTGTTTTCCCCCCATCTATTTAAAAAGAAAGTTAGTGCTACAAATATGCAACTTCAAGACGACATATTCTCCGATGGAGTTGCATTGAGAAGCAAGTTAAATAAGCCCCTCCTACTGCCGTCCACCTGCAGGGAAGCCTCCTCCGTTTTCTTTGATTTCCATTGGCAAAAACAGGAAACAAATCCAAGAGGGATGAAGTACTGTAAGCAATTGTTCCTTCTCATTGACTTCATCTCTACACCATTTCCTCGCCTGCATCTTCTCCCATCCAGCTGGGGCAAGGCATAAAGAACCGATGTACGTATTGAAGTATAATTGGGTGCACGACAGTGTGAGCGTGTGGTCTCTGTACAGAGGATTACATGTGATCAAGTTCTCTTCTCCTGCAAGGTAGTGCATTGTAACTTGAGTTCCACTTTCATCTCACAACACTTAGCTCAGATGACATCCATGCCAAGCTGACTGATTTTTAGATGTGTCTCTTCATGTGGAGGGCGAGGTGATCAGACCTGGAAAAACACCTGCAAAATAAAGCAAGTGGGAAATGAAATAAATACAGAATTTGGGAAAACAGGGTTCCTGTTCCTTCCTCCTTATGTACAGGAGGAAATATATATCCAAGTTTAGAGACATTCCTTAGATTATCCATGGATCACCACCAAATCCTGTGTGATTGACCTCTGTGACCACAGATGGCCAACTATCCTGGCTCTTCAGCAGCTAAACAGACTACTCTCCTTCTTTCTCTGTTCCTCTCCCTCCCTCCCTCTTCTTTCACTGAGTCAAACATCAGGGAAGAGTGCTCATCTGTGCACCTGTAGTATAAAATAAAATATTTAAGTATGTGTGTGCATATAAAGAAATAAAATAAAACAAGTCAGTTTTGCTCAAGTACTCAGCAATACCAGTTTAAAAAACCACCAGCTTTCTCAAGTGCCCAGTAGTTGCAACAAGCACTGAAGTACAATGCCAGATTTGAAAGTTGAACTCTCTTTTCTAATTCCAAACTGGAAGGAAAGGTGGTTCAGAATTTGGAGGCTGACAATCCATCAGGCTACATATCTCTCCCTTTCTCTCTGCTGGGAATCTGGGTGGTAATATGTGGATGTTGATGAGCGCTGTCTCCCTGAAGGATGTTGAGAGAAGATAAGGTATTATGCCTATTTTGTAAGAGTGAAAATTGAGAGATAGAGAAGGCAAGGAAATTGTAAATCACACAAGAAGTATAGTAAAACCAGAAAAAAAATGCCAGGACTTCAGCTTTCAACTTCTGTTCTTTATCCACAAAGCCATTTTTCTCCATCTTATAAGAAAATGTAATGTTTTGACATTCTGAACATGTAGATGGATGCTGATGAGACGGACTTAGAGTGGCAACCCTAGAGAACTAGTTGAGTTATAGGGCTGGTCTAAACATGCAGTTAATTGAGAATAAGGTAGGGCATGAATTTGAAATGAAGCATGTATTCTTGATTAACTCCCTCTCTAAAGGCTTATGAATGCCTTCTTCTGAAATGACTTAATCCACTTGGGAAGTGGGTTAAGATACTCAGAATAAAGCACACTTACTCCAGGAAAAGAGCAACCCCACAAAGAGTTAATCAGGAATTAATATTCTAAAACAGCTGCCTTGTAGTAGACATGCTGCAGGGCACTCACAGCAGCAGGAACAGCAGCCCAAATTCCGGCACTTCACAAAGATATTGTCAGAGTGATCAGGGGAATAAGTTCTCAGGAGGACAAGTGTTTTTCTTCTCCGTCATTCAATATATACCCCATTTTATCAAGACTGCCAGTAAGCAAGAATATTTTGTCAACTTCATACCCATTAGAAATGGGATTGAAAGCACCAACCCATTTCACACCCACTGTCACAGTGTCATTAAAGATATGTACGGCACCAGAGAGCAAACTGCAGGACAAACAGGCAGTGGTTCTGAACTGCCTACCCCAAAGCCCCAAAATGGAGCCTGACTGTCAGAGTGGCAGGACTCAGACACTCAGAAATTAAACTTCTACTAGATACTTCAAGTTGAGCACTAAAAAATGGGAGGTTTCCAAGTTCCCTGCAAATCTTGGCTTGTCTTCTTTCCACCCTAAGCCACAAGACACTGGCTTATTTATTTTTACTAATACCAAAAAACATCTATTATAAATATCACACAAACCCCACATATCTGTGGCTTTTGAGAAAACTGGTTTTGTAGGCTCTGAGGGGCACCATGAAAAGCTACTTCCAGAACTGACTTGCCTGGAATGTCTTTTCACTGCCCCACAGATTTAGAGTATAAAAGAGCCACCGATACTGGTCTGAAGAATATCCAAATGGCTTATTGTGAGAATCTGGATAGCTCATACATGGGCAGTGAATGTATTTCCAAGAAACCAGTAGCTGAGTATTTCGTATTTTTCAGAAAGAAGAAGGTAAAAGAATGAATTGAACTCCTCAGTAAAAAAAGCCAAAAAACGAAGATAAAAAAAGGAACACTCAATCTAAAGGCAAACACCCAGAGGATAAACACCCTAAGCAGAGAAAGGCTGAGAAAGAGAACAACTATAAAAATGAAGAGATTTTAAATAGTTAGGGGATCTTTTCTGTCCTGCTGGCAGTATTCCCCTGCACGGGCAATCTATCTGCATCTACACACAGAGATGGGTGATCAAGAGGTGCATTTTTAAGACACAGAAACCTTGTAAGAAGGCAAGTTTTGCAAGAAAAGCTAGATACTCATCTTCTGTGGATGTGCATAGCTCTGCTCAAGTCAGCTGTTCTCTACTGATTTGTAGCAGCTTACAAGGGGGTTAATACCTTCAGAGTGGCAAAAATTAAAAAGAAAGACTTCAAAATAGGACGGAGGCTGCATTCCTCCAAGCTCCTACATGAAGCACAGCGAGACAGACGTGAATCTGACAATGGACACTTGGCTTTCAACACAGCAGGCTCAGCACAGCTAGAATTTTCTAGCCCTAGGGTGCCAAAATACATCCTTGGACCAACATCTCTCTCGTCAGTCTAAACTGAGAAAGCAGCATGCTCCGGCTACAAGGGCTGCCAAAACAAAACAACAGCTTGAGTGGCTGCCAAAAAGACATGCACCAGCTGGCACTTCAGTCTAGGACTAGTCGTAAGACCACCACCCAAGCATGGCTTTTCCTCTCCAATTGTCTCTATTATACATGCAACCCAGGAAAAAGTATGCTGAGTCACAGCACAGCAAGATCTGTTAAAAATGTGGATTCAATACATTGTTTCACATCAGTAATCACAGTATTAGCATCTAGTATATTTTTCGGCCCTAGAATATTTTTATAGCTAATAAAGTGGTACCATATTTGCTAGTTTATAGCTAATAAAATGGTACAATACTAATTCTTCACATTCTCCTGCTGACTAATTTGGTTAGTTCTATCTCTTGGTAAGGCTGGTGGATGTGGACATTTATTTTCATCAATAAAACAATCCCTACAAAATTCTGCAGCTAAATCACACTGCCAAAAAAAGCTATTGGTCAGTGGACACATTTTTTTTTCCTTCTGGGACTACAGGCAGCAGTGGAAGAGGCTCCACAGGATAAGCTGTCAAGAGAAACTCCTTCCTTCACAAATTAAAAAACAGCAGCTTGCTGGTCTCTAGTCCTGCCTGTGAGACAAGACCTTGCTCCACAACTCTGGCTCTACGCTTCTTCCAGTTCAAACACCAGCTCTGCACATTGTACGTGGGCCCATCACAGTCTTCCCCACCATCTCTCCCCCAGACCAGCTCTTCCTAGAAAGGACAGTTTATGCTAGAATAAGATACCCTAATTCTGAAAGTCATACAGTAATGTGTGATACGTAATCCCTGCTCCCAAACATGATTCCTTCCTTTCTCTTTTTGCTCTATCTCCTTAGCAACACAGTACTGTTCGGCACGGAAGCCTCTGCAGGAGAAAGAGGGAAGGTAACTATGATGAGAAGAGAATATATCGCTCAGCCATCTTTCTTACCAGCTGTGGATTCTCCACTGTGGGATGTGTTCATTCCAGCTAAGTGTGCTCTTAGCTTGCTGTCAAAAAGAAAACCACATGTGCACGAGTGCGCACACACACACAGAGGAATATATACCCCAATAGTCTAGCACTAAGCTGCTATCTCCTAAACACATATTTATGCAGAACAAGTGAGTGTCACTACCCAGTCTTCCTCTTCCCCTTGGACAGCTGAGGGCTTGCACTGTGTGAGGAACATAACCCTGTGTTTCTGAAGAGCAAAATTCCTGGGGAATGCTAATAACCAGCACATCCCTGATGTCTGGAAGGCACTAGGGACTTGTACACTGCTTTCCACACTACTTTTGCTGATTCTTCTTTCTCCCCTGCTGCCACCAAACCACACACCATTTGCAGTACATATGGTGCTACTCAAACCAGTGGTAGTTTGCCAGCTATAACTAACAATGTGATCTGTGGGCTGTATGGTGTTGGGATAGGGCTGGGACAGCAGAAGAGAATCACGTCTTCTTATCTCTTTTGCTTTAAAAATTGACCTGTACAAAGAGAATATTTAATATCCCTTTGATGTCAGCCAGAAAGTCAGAGACACAAACACATCTGAAAACAGCCTGAGAAGGGAATTGCAGCCAGACTATGTGCACAACATCCCCTTTCTTTGCTCTTTGAATCACCACTTTCATGCTCTGATTGCCAAGGTATGGCCTTCACCTCTGAACAACAGGCATATGTTTTGTGCTACATCAGTGTTGTTAAAAGAACTCCAAAGGCTCCTTAAAGTGTAGCAAGACTGGATGTCTGAGGGAGTGACCACAACTCCTGTCAATAATGGTGGGTGCAATAAAGGGTAGCAGTTCAAATATGGAGAAACTGTTCTCCAGCTGGGAACCCTGGCTCAGGAAGAAGGGTCTTTAACATTAAAAGTCTGCCTAAACAGCTAAGGACAAATTTAGGCACATGTTTCAGTGCTTGCTTGAGGTGACATCTGCAATAGGTGGTTAGTAGAGAGATCTGTGAATGAGAAAAGAAGGAAAAATAGTGGGATGGCAGAGTGGGCCGAAAGAAGAACAGGCAGGCACTCCATGAGCTTGCACAACTGACTGGGAGAGTAAAGACAAATCTGTCCTCTACCACCACACACAGATGGTATGTGCATGGAGTTTAACAGTGCACAATGCCCAGCACTCTTAACTTATTAATAAGTATTTTTCCTTCATCTACAGATTCAGCTGAAGAGCAGAAAATGCATTAGATGATTGCAGGAATATATCTCTTAACTGCAGTGACTGAGTTGGCTGCCAAAGAAAAAACCTAGGTAGGAAGGGATAATAGTAGAGGGGGATGAATGAATACTTAACAAAGGGCTGAAAGAGACTGAGGAGTTGAAAATACTGACTGTATTTCTTTAGACCTGTGCTCAGAATATTGTCTGTCCTGACACAGAAACCCTAGGGCTTTGTGTGCATGTGTGTGTGCATGTGTGTGCGTGTTTGTGGGGCCAGGATGGTTAGTTTGTTCTTCAGAGGAAAGAAAAGAGAAAGGCAATGCTTTACATTTAAAACGGAGAACATAACTGTTTTTCTTCACAGAGGTGCTTATACAAAAGCAGAACTCCACAGGTCCCTACTTGGCTTATCCTGTCCCCCATTCTGAGCAAACAAAAAATAATCCAGGGATAAAACAAAAGATAATCCAAGAGGAAGCCCTCCATGGGGGAAGGGAGACGGGAAGAGGGGAGACAAGGGCAGAAGAGCACTTAAGGAGATGAAGCTCTTGGAAAGGCAGGATGTGAAAATGATCAAATTTCCTTCCCATAAAAGGATGGGGTCCCTTGTTTATGTCCCACACATCCTCTCTCCACGCATGTTCTCTGCTGCTCTGGTGTACCCAGAGGCTTCCTAGAGCCTTTATTGTATTACAAAATGTTTCCTTATCAGAGCAGAGAACCTTAGTGCTGCATTAAAAAGATGGGTAATTTTCTTAAGCCTCTTTTAAAAATATATATAAATAGGATTAGCTGGATAACATGTTCAGATGCAAGCACATTATTTGATTACTCAATAGTGGATCCAGGTTTCACCCAGGGCACTGCCAGTCTCCAGCTGGGGGGGTACAAGGGGGAGAAGTGCTCATTGTTCGATCTTGTCAGTGCTGTCAAGAGTCATTACAGGGGTAATTGCTTTTGCTCCACCCTAATTTCTTATCAATTGGGATCGGGGATGGGGAGGAGGGTTTTCTTTTGGTTTTGTTTCTAAATTCAAAGAACCCAGCTTTCAAAAATGCTCAGCACCAAGCAAGGATGACCAGATTTTTCAGACGAGTTCATCATTCATTCAAGCAGCTAAAGCAGTGAGGACTGCAAAAAGCAATCAGCAGTGAGCGGCAGCAACCATGGCTCTCACTGAGAGCTGCTGGGTGCTCAGCTCACCAGGCAAAACTGGCTTCTCACTTCTGAGTGCCCAGAGGAGGACTGTTGCATGACAGGCTCTTCAGGAACCTTGGCTCTGGGCACCTGTCAGGCTCTTAAATCTGGGCCCACACAGAATGAAGGTGCAGAGTATTTCCCACATCAAACAGATGTCAAGGGTGAGATTTAAAACTGTAGGAAAAGATTGGCTAATTAGCAGGAATGTGCAGAGATCACTGATCCTACACAAAACAACCCCATGAACTTGAATTGTAAGATGTGCCTAAATCACTCTTGTGCTTTTGAAAATTATGCCCTTTGCTGTCTTTTATTGACTCTCCCCTGTTACATCTGGGGAAGCATGGAGCCCTGGACTTAGCGGTAAGTGAAGACAATGATCATACAGAAATTAAGTGCTTTTTTCCTAGAGGTTTCTTATAGATTTGAGGCACTTGTGGCACAACTCCCTCCCACTCTGTCATACATCCACATACTTGTGGGGCCCACTGGTTCTGTGAAGCCCACCCTGCCAAAATGCAGGCAGCCAGCAGTGGTGTTTGGGGTAGTCCTTGACGCAGAGCAAACAGAGGGAGCTCTGCCTTTGTGAGGGCACCAGGCTTATAGGACCAGGAGACGGAAAGCTGTGGAGATGCTTTGTTGAGAGGTCCATCACTGAAGTGGTCTAGGGCCCTCTGGGTGTCTTTTCTGCTTTAAGAGTGTTGACAAGAGCTGCCCTGTGGACTGAGTCTTGTGCCCACAACTGACACCAGCAGGTTTCAGTCAGACCTACACCCGGTCCCACATCTTTCTCTGTGCTGTGGGATGGAAACAGCTTAGGCTGCTTAGTAAGTATTTGCCCCTCTGCCAGTCTGCCTGGCCACTCAGGCAGAGAGGACAGGGCCAGAGCGGAGGGGCCCTCCTTGGCTCAGGGATTGAGGCACTGGGAAAGGAGGCCAGAAGGGGCCTCTCTGCTTGGAGCCAGGTCTCTTGTCTCGGGGAGCTGGTGGCTCCATGCCACTCACAAAGTCCACATGTTGCTTGAACACCGTGTTAGGCAGCTGCATTACCTGTCACAATGGTTGCATTTAAAGGGCTTTGCACCCGTGTGCTTTCTGTAATGCCTCGTGAGCTCGTCGCTCCGTGCAAAACGCCACTCGCACCCTTCCCACGAGCACTTGTAAGGCTTCTCACCTGCAGAGGGGAGGAGAGAACAGTCAGCGTGGCAGTAGGATTACTGAGCACTCAACTTGCAAGCTGTGTGTCCTCCCACCTACGCCTCTGCCCATTCAGGCAGGTTAGCCCGTCACACAATTCATGGCCAGTGTGGGATGGAAACAACTTAGGGCTTATGATGAATTGTACTGAGGATGGATCTAGCCCAAATTTTACTGCTGGTAAAATACTTGCACAACATTATATTCCAGTTCTAACAAAACCAGTCAATTACTCTTCAAAGAAGCCCTCAGAACGTCCCCAAATGCCTGCCCTGCTGTGTGGCTGGAGCCTGATTTTCAGCCAGCTTTTCAGCTCACTCTACCCTTGCCAGATGAATTACTGTGGTACCTGTGAGTGGCTGTACTAACATCTGAACACACTGCAGGTGTGCACCACTCCAGAGTGACCACCACTACTGCATTGCATGCTTTACCCCAGCTGCCATTTACCTCCCCATGTGGCCAGAGTCACTTCTGTTCCCCTCAAGCTTTCACGCCCACTGCCCCCTAGGACTGCACCTTCTTTAGTTGCTTCTGACAACAAAAACTGTTCCTTGGTTCAAGAAACTATGCATCAGGACAGTGACTGCGAGAGGAGAAATGTTTTCTTCTTTAAATCAGATGGTCCTTCAGGCTTTTTGCACTACACCTTTCCCAGCCATTATTCTGCCCCAAAATATTAACCATACCACTGAAGGTGGTCAAACGGTGCAGTGTTAAAACAGGAGAGATTCTGGTCTGTTATGTTCATGTCTACCTATCTTCTAATGCAAACCAGTCTCTGCGGATCAAAGTCTGCCATGGTGTAACATCCGTGGAGTCATTAACGCCTTCTGATGAAGAATTCCAAGGTCTCATGCCTCCTCTTTTCCTATTCAGTGTACATGTATTCGTGTGCATGCAAATTTATCATCTGCCCCCCAGAACACATGCTGTAGTGCATCTCCTCCCGTATGAACTCCATGTCACTTCCCCACGCAGTCAGCACTGTATGGGTGCATTAGAAGAGGAGAGAGTTGAGATAAAATGCAAATAAGAAATCACTTTCACTACGAAGCTTCTAACCTGGGTATTATAAACAGAGAAGGGATTATTACTTATTTACTTTTTCTTAAAATTGCTAAGAAGGTGATCTTAAAAAACCCACCACTGACCAAACTGAAGTTGCAGTCTGTATGATTTCTCTATGCCAGTCACGTGAAACAATCACTTGGCCACAGCAGACAAATTTCTCAGTGCAGAGACGCAGATTTCTATATTTAGTATGTCTATTCAGCAAGTAAAGGAGTGAGATCTGATTATGGGAGACCTATGTATTTCAAGGTGACAAATTGGAGAGGCCAAAAGAGCAGGAAAAGTGAAAAGGGCAAGAGAATTGCGTCAAAGTACATTTTAAAAAAAGCTGTTCTCTGGTGAGTGAGTTTCTGCAGACTTCTTATTGCACTAGCAGCTCTGCTTCACAGAGAACAGCAGAGTGGGCTGAGACATTAACTGGAGTTGAGCCATTTTACTGGCCTCTGAGAAGTTTCTTTGGCTCAGTAGCTCAATTAAAAGATTCACTAGGGTGAAGCAATGAAGAGGGGCAGCAGCCGGCAAGACTTTGCCAAAATATCCATTTGTCCCTCAGTCCCTGAATGCCAAAAGGCCAGCCTGGATGTCTCTGTTTGTGTGCCGCAGTCCAGCATGGGAAAATGCCCAACAGGACAATGGACTGAGCCAACAATAACACCACCCCACTTAGATTGTGCCTGCCTGGTCATCTCTGCAGACTTGCCTTTTGTTCTTTTTTTCTTTTAATAGGACTTCTTCAGGGGGAAAAAAAAAGCAAGAAACTTCTTGTTAGTGAGCCAAGTGCTGGTGTCTTGTTTCTGGGCTGGTTACTCAACTGTATGTAATTCAAACATTGTCACCAGTGCTGGCCCCAGAACTACAGTTGCAGTGCTCTCCCCCACCAGCCCTTGACATCCTACCTGGCATACTGCATCTGCTCTCCCTTTCTCAGAGAAAAGGGATTTCCCCAGCCCTGGTCATGTCGATGATGGCGCACCAGTTTTGCCTGAACAGCTCATGCACTATATTTAAAAGCTGTCAGTAAACAATCCTCAATGATAATTCAGCTTCCTCAGTTCTCTGACGCTCTCTAGTGCCTACCTTAGAGTGGAGACAGCAAGGCAGATAAACCGCCTTGCAGTGCATGTTTGCTACACAAGCTGTAAAGCAAACGCAGAAGACGGCTGCTCAGCCAAATCTGGTAGGTACAGCCAGTCTGAAGGATACAGTTGCCTACAGAGCAGAAGGGTGAAGGAAAAACATCCTGGGCTTTCTGTGAAACAAGGGCTATTAGGACCGAAGCCGAGTTTGGCTTGTTAACATTTGTCAAGAGTTTTGAAAATGTACAGTGCTATATATAGGTTACGAGAGACAGAAATGCCAAGCATGATTACTGGTAAACCCAGGGGATGCCACATATCTCTGTTACTTGCTGCAGGGGCTCCTCTCTCCAGTGTTCCTGGTCTGGCATTGCACAGCCCTGAGCTGAGTTTGTTTTCAGATGCTTTTCCTCTGTAACTCAAGCCCCGTTCCACAAAATGTCAGACACTACCTCTTTGTGCTCCAGACAGCATGCTGGCGTACATTGTTCCACACAGCACAAGATAAACGCAAAGGAGCACGATGACCTTTAAAGCCATGTCAGACGGCTCCTTGACCCAGAGACCTCAAAGAGGTTAGATTTCCTGCCCTCCTGCAGCTACTCAAAAACATGAGAGGGCAGGAGGAGAGAGACCTCCGTATCTCTGCACGTGAAGACTAGGAACAAACTGCTTCTTTAATGGCTGCTTTCACCTTACCCAAAAATGAAATGAAAGCATGTCTTGCCGAGATGCACATATGTAGGAAGCATGGGAACGGAGAAGGGGGGGAGGGTCCTCCTACCTCACTACTGGCAACGGCAGGGAGAAGAAATGGGAAAGATCCTTTCCATGTGCCAGGCTGCTCTTCTGTTGTTGCAGAGGATTAGCAATAGTAAAAGGATAGATGGTGAAATCCTCCTCTGCTGAAGGCAATGGCAAAACTCCCACTCACTTCTACAGGGCCAGGATCTCCCCCTTTTTAACAAATTAATTATAAGCTTCAAAATCCAATTAAAAACAGGAACATCACGGAGCTGTGCCACACTGACTTTTTTCAGGCTCTAATTCCTCAAAATTAATAACCTTAAAACTCGTGCCTGCGAGCCACTCCCAGGAAGGAGGCTCTACTCCTTAAGTCACCTTTATTCAACACAAGGATCTGTGCAGTGCTTAAACAAATCCATAAATCCACATTTACACAAATGCACTCAACGGAGGAGCCAATGCATATCCAAAAAGAAGCCAATACCCAGATATGCAGCTGTTAAATACTCAGCTGTTTCAGTTCAGAACGTGCTCGACACTGTGGGGCTGGTTCAGCTTTCACGCATCCGCAAATGCACCTGGGAAGGGCAGGCAGCCAGCAATGCAGACACACATTCAAGCAGTGAATTATGCAATTTTCTGAGATGAACACTAGTGTTAAAACAATGTACCATTTGCTTATGGAAAATCTTCTAGAACTGACCCAGAATAGTGGCTTTCAGCTTTTTCCATATTTTTCCCTGGGAGGTGGAGATGGCTAGCTAGTGATTTCAAGCTTGCTGACCACATTCCAGTTTCCTTGGGCAGCATGTGCATCAGAGAGCAGTGCAGCACAGTAAAGGAGAGCTGCAGAGTGAAACAGTGGGTACGCAGGACCCAACATCCTCACTGCGTGCGTTTGAAGAGTGTTATTTCTGGCTAGCCGCAGCCTGGTCTTGTGGCCTGAGCCCATCCGTAGGTCAAGTGTGCCAGCGGTGTACTTGCAGAGCACCTCTTGGGACAGGCCATCGAAACCATGCTTGCACTCCGTCCAGGCTGAACCAAAGCACAGCGAACAGGGGCAACCAGAAGACTCACCTCAAAAGGGGACACTTGATCACCAGAAAACACCCACATGGACACACCCTTAGCTGCTCACTGAGGATCCCCGAGAAGCAGCCTGCGCATGCCTGCGAGCTCACAGAGCACCGTGCTGAAACCTACTGATCTAGAAGGACCTTATGATCAGAAAAGTTAGTGGTACAGAAACGCTATTAGCCCTTCAGATATGCTTTAGGGTTTCAGTCCATTGTGACTGCATACTTCTGTGAAGCAGCCTCTCTTCACTGTGGCTCTGTCCTATGGTCCATAGCCCATTTTAATCTCTTCATCTTCCTGGACAATATTTTCATACCCTGAGACTGGGGTACTTGGGGAATAGGCTTGCTGTTTCATTTCCATCTACGGCACATCACACAACCTAGCTCTTCTTCTAAAAGTACCTCCAAAGCACACTTCAGTACAGTCTGGCCCTCCATTCTCTTTATTTCATACAGCCTGGTCCAATCTTTAACTGGAGGACAAAGACCTTTGCAAATTTATGGGAAGCATGCAAAAGTGAAGCTAGAATTTGTAAGTCATAACAGAAATCCATCAGACTTTGGCAGCCCTGAAATCGGGTCACTATTCCTTTGGTGACTAAGACAAATGCAAGACTAAATATTAGGCACCTAGTTACAAAAATAAACAAATGACGGGTATAGCTTTCTCTTGAAAGCCAAAAATTTATCATTTGAAAATACGAAAGAGCCAAGCACACAATCCCAGCAACACTACTGCGGTAAACAGACACCAGGTTCCCAGCAAAACATGATTGATAGAGCTGGGCTGGTTCTGCGATGGAGACACCGCACTGGTCCTCGGGACTTCTCCCTCCATTTTCTAGCCTCTGGCAGTCTTGGTGAGTTTCGCCTCGCACAGCCTTAGATATTGAATGCCATCATCTGAAATAGCCACCTATGGCCCTTTTTCAAGTTGATGGGGAGGCAAAGGTATGTGCAGAGTGTGACACATCAGACCCCAGCCAGACTGGAATCGGAGGTGAATTTCTCTCCTTTGATGGTACAGGGGACTAGGCAAGCAGCTCAGCTGCAGCCAGCTGTATCTTTGCTCTCTAGGCACAAAACAGAGAACATCAGGTTTTCTCTCCAACACATACTTAATTGTAAATGCTATACAAGCCTTTGCAATAAATATTCCTTCACAAAACACAGCAGGGGGATGTTGTCTCTTCTCAAAATCCAGAGACTCCCTGTCCTTGCCGCCTACATCCCGCAGGCACCCTCTAAGTCCCAGGGATATTTCTTTTGTAGGAGTAAGGCAGCATTTGCTACAGACATCTCACAGTGGTGTTTCAACACAGACTGATTAGTAGAAACATTAGGTTACACGATGCAGAGGTGCATAACCGAGATCAGCTGAGGACACTGTTATGATCACAAAAGTACAGCGCACAATGGACGCTGGGCATGTTATACATCTCCTATCTGCATTATTTAGCCCCAAGGTTAAAAAGTCATGAGTCCAGTCTCCCACAGAAATAATGAGATTTTAAAGAAGAAAATAATATTTAGAGATCATTTGCTTTCTGCTTTGTAGATAACCTAGGGCCATGATTTTAAACTTCTCTTTGCAGCCCTGCAGGCTAGAAACATTATGAAATACAGAGAAAGGAGTTTGCTCTCTGTTCCCTGGATTTCAAGAGCAGGGACTTTAAGAAAACCCTCCAGATTTTGGGATGTGCACGATAAGATCACAGAGTTGGCAATGCTGTGGGGTGAAATCCTGGCTCCATCAAAGCCATTGGAAAAATGCCCATTAAGGCTTGAGTTTCACCCTGTATCTTTACAGAATTAAAAGTAAACGAAGATATTATGATTATCCATCCATCTCTATTTCGTCATCCCTCCCCTGCACCCCACCTTAAATACCACACCACAAACATATGTCAATTACAGTGCACTTAGTAAAACAATCAAGTAGTTTAAGCCCACAGTCCTGCAGTGAACTTCAGAGGAGAATCACAGTCAAAATCCTTGCTGGTATCTCTCCATGGTACAGGAGAGGTACAGGCTAAAACATGGTACAGTCGTGGGACTCCTTTTGTCAGTATGATTGATTTAGCAAAAAATGCTTAAAGAAACTGAGGGAAAAAATTGCAAATCCTGTCTGCATACACATTTTGAAGGCCATTCAAGTAAGATATTTGTTATACTATGTTTTAAGAGCTCCTTAATATCATGCTACATAACTACATAAAACTAGCACGCAAAAGTGTCTTTAGAAAACAACAGAAGCACCTCCTTAAAAATCACCACGTGTTCTAATCCACTGTGAATTATTTACATATAGTTTCAGGATCCAAAAAAAAGGTTTTATGAGAGAAACACAAAACATTTCCTTCCTTTTCAAAATCTATGATTTAAAAACTATTCAAAATGAAACTGGTTCTAAAAGCCTCAATGGCTAAAAATATGTATTGAAAGACAGCTTTAGCTACGCTTGCTCCAAGACTGGTGTTCCTGGAGAACCAGACAATCTGCAAGTTACAACTGAAAAAGGAATTAAATGCAAGATTTCTCGCCTGGATTTCTCCTATAAGGAAGCTCTGGGGGCCTGAGCCATGCAAAGAAGAGTGTGAAGAATCAATGGCTTTTTAAGAGAGTGTTTTAATGACTTTCCTCACCGCCCTTTCTGAGAAATCCTTTTGGGACCTGTTGTTCCCGGGCTGGTGACTGGGACCGTGCTGCTGCAGAGAGCAGCGGTGTCACTGTGGGGTGACCCAAGGCATCCTTCAAAGGCCGGTGCCCATGGGGATGCCGTCGGTGCAGACGCAAGTCGCTCAGAAATGCCAGAAGCCGGTGCGGTTTTCGGTGAGAAGCAGCCCCCCCAGATCGCCTTGCAGAGAAACACCAGGCAGGCATTCGTATTTGCTTTGCAGTTTATTACGGAAGTCTGCCACAGCACAATGGGATGCCTAATGTGGAACATCACGTTAACAATATTTTATATTTATGTAGCACTCTTCGTCTCCAAGGGTCCCTGAGAGCTTTACAAGCTACATACATGGCATACCAATGAAGCTGAGCCATAATTCTTTTAATTAGCTGAACATCAGCACACAGCACATGGCACAACAGAAAACATTACTGGTCACTCCTCTCTTCCTATGGAAAGAGCTATGTGATAATTAATAGAAGCATGTTGCAGAAGGACAATCAGTTTTAAGGACTCCTGAAAAAATGTAATCTAACCAGACGGGTCTCCTTAACACCCATGCCTGTCCTCCCTCATTACATATGCACACTTTGTCAAATATGAGACACAGAAGAGGAGTAGCCCAAGACCTGCTCCTTGTTAAATATCCCCACTCTCACACTAGATTCATGGCTCAGGCAGCTGCACTGCTCGTGAGGTTACAGAAAAGCTAGTGAGCAGCTGCAGTTCAGCGCACAACAACATCACCCTCTTTTTAAGATTAATAAGTTCATTTCTTTAGCAAAAAGGAAGAGCAGGCTATTTAATACACACATCCTCTGGAGATCAATGCTAACATCTAAGCGTATGTGCGTGCAACCCATCAACCAGTAAAACTAATTACAAAAATCAATTTCAGATACTTTTCTGAGCCTTTCATTCCTCAATATACTCCTAATTGATTTTTGTCAGAGAATAGAAAGCCTAATTATTATTTTTATTATTACAAAGGAATGCAAGGGGGGGGCAGTGGTCAGTGCTTAAGTGGCTCACCAATGGTTTCTACCCAAAAAGAGGAAAAAGAAAAAAAAAAAAAAAAGGCATTTTATTCACAGTTTTGCCACCTGCTGGAAAGATGGAAAAGCCTTTGAAAGGGTGACAAAGCACAAGAGAAAAGCTGGCAGGAGACAGTATGGGGCAGAAGAGGAATGTGACAGGATTGTGAAATACACAATGTGAGAAGGTTGTACCTATTTTTAGATGGGCAGGGATGATCAAGTGTAAAAGCAGTACATTTCCATGAACTATGTACAGCTCTTTTCATCCAAAAAGGTCAGCAGTGCCCTTATAGAGAGATGGCTCTGATCATGTCTATATTAGAGATGGGGGGAAAGAGGTTAAGAACCAGACCCAATGTCCAATCAGTCTTTCTACAAACTTCAAAGCTCCAGATTAGCCCCTAAGGGCCGTGCCAAAGCTTGTCTACCAAGCCAGCAGCAGTCTTCGGCACGTAGCCATTCCGGACACGAAAAGAAATGAATTTTTGCAGCATTATGTCTTACACACACGCAAGCACCTAACAGACATCCGCAAAGCCCACTTGCCTAGCTGAAAAGCAGAGAAAAGCAAAGCGTGTAGCACCATTCAAAGAAATGGAAATTTTCCATCTTCTGCTCTACTTAGGAGGACGCATTTAACGAGTGCCTGTTGCCATACACGCTGAGCACCAAAGGTGGGGAGGAACACCTGGGTCTATGCAAGACTCCCACCGGGAGCGATGAAGCCTTCAAAACGCTGTTCCCCTTTCAGCCCCCTTCTCCGCAGCTCCCCTCCGAAGGCAGCGCCTGGCTGGCAGGGAGCAGGGCCGGGGGACGGATGGCGGCGCCAGCCCGGGCGCACAACCCGCGCTTCTGCCCCATTAATTGCCGGCACGGCCTCCCCCAGCCCCGGGCCCTGGGGACGGCAGCAGAGCGGCAGGCCCAGGCAGGCACCCGGCAGCAACACCAGCAGCAAAACTACCCAATTAAGCCTCCAGAAGGGGGGGGGGGAGAATTAAAAAAAAAGAGAGAGAGAAGAAGGAAAAAATAAGGATGGAGTTGCTTGGCAACAGGAGGGCAGAAGCAGCTGTGCAGCAGGTCGGGCCGGTACCCAGGCGGCGGGCTGGCCCATTAGCACCCCGCACCTCACGCATGTCGCGCCGGGGTCTCCTAGTAACCGCCTGCGCACGCCGGGCTGTTGCGCGCTTCCCCTCCTCTCCTCCTGTTTCTCCCCACCACGCGAGGCACCGCTGTTTGCCCTAATTACACATTCGCTGCTGCTTCAAGCTGCCATTACTTTGGTCCCCAGAGGAGCGGCAAGAACTTTAAAAAAAATCTCCTCTAATAAGGGCTTTTAGTTTCAGATTCAGGGGAGCTCTGCGAGCTCAAAGATGCAAGGCAAGGTGGCAGTGGCAGAAGGAACAGATGAAAAAGGAAAAAAATTCAGCAGCTCCCCGGGTCAGATTTTTCCAGGACCGTGAAATATATTTTTTCCCTCTGTTTTTTGTAAGTTATCCCAGAGGGTGAACAACGGAGACAGCCCTTTATGGGACACGGTGCATATTTACATAATCTGGAGCAGCGTATCAAAGATGTGCTCTTTGCACACCCACGTTATAGGCCAAGAGTTTCTGACAAATTCCAGGCAAAATATAAAGGCAAATATTCCAGGCACAAAATAAAACACATGTATCAGGGACTAGAACTGAGGAAAAAACATTTAGAGGAAGACACCCCCTTTTTTAAATGCTAACATTTTAAATGGTTTTGCTCCGTATTTTTGCTAATGACTGTGGGGTTTTGCTCCAACTATTACAGTGCTCATGTTTTTCACCATCTTCATTTTCTCCCTTTTGCCACTGAAAAATCAGAGAAAGATGACCAAAAATATATGATGCAGACTGGCAGAGACAGCACAGGAATAAAACACAAGGGGAAAATAACATACACTCCTTTCTGCTTCCCAGCCTTGTCAACAACAAAAAGAAAAATGGAAGAAGACCCAGGATGCTTTCATTCAGTCAGATTGGGGGGTGGAAGCGGAAGGGAAATCGTGTGCTAGGGCTTAAAAAATACACTGGCAAGTTCTCCCAGTGAAGCCTGCCCTGGTGTCAAGGCAGGGCTACCTACACCGGTGACAGGCACATGATGTTTCTGAGGGAGATCCCATCCTGGTGCTTTCTCCCTGTCCTGGGGTTGGAGGCGGCAGAAAGGTCTTGGCAACGCTGCTGGGCAAACCTTGGTGAACCAAGCAGCCTGGTCTGAAGAGCACAAGGCAGCGAATAAAGATAATTAATTCTACCGGCTAGGAAGTTTCCTCAGCTGGATTTTGGAAAAGGCACAAGTCATTACCTGTCCTTAGCTCTAAGGGAGGTAAAGCCACCCAGCTGGAAACCACCCAGGTCATTCCTGCTGCCAGATGAATGTAACTAAAGGAGGACACAAATGTACTATGAAATTCCATTGCTGGGTGATGCTGCATCTTCAGGGACAAAATTTTTTAAAATATAGAGGTTTTCTGTATGAAACACATTTCCTAACACACATTCAAAGCTGAACAAAGCCTAGGAAAAGAATCACCTTTGGGATTCTATGAGTTTTGCAAAGAATTATTTGTATCACATGTACCACATTCATATCAAAGTCAGTTTACAACAGATCATAGCTTAGTCCATTTAGGTTCATTTTTACCCAGATATTCAGAGATAGAAGTCTTCTACTCAAAGACTACCTTCCACTACATAGGCCAAGTTTTTAGCTAAACTTGTTACACTGAGGACAGCTCTTTTCTCCCTGCCCCTCCCCAACACACATGCCACATTCCCCTAAAAAACAAGTATTTTTCCTCCAACTTCCAAAATAACAACCAGGAACCACACTGGAAAAAGACCAAATGTGGAAAATTTCACTCTGAAGAAGGAAAAGATTTGCAAAGTTACAGGTGACCAACAAGAAGACATCCAAATGGAAGTTTATGCAAAATTAACCATAACACTGTTCCATGCAGTTACATACTGAACAAAAGTACATGCAGATGTGTACTGTGTTTTTATAACATCCATTTCCAAGAACTAATACAAGCTTCTAGTCCACTAATGATCGCTTATGGTCGTCATAAAAAAACTAGAATGACATTGCAAACTTGTCCAGCTAATCTATAAAGTTCTCTCTGTTGGTGGTAAGAGTCCAGACGTACAGGAGGAAGGAATAAATATCCGCTAAGCCTCTGAATGTGCACTGCCATACAGTGAGGACACCTTTCTTTCAGAACTCAGCTGGGGATCAGCTTTTATCTTGAAACACATGCTTGTCACCATTAGCTTAGCTAGCATGCCTACAAATGTTTTTTCAGCACTGAGTTTTTGCAGCCCCAGTTTTCAGTCCTGGGTTTTGAAGGCCAGACACCTTCAAGCACCAAATCTGCCCAACACAACATTTGGGTGCCTACCTACAAACGGGGTCTGCTGGGATTGCAAGCTGGCCTGCAGTGTTTTAAGGGCTTTTAATTCTTATTAAGCCTTCTTATCATGTATAAAGCTGACCAGTGGAAAGATTTTGGTTCTGCAGTGACACAAAGGTTTTGGTCACTCTCAAGAGACTTGTGGATAAAGCAGGTCCCATGTAGTATTTTGTCCTCCTCTTTCCGAAATGGCTGCACTAGTCTTTGAAACTGCCCTCACTTGACATCCTTGTCTCTCATTCATTTCAATCGACTGCAGCACATCACCATTCAGTGCTTGACATGTGGTAACCAACTGGCTTTTGAGAGTGGTGTTAGACAGAAGTTTTCTGAAGACATGAAAACACTTTCTCCAAAAATGCAGCAAAACAGAAAGAGACAATTTATTCATTAAATCCACCCTGCATTCTCTGCATCATAAGCTTGCCCTTTAGCTATCTTTAAGTACATTTTTTTCAGCCATTATTCCTGGTGCTAATGCAGGCCTGGTTGGTCTCCCTACCCACAGTTGGTCTGTGCTATATGGTGGGCACCACCTACACCATGGTGACCATGGTTTTGTTTGGGAGCCCACCACCCTTAGCAGAAGTGTGGATGCCTCCACTGTATTTAGGTCAGCTTCCACGAAGCCTTGCAGTTCATCTGCTCCCGCCTGCAAATTGCTGCTGCTGGTACATAGGTATGCGGGACCATGTCCGCATAGGGTGTGAAAGCCAGGCTCTGGATTAGGAGAGGTCCATCCAGGCTCCTGGCTGCTTTCCCAGATGTGACCCAGACTCAAATGCCCACACTGTGCTTAGGAAGAGCCTAACCCAGCACCTGCTTTTGAGATGAGAGGTAGCACACTTGGCTTTTCCTGCCCAGAGAACTTCAGCTCTCCCAGCCAGCTCAGGCCCTTCTTGTCCAGCAGGTCCACCTTAGCCTAAAACAGCATCTCTGAGCACACATCTCTGATTTCAGGCCTCATGTGACCTCACATACTTCAGAAGTCCCAGTGCTTTGGACAAATGGACAAGAAAATCATAGCTTCTCGTTGTTAACCTGCCATTTGTGTCCAGTGTGGGACAGCAGTGACACAAGGGGAAATCAGCAGAAGACAAGTTGATAGTATTTTCTTTGAGTCTTTCTCTGTGATCCCTATCATTTGTCCCACTGCCGGGTGCCTCATGGGGGCTCAGGGTTGGATGGGTATAAAGAAAACACTAGATGAAAAACTAGAGATGGCTCCTCCTCACCTTACCGAGGCAGCCTGCCTAACACTTGGAGGCACCTACACTCTCCCTCCTGCAGCTGCTGAACAGACAGCAAACATCACTTGCTAGGCCTCCCTTGTGCCAAAAGTCGTCTCACATGGCAAACAAACAAACAAGCAAACAAACAATACCTATTTACATTTTCAAACCCAAACAGTGAGACTGTCCAGTGCTACTGATTTGGCAAATGATGGAGCAGAAACACAGGACTGAGAATTCAGGTGCTGGCAACTAAGCAATGGATGAACACCGCCGGTGTTTTAAATGGCAAGGGCTGCTTTTGGCAGGGCCTGTCCTTCTGCTGCCTGGAGGTTCACAAAGCTCAATTCCTCAGCCTAATCTCTCACTATAATAATGAAGTGAGGCTCTGGCTCTCCACGGTGAAATCACAACACTCCCCTCCAAACTGACCAAATGGCTAAAAGGCTTCAAAACCAGAAAGTTTTAAACAGCTCGTGATCAGGTTGGGCTTATTTTAATCAGCTTTGATAAACTCTTGCTATGTTTTTACCTCCAAAAATAAAAAAAAACCAAAACAATCCCACAACAAAATACATCTTTCCAATTTGATAAAGCAACTGTACCCCAAAACAAATCCAGCCCTGAATGAAGGTCTTCCTCATACTCGCCTCCTCCCTCAATTTCCTTGCTTTTGTTTCCAGTGGCAAATCCACCCACTGCTTCAGCTGCTGCCATGGGAGCTTCACCATCTTCCATGTCCCTCCATGTGCCCTTGTCAGGTTTCAGCCCTGCACACAGAGCTGGGGACTTGCTACGAAGCCGTGTGTCTCTGTACACCAAAAAATCTTGGGCTTTGGCTTTCATTTCTCCTACGCTACCTATACTGTTCTCCCAAATGCTTTTCCCTAAGTCATTCAAAATCTTGCATCCTGCAGAATTGGTGCTATCCTTGACTATTTGCCTTTTCTTTCTCTTCATTTGCTTTCTGTTCACGGGTGCTACCACGCTAACACAATACAGCAATGCAGCTTCCCATTCATGTGGTATCACTGACACAGATAGTCTTTATTTTCTCTATTATTCCTTTACTTTGTATTAATCTTCTTTATCTATCATCCAGCCTACTCTCCTCAATTTGGTCTTTTCCGATTGCTTCCAAATTCTGGACGTTTCCTCTTCTATCTCCAACACTTTGGGAAAACTCTTCTCTGTTGTTTTAAGTCTCATCTCAAAAAATTTCTTGTTCATTAATGGCCTTTCTATTACTCTTGTGTCTCTCGTCTTTTTCTTGCAAATGTAGTAATTTGTCTTCCTGCAGGGTGGATTTGTTTGTTTTACTTACTCTCACCCAGCACTTTGGATCAAAGAACTATATAATTTAAAATAAGATGTCCTGACAATGTGAAACAAACTCCACTTAAATAAGTGTTATCTGAAGATCGTGTGTAGACTCGTAACATCTATTTACATGGGTATTTCCCACTTGTTTAGGCTTTAGAAACCTAAATATAGATGTGAGGTGCCCAACTGCTGTTTCTCAGACTTGAGCTTAGGTTGTATCAGATCGTGGTTTTAGATGGATAAAGAAAAAAACACCAAACCTTCTGATACTCACATAATGCAAACCCCAGCAGAACCCCCTAAGGGTCATTTTTTATCACTATCCCAATCTTAAGGATTTCCTCGTCAGTTTATATGTGATGCTTTATCTCTGGGCAGAAAGCACCCATGCCATCTCATACTTTCCCCTGTATGTTACTGCAAGGAAGGCTGATAGGAATGGTTTTGTCAGGAGACAGAAATCTCCTCCAGAGGTCTTTCAGCTGGGAGACACAGCCACATCCCATGACTAATCTTTCCATAGGTCACAGGCCAGCTCACCCTTAGACTAATTTGCATCAAGACACTCACCAGCAATATCCTGTTTTCTAATTTAGGAAGTACTGATGACTATACATGGGTTTCGGCTCATTCAAATTCCTTCCCTCTCCACTGTCCATTACATTGGCAATTCATCTCCATGCATGTATGAAGGCTGGATGAAAACTTCTGTCTCTCAAAAGAGACAAAATGTCATTGTTTGCACTGATGTCTGCTCCATGAATAACTGTGAGAGAATGTGCTAGGGTTGGATTACCGTGCCAGTCCTGGTGGCTCCTTCTTTAGATGTTTTTGCCTCTCCCTCGCATTGGCAGCATGGTCTTTCCAAACCTACAGCTTACCTTTTCCTCTTGTTTACAGGCCGAGCCGCTATTTCTCCCCTGAGTGACTTCTTTGCTGCCCTCTGACAGTCAGTCCGACCACTGCTCTTAGCTCCTTTACACACCCTTCACTTTAGATGCCCCAGCTTACTTTGAATTCAGTCAAATATTTTCATTTCCCTTTCCATCCAGAAAATGTTTTTCCCTTTCCCTTCCAGATTAAATTCTCTCCCACACAGATGATTGTTTTTCCCTCTCCAAAGGTCATCCAGAAGGTGGTTTCATAACCAGTTCAACCATTGATGGGCCTTACAGCGCTGTCCTGATTCTCTTATGGATGAGATGTGGGAGACTAATGTGGGGGATGCACCAAGTGCAATGTGGGGTCTGACCGTCTCTGGGTTCCCAGCAAAGTAAAGCCCTAAGAGAAGATCGTCTTCAATCTAGCAAGCTGCTATCAGTCTGTATTGCCTCCAGCCCAGCCTGGCTCATCACACAGCAGCGAGGAACGCCAGCCAGCATCTGTCTGGTCAGCCTTACATACGAACGAAAGGAATGCAACCTCCTTCCGCCAACTTCCACCCCCCAGCTCTCCAACCCATGGTTTTCTTGTTTTCATGCACTGCAGTAAATCCCTTTGATCTAGCAAGTGGACTTTGCACGTGCAGGTTGGGTGACCAGCCTGCATCTGCCTCCCTGCCTGTGAACCCCACACTGAGAGCTCTTTGTCTGTCAGGGCACTCACACCCTTTTACACAGAGCCCGCACTGGCAGACTGCTCTTGCATGACATACTAACAAACTACCAGCCAAAGGAAAATATCTCGCAATCATTTCAGACCCTCTGGCTCAGCCACTGACTAAGCCAAGTGGCTACTAGCCATTGCCACCACTGGCTGCATTTGCAACCCACAGCACACTCAGCTCACGGTGTGAAAAAAACAAAGCATGGATGGGGAAAAGGGGTCCTTGTCCCTAGCCCTGAAGGCATGCATGGGAAAGGAGGCAGCCCCGCCATTTGTAATTCAGTCCCAAGTTTCCATAGCTATTCCTCTCTGTCCCTCTCTTTTACTGGAGGCTGGAGCTCCCTGCAGGGAAACCTCACTACAGAGGTCAGCGTGAACAGATTTAATGTCTTGATTGTACCAGCTCTGATTTAAGGCATCCAACGGTCAGTGTTTTTTAAGGGAACAGAGCACTTAAGGAGGATGAGGGGGTCTGAATGACTTTGTGCTTCGCACTCAAATAAGCTAGTTAGATAAGCCCATCACACCCCTCCCCTCGATTCACTTAGATTGCTCCCAAGATGTAAATGTTCAAAGGTATTTAGACAATCTGCTTTCCACAGAGAAAAATGGGAGCCACTTGCCTACCTGCTCCCAGGTTCTGCATCAAAGATGTATTTTAACAACAAGGCTGCATCCAGTCCTCATTGCAAAATGAAACCACACTTTATACATAGCTATGCACAGCTAGGATATGGTCAGGTGCAGGGTGGTTATATGGCTGCAGAGACAGGAGAGCTGTTCATCCAGGTTTGTATTCCCTCTTGTCTTTTGCCTTCCTGCTTTCCTAACAACCTATGCTATCTGCTTAGGACTCGGTGGATGGAAACAGGTACACTCCCACAATAGTAAATGGTTTAAGGACTGGTTAAACCACTGATGGTTTAACTGGCAAGATCAGAGGGGTAGCTGAACCCACTAGGTGAGGTGCTGGGAGTGGGACGTATGGGCACCGCACCCAGGCAGCTGCAGTCTCATCATCTGATACAGGTCTTCCCCATATGCCAGCAAAGGTGGACTTGCCTTTCTCACCATGTTGAGCACTGCTGTGGATGGGCAGACACATACATGTCAATGGCACTATGTACAGTCTAAGGCTATTCAACAGAACTATCAGAGGGCCAGTGAGAAATGTTTTTCGTCATGGATTAATTATAAAACATAAGATTTCACATGCAGATGTTACTGAGGGGAAAGGTTTTGACCTCAGATACAAAATTCAACCAGACCTAAGGCTGCATTGAAAAGCATGCAAAATCTTGCAAGATTTTGACTCCAAAGGGTGGAGGTGTTGAAAGAGTAGAGGTTTTTGCAAGTGCTCTCTCAGGACTCCTTGTCCACCTCCCTACCTATTGGGTGACAAAACCAGAAGAACTCCGAAGTTCACCCTTTCTAGGCGATCATGTCACATCCCTGAGTAACTTCAGGAAGAGCTGTGTAAGACCCATCACTTCCAGCTTGAGGAGGAATGCAGGGGTCACATCTGAACAGGCAAGACCACTGCATCAACAGCTCTCACGCTCTGCATTTGTGCCTCCACGGGAGCCCCGTCAACTGATGGAAGGCCTTGGCTGGGACATCCCCCCGGGCAGCCCCAATGGGGGCCAGCCTCACAGCAGCACTGGTGCTATGAGGAGCCTCCTGACCACATTGCTGCAGAGTTTAAAATGACTGCACTACTTTCACTGGCTTTCAAATCACTGGATCACAAGTGAGGTCACTCCTGGCAAGGTGGCTATCCCCAGTAAAAGCACTAGAAAGCCCATACAAAAAGATCAAAACCAATGCCTTTCATGTCTTAATATGATTTATACTTCAAACCATGTAACTTTTACGGGGCTGCCTAGTATTTGATGGATGCAGCTCTCTTAACAACCCACACATTTGTTTGATTTACTGCACTGGTCCAACATGTTATTTTCTACCTTGCAAGAACAACCTCGCTTCTAGGAATCTGCCTCCATGATAAGATCATGAATTAAATGTGCAGTTATCGTAAGAGACCACACATTTTACTGTAAAATTGAGAAAACTGATTACAGCAATCCCTCTGGAAACAAGAATAATCACATGATAAGACAGTGCTAATGGGAATTTATCATCTCTCATCACATGTGAAGCTTAGAACAAAGCAGCAACGCGTGCGAACTGCACCGCTATTACTGCCAATGAATACCAGCTGAAAAGCTACTGTGGACTATGAACAAATGACAGGACTATGAACAAATGACAGGAGAGTGGGGATCCTGAACATCCAAACCTAAGCCAATTCGGTATGCTTCACAAGCTTATACAGCAGAGCTTATATGCAATACTAGTAAATATTACCCAAAATAACAGCCTGACATCTTTCCATACATCCTATTCCCTCTCTACCTGCACTATTCCATTCAAACTCCATGTCATTCTTTCATTTGTTCTCACTGTATTTTATCACCAGAGAAGTCCAAGATCCTGAGTATCTCAAGGGCACGTGCATCTGCGTACCTACACATCTGCATCTACACACATGCTCTCTCACACACATGTTATTCCTAAACTGCATATCTCAGATCTGAAACACATTTTTCTCTTCCCCCCATACAAAAGGCAGCAAAAACCTACCCATGCTATTTTCTGTTTGAAGCAATTAACACTCAACTAAAATTAACATTTTTAAAGTTGTCTTGGGGAAGTGAGTACCGAAAACCCAAACTGGCACGCCCACAGTTTTAACATGAATGATACATGTACACCCCTTAGGTATCTTAAAATTACTCTGCATCAAGCCCTATAGGACATATGAAACCCTAACAGGTTAATGGTAGACGGTGAACTACTCTGTTCTATTGAATACTGGGTACATTTGCCGGCCTACCGTATTTTTCTACTGCCCTGTTTCACAGATTTTCTTTTCTAAATGAGAATAAAAGGAGATGGTTACGGTTAGGTGGCGGGAGGACAAGATGAGAGAAGCATCCTACACAAGTACCTGTATGAGTCCTCTGGTGAGCCTTTAAGTGGGAGCTCTTTGTATAAACCTTCCGGCACCCATTAAATTGACAGCGATGAACCCTCTTCTTGTTTTCTGGGGATGCTTCTGCCCCTGTACCTCCTTGTTCACTGTCACTGTGCCCGCTTTTTATCGTCCCCGCGGTTGCTGTTGCTACACCCACTTTCACGGAGCTGAGTGAAGTTTTCTTGGCCACCAATTTCAACGTCACTGTGCCATCCACCGCTGAGAGAGTTTGTGAGGTTTTTACAAGGTGGCGGCTGAGCTCTGGAGAGGAAGGGGGCGTTAATGAGGTTACTGCATTGAGTTGGGCCTGGTTGACGGCTGTGTAGCCTTCTGTGGAAGAGCTGGTGGACTGCAAGCTGAGGCACGTCTCAGACAGCAGCTTGTCCCGTGAGAGGATAATGTCCATGTTGGCGCTTTTGTCACACGTACTCGTCTCCGCTGGTAAAAGGATGGGATCCAGCCGTCGGATATTGTCCTCTGCATCTGGTGCTGAGGAGGCATGAAGGAAGCAGTCCAAATCCTCACCAAAGGTCTCAGAGATCTTCCGCGGTTCAGTCTGAAGGTATCGCTCCAACTCCAGGCATGTCTGCAGGAGGGGAAGGGAGAGGGGAGGGAGAGAAACCACTGTTAGACAGACATTACAGCATAGCTCCCACCTAGGGCAGGAGAACAGTGTGGCCCAGAGCGATTCAGAGACAGCACTCATGCACACCAGCACCTTCTCACGAGATGGTCACATTTTGGGACACATGAGGATTTGGCTTGTTTGATGCTGCTCCAAGACAGAGTGTGGGAATATCCACATACAGTAGCAGATATTATGGTAGAAGTGAAGATACAACAACCAGAAGGCATCCACTACATTTTCATGAAAGTCTGTACATTGTTCCACGGATACCAGGCCCTTCCCAATTTTAAGCATAATCTGACCAACGGTCACTTGCACATGAAACTATTCTAATGGCCCCATTGCCTGGCCACATACAAACAAAAAGTCACCTCACCAAAGAACTGCTTCCTTCACAAACTTTAACTTTCACTCCAAATTTAAGTCAGCATAGTTGGCTGGGACCCAATCTGTTCCTAAAACAGCACAATTCTGAAGTGTAGCATTTTAAGATAGGAGATGGAGAACAACTTCCAGTGACACCGCAGCTTGTTTAAAGGGACTGAGAGAAGGAAAGATGTGACAGAAAAAAGGAACCTACTGTCAGTTTTAGAGGGTTTTTGGCACATCTGGTCAAACGAGGCTTCCTGGGTACAGGACACCAGACTTGCAAACAAACATGCACATGCACCCTATTAAAAAGTAGGTGAAGTTACAAAGATGCTGCCACATAAAAACGTGTTCCTGCATCTCCACAGCAGTGATCATCAGCACAAGGATGGGCTGAGCCTCCTACTTGAATGTACCTTATTATGAGGTGCCCTGAGCTAGCCCCAATAAAGCCTCCAGGCACCATCACACTGCCCAGTGTTCTCCATAACCAACATTATAAACTTTTATTGTTTATAGAAAACCGTTTGCTGTAGTTTCAGGAGCTTTTAATGGAGTTTATTAGTGCTATTTTTCATTTCTCGCTGCCTGGAAGGCTAGCTGGTTTAATACCACCACTGCGATTTTACAGGACTTGGAGAAAGAGACATTCTAACTAACACTTTCTGGAAACCTCTAAAAACTACTCATCAGAGAACACTTCTAGAGATATTAAGAAAGGGATTTTAGGCAAAAATTTTCAGCCTATGGGAGCTGCAACCCAACTATGTCTCAGCCTGGACAGTCCAGCATCTGATCAAGAAACAAAAGCTTCATATGACCAGAGGAGAGACAGAGACTCCTGCCTTCTGGCTACAAAGGTCCCATCAACAGGAGTGTAAAGAGGCCTCACTCACGGCTCTCTAGGAGCTGGCAGGTAACTCAAGATTATTACTTTCAATGTACCTAGGAACCAGCACTGCTGGTTGCAGATACAATATGGTGGGATGACTTTCAGAGTTCACAACGGAATCTGCCAGACAGTTATGTGTTGCTTCTTTTTAAAATAACAGCCGATTATAGACCTGAGCTGTAGAGATGGACTTAGACAAAAAGCAATAGAACAGCAACATATGCAAGCGTGACATGCTACACTTTAGCACGTAGGTTATTTTTAGAGGCATAACACTGTATGTATGATGTGTCTGCATGCAGGCCTGGAGGTGGGACACTTATCAGCTAGTACATGCCTTAAGCAACCTTTCTGTTTTCTTTTTAAAGTGCATTTCTGGAACCGTGAGGAACAGCTTTAGCTGGGGATCTGGTCTCTCCCTGGATGAATCCTAACAGGTTTTGGGAGCAGCTTTCCAACATGCCCCACAGTGTTTCAGGAATAACCCCCACCACCAGGAGAGGTCATGCTTTTGAATTCCCCATGTCATGTAATTTGGGCTTCTTGGCCCACTTAGCCTTCATCCAGTGGGGAGAAACAGGTTTAGGCACCTAATAAATAAAAGGCTTCCAAAGGAAAGAGCAAGCATAATCACAAATTAGGGGTGGAAAGGGAAAGAGAGAAAAAAAAAAAAAAAAAAGACACAGGGACTTAAGGCCATTAAATCTGATGACAGTGACATGACATTTCAATTGCTGTGGGATCAGAAAGCTGTGTGCCGGCTCCAGGCTGCCCGTGGAGGGGAGGCAAGCAGGAGGTGCTGCTCCTTTAAGACATCACTACCCCAAGACAACAATAGTGGGCCTGACAGTTTTTTCCAGCTTCACCATTAATTTTCCATAAAGAGCAGTTTCTCGATGAGCCCTTTTCAGGCAAAGCCTGATGCTTCAGAAACCTGTAATTATTCCTGGCTCCCCCCTCCCGCAGCCATTGCACCTGTGCCATTTCAAGACACCAGCTGGTCATGTCTTGCCTTCTGCCTCTGAAATCCAAAACCAGTGGATCAAGCCCATCTCCCCATAGAGTGGGGAAAAAAACAACTCAAAGAAACAATATAATGCAGTCCCTCCCTCCCACCCCCCCGAGCCTCTCCACCAAGTCAATAGAGGGGAAGAGCCTAGCAACGCTGAGCCAGAAAAGCCCTCCACCTAATCTGCATGGCAGACAAAGCCTGGCGAGGGGTTACAGCCACAGCCCTTCCTTCAGCCCCCGCCAGCGCCCTACCTGCTGCTGCATTTGCCAGAGCAGGCAATTGCCGGCAGAAACAAAGTGTCTTTCCCCATATGCACTTCCCAGCTTCTGCCAAGTACCTTACCCGACCTTCCCTCCTCCGGGCCCAAATCACCCAGGGAGTGGTAAGGCAGGGTTTTGAAACCAGCCTGCTTTCTTCACTCCTGCCCTGGCAAGGCAATTTTTAGGCCAGCTAAGCCCACCTCCTTGTCTCGAGCTCTGACCTGGAGAAACCAGTCAGGCTGAGACCACCAAGGTCTCCGCTCCAGCCCAGTGGACGGTCAGGAGGGGCAGGAGAGTTCTTGGTCTCCATTCCCATGAAGTTGGGAGCACATCAAAAACTTGCAGGACCAGCAGGATATTGACCACTATCCACAGAGATACAAACCCAAACTGCTGGATTCAGATGATGGGAAACCCCTGTAGATCTCCTCCTTCCACTACCAGCCCAGTAGGAAAATGGTCCAAGGACACCTAAGACAGGAGCAAGCTGCTCTTGTCATAGTTCTGTTGGATGTCCAGCTTCTCCTTAACCACTCATGCAAGAGAGGGGGAGCTTTGTGTGATGGATGTAGTACGTGTCACATGCAACATTAAGTCTGACTATCCTTTGGGTGCTACATTGCAGGCAACTTGGTGGGTATTAAACTTTCTTACCCAGTGCCTGTAGGATTTACAGCAATAAAGACTTCAAAAATTGCAATGGGGAGAGGAAGATGGCTCCCTTCAGGAACACAAGAAGATCCCTAAGATTGCTGTTTGCTGTCAAGCCAGTTTCGCAAGCTAGGGATAAAAAGTGACCCACTACTTTAACCCATCTGCCCTGATTAACAAGGGTCATTCTCCTTGCACATTGCTCCTCAATTTAGCCAGTTAAAAGAAATGATGATTCATGGCTGACAAATAATAGGACGTGACTTTGCAAGACCCCATGTACTTGCAGAAAGCCAGCCAGAAAAGGATGGCAGTCTGGCATGTGGACAATCCCAACAAGGCCTCAGTCTGATTTTTCAATTTTGGATACAATTGCAAAAAGGCTCACTTCCCAAACAGAGGCACATGTCCATCACCTGCAAGAAACACTGTGTGTTTCCTGCCCAGGCACCAGTAACTCGTAACATCTCTTCGCTCCCTACGTGTACTATCATCTCAGTCCTCTGGGGCACGTACAGCAGCAGAATACATGTAAACTGCACACCATGACACTTCCACATGCAGCACCAGATCCTTCAGACAGTACAAGACAGCAACTGTAGTGCTGTCCTATGCCTGGTAAAGACCTACCTCTTGTTAGTCCCTTCAGAGCTTGCAGCAGCATTGATCCAGGGAAATTCAGTGTTAGTATGTCTGTCAATTCAGAAAGGTATGACCTTTAATCTACCTGTATTCTTACCTCTGGAGCTCACCTAAAGCTCATCTACTGAAAGTAAAGATTATTTACCAAACACATTGAGTATGTTCACCACTATGAAATGCAATGCAAGAGCAACCCAGCGTGTGCCTCTGAGAGCAGAGATGTGATACATGTGTATGATTTTCAGCAGTTTAGCAATCACCTGATTCTGCAGCCAGCAGAAATCAAGACAGTTTTGCTACTAACTGCAACAACAAGAGGACAAACCCCAGACTTCCCAATCCCTCCCAGACTTGCAGATACTCCGTTTGGCTGAGACAGCCTAAATTCTAGGGTGCTTGTCAGCTGTCCAGGTTAAAGTGCAACCCAGAACATTCAAAATCTAGGTATGAAGGAGCTGGAGTCACCACTCATGATGCTGATGTTTGACTTCATCACTCTCCCCCAGAGAGCAACCAGCAGGAAGGCTAAAGCTGGGACTACCACCATCATCAATGTGCCAAGTCTCAAGGCAGTGTAGGTACCCAATGTCTCTGTCTCCTCTTTAGAGAATGATGGAGGAAAGATGTTCCCATAGGCCAGGAGCCTCTGCAGGGACACAAGTTTGTCATCTGGGTTCAGGTCCAGGCAGCTCTGGAAAACCTAATTCCAACTGATGACCCCAAATGAACTCTCAGTTCCCAGGGTATAAATCTAAACTTGCTCCAATGAATTGCGAGAACTGGTCTCAACTGGCAGCCATGTTGTGCATCAGAATTTGACCCATACATACAAGCTCTTGAAAAATCACAGGCCACTTCAGAAGCACCTGCCTGTGCTGTGAAGTCTTTACAGCACTCAAATCCCTGGCTGTTTTGCATAGCTAAAGACAGGACAATGTTGCAAAAGTAAAGTTCTGCCAAGGCTAAAACAAAGCCCAAACACTTATAATGATTTCAGGACAGAAAGTCAGGGAAGACACCTTATCAACACGTTCACTGGGTTCCTCTGTTTTATTGATGCTGAAGTATTTTATAACATCTTGATTTTGAATTTTTCTAGCAGATCATGGGAAGTCCTTATCTGGAAGTGCTAGTTACTTCTAAGTGCCATTTTACTGCAGATATAATTGGACATCAAGCACCGATCTTGGAAGTTATCCAAAACCTAATTAAGAAGTTGGATACTTAGATCAGGCTGTGACAGAGAATGAAAATGTCGAATGTGGTTGACAAGCAGGTCTGATCTACCAGCTCTGTTTACAATACTTGAAAGGATTCTCTTTGCAGCATAATTTATACGAGCAATGCAGAATTATACATGCAATAGTGAAGGTCAAATTCCAACCTCCATCATGACGCCATTGCTTTCCACTGGCATGCAAAAAAGGGGCCTCAACTCTAACTTTAAATAATTGTGGCAGTCTCAAAACTGCAAAGGAAGAGAAAGCATCCTCAACCTGAAAGCAACCCAAAACAATAATTCTAAGGTCAGTGTCACTGCAGTTCACTCAAGCTCAGAGCAAACAGCGGCACCAGGTCCCGTGCCGAGTGTCAATATTTAATTCTTCAGCAGAACAGTGAAAGCTTTGAGCTACGGTGGCACTTGCATTACTGATGCCAGAGGCAGATACCCAACTGGATGTTGTGGGGCAGCCCTGAAGTTAAGAGGAATGAGATTCAAAACCCACCTGCCTTTCCTGAAATACCATGCTCTTTTTGTCCTTAACCCTAAAACAAGGTTTGAAAGATGCATCTTCTTCCCACTGCCAAAAGCCTTCATTACTTCCTGAACAACAACAAAACCCAATACTCTTGCCCATCTATTCCAAGATTGTCATCTGTTCCCACCCAGCTGCCAAAACCTCCAGCTTTTCCTCTTGGCAACCTCTACTGGGCAGTTGCTAGTTGTCAAAAAGCTGCAGCACATCAGAAGCTTAACATTTGGGACAGCATAAAATAAACAGAATTTTAGTATTAAAATAAGTAGTTTTGCAAAATACACTTGGGAAAATGGGAAAACCGCAGTCTGAAATGAATGAATAGTAAGAAAAGGTTTCAGGCAATAGCAAATCATTTCTATTGCAAAGGATTTAAGACAAAACTCCTAGTCATGTGCCAGCACATCTTGCCTACGTGTTATATAGCTCATTGAAAAAAAAGACAGCTAAAACCACTTCACAGGTACAACAATAAGATACTTAATGACAGCTAACTTGTTGTAAATACCTGCATGCATGTTCTTAATCCCTTGTATATATGAAGCAAATCAAGTTAACTGTATGCTCAACAAACAGGCTTTTGCCAAGAGCAAAAAGCAGACACACACATAGTCAGCAAAGATCATCTGATACGCAAAGACTCATTTTCCTGTGGTAACTTCACCATATGCCTGAGCTGTCAGGCTAGTCCTCTCTAACACTGGCAGAATGGGCCTCACCAGCCACCAGAGTCTGCAATGGACAAGTCTATTAACTCTTGACTACGCTACGCAGGACTCAAACCTCTGTTTGCAAATTTCTTCAGTATAATAATGGCCTGTGCCCATTTTCCCCCTTGGTCTCTGCCCAAAGAATGAACCTTTAAGGAAATGTATTTAGCCAAACCAGCCATTCACTGTTACTCATGCACAACAGCACTCTCAATGAACACTCTCCTACCACAGCACAGATGGCTTTCTCTCTGGATGTTCTCCACAGCATTTTTCTTCAGAGCATAAAAGATACTGAAATCAGAAGCCACAACTGAATTCAGCGAAGATACATTTTAATGTAAAAAGTTCTGCAGATTTACTTAAAGGACAGAATCACTACCTTCATATAAACACAAGCCATTTTCCTGTTGCTCTGGGGCATGATGTAACAAGGGTTATCAAAGACTTTGATCAGCCTCTAAAGCTCAAAGGATCAAACCCAATTTTGCCATAAATTAGCAATTTTCACCAGCAGAAATGGGTGGTAAAACAAATGTCTCAAACAGAAAAAAAGTCTGAACCCATAACCCTAACCAAGGAGTCAAAATCAAGATTTGTTCCCAAACTTAGTGATAATGAAACATATCTTATCTAACAAATACTCTTTTAAATGGACAACCCAAATTTGTTCACTAAAAATCTGTGGTATTTGGACTCTAAGCATAGAGAATTTCAGTGCACTGGTTGTGAGATATTGAACAAAGGACTGCAGCTAAGCGTGGCTGAATTTGATAGGCATCTAGATAAAAAAAAAGGATGAAAGAAATCTGCAAACACTGAACCAGGGCTTTGGAGGGCTTTGGGGTTTTTTGACTGTTTAATAAAGATAGAAAAAATATCTGCAGCCGGTCACAACAACAAAAAATAGCATCAATGTCAGCAAAGGATTAAGGATAGTCAAATCAAGAATTCAAAAGTGCAGGCAGCCCATTGTGCTAGTATAAAAACATGATAAAACCCATGTGTGCTTGTACACCAGCACATGCCCTGCACGCTGCCATGCAGTCCAGACAGCAAGTAGCCATACAATGACCATTTGAGAAACGGTACATACATAATGTGTGTTTCAAAATCTTTCTGGAGAGATCATTTATTTATATAACAACCTTGGATGGCTTTGAGTGAGCTGGCTAGTGGCCCTCACTGCAAACTTTTCTCCAAACTTCATCAAGTGTGTATTTAACCTGTTGCCGCCTGGTTTGGAAGCAGCTTTAGTTTAGCATTATACATAGCGAAAAGGCACAATTAGCTCCTTGAATTGCCAGTCCTAGCTCCCACCGAAATCAAAGGATCAGGTTCAAAGCATGCCCCAGAGTGTGGTAAACTTCTCACAGGAAATGGATATGTAAGAGCAAATGCTGACGGCTGTGGAATGTACAAAGCAGAGCAATATTTTAGGTCTCGATCCTCAATTAAGATTCATCCTTACAAATTATTGCAGTGGGGTTACACAGCAGAATTGGATTCCTTGTAATTACTCTGGATAGGATCATGAATGAAAAAACGTACTCTTTAGAGATGTTTCATTAACATCCAGAGAGAGCTTAACATTTCCTCCTCAGCAGCTGACACAAATGTATACACCAGTTGTGTTCGTGCACTCTCAGGCAACAGCATATTTGTAAGCACAATTCTTCACAATTAGATTATTAAATCAAACCTGGAGAAGAGATGTGATCAATACACTCAATATATGGTACATTTCATAAGAGTCCTGGGTTGTGAGTCATCTCTTCTGCTCTGACCTAAAAACATATTAAACAAGAGGATGCATAACACTGAATTCCTAACCCAAAAACATGCAATTCCTCATCTTGACTTTGCGTGATCAACATTTCTGTGCTGGGACTACTGTATCTACCCTGTACATGATGCCCATTCATTATCACATCTCATGGCTCAAAAAACCTTTTGTATGTTCCCTTTTGTATTATTTTTGGCTGTGGGGAGGAAGAGGTGGGGACCTGTCTGGGAAACAGGAAGCAGGAGGAAGGAGGGGAACGCGTTGTAGAGTAAGGACAGAACAAAAAAGAATAAAAGAGCATTTATATAATTTCTAAATGATAATAAACATATAGGACCAAAACCTGCCTCCAGCCATGCAGGGAGCAATGGGCTCTTTGGCTGAAGTTTAAACTTTAACATGAGCACAGCAACTGTCCAAGCACATTTGCAAAAAGCCACTTGCTGCTTTTTAATTTGATTTTTTTTTTTTTTAAATCATTTGGGCAATTTGTTATCTTACAAGAGCAAGAAGATGCATGTGCTACTGTGATAAATATGCCAGTCTGGGCAAGGAAAAGAGAAGACAACAGGCTTGAGTTTCACCGTTGCATCGAGAAAAAAACTTCAGACTGGAAACAAAGCGATGGGAAGCACAGCCGGATTCTCAGCTGGGGTAAATCAGCACAGAGCAGCCTTGATTTCATGGTTCCTGTTTACATCAGCTGAGGACATTGCCAACACTCAAACTCCATGAAATTCTGCTGCTGATTAGCGCCATTTAACTCTGTGGTTTACGTGAAGCAGAATTTGACATGTTCTTTGACGGCTGGAGATGGTTATTTTATATTACAAACCTTGTCTACTTTATTAGGAACAATGTGACCAAAATGGAAAAATGGGAAGAATTTGAAAACAACACCACTTCAGACATTCTGATACTTGGATTTGTTTCTCTTCTCTCTCTTTTTTTTTTTTTTTAAATTTGAGCAGTCTATATGGAGATATTCACAAACTGGTTTCTGCCACTCCTAGGCCAGAGTTTTCATCATCTATGCACAGAAACAACAGCCTTCACACTTGAATGTCCCACTGCAGGTAAACTTGCCTCTCACACAAAAGCCAGGTGCCCTCCAAAGGATGCTCCCTTAGAGCCAAGGGTGTTTTCCATTGCTTTTCTTTTCTACACTGCTTTGCCAAGGCAGTTGTTCCAAAACTCTCGCCACACGGGATTTTGATCAGCCTCAAATCTCCCAGGCAGTGCTCTTGGGCTGCTACGCACCCTGATAAAAGCAGCACAGTCCTCTTTAAAAGCAATTTGCTAGAGCACATTGGTAAAGTGCCTGCCTGTATTGGCCCAGCTGCTCAGCAGCAACCCAAGCAACTGCCCACAGGCATCTGAGGAGACCTGTATCCCCAAAATGCATTAGATCAAACAAAAAGGAGATCTGGCAGGGCCTTTTGTGGATACCATTAGCAACTCAAGGTGCACTGTCAGAACTGGACACGGCACTGCTCACTCCTCATGAAAGGATCACGAGACCAGCCTCGCGTTAGCGCGGTTTCCAGTAGGCTGTACAGCTACCAGCTGCAGTATGGCATGGGAAGCCAGGAGATCCCATTAAGAGCCCTGCCATTTATCGACTTGAGAAAGCTCAGCAGGTCAGATCACCAACTACTCAGAGTCAGCACACCTCTATGAGCCAATTTACACAACCACAGCTCTCGTGCTGGCTCACTTTCTTCGGTCTGTTGACTGTAGACACCCACCCAGTTGTTATGGATTTTAATATGCTGCAATATGAAAGTGCTATTTCAGGACAAAGTTATTAATAGCAAAGCAGCCAGAAAATAGCCTAGAAGGAATGCAATGTCTTGGTGTTCCTGGAAGATACAATGACTTCCCAGCATCCAAGCAGCCACCATGGTTAATTCAAGATGTTTCTGTGCACAAGACTGTCTTTTGTTAGAGGAGCTAACTATATGATAAGCCATCATGACATGCCTTCATAGAAATGCCCTGAATGGGGAGTCTGCAGAGACTACAATGCAGAAAGGCCCGAAGGGTGGTACTTTGTTACACTAAGCAGGCTGGTGAAAAGCAGAGCCCGGGCGCTGTGATGAAGCATCAGGAGAAACAGAGGCCAGGAGAAACTCTACTCTTCCTGAAGGAGGTGGAAGATGGGATGGGACCTGTTTGAGCCCTGCTCAGAAACCTGTCTGACTCTAGGACCTCAGAAAGGCTCTTCTTTTCAGCCTCTCTTCCCCTACAAGCACCCTCTCCTTCCCTTGTTTCTTCACACTGCATCTCCTCAGCAACACTCTTTACTTGTGTAGGAGTCTCACAGTCAAGGCAAGACACTGTCCCTTTTCACCCTTTTCATGCTCTCTCTTAAACCTTCTGTTTCTCCTGGCAAAATATCCCTGGAAATGTATTGGAGAATACTGTGCAAAATCACCAGACCCTACCTCAAGTTTATGTTGGCACCTTTCCCCCAAAAATTAATGGGGAGGGTTCCCAAATTAATTCCAGGTACATAACCGAACACAGCACTCAGCACCACCTTGCGGAGATGATACCGGATGAGGGCAACTCTCTGCTGGCAAGGTTTTTAGCATCCCTTCTGCCTGCACCCATGCTGCTGAGAGGCTGGCTGTGAGGCCTTCAGCTTTCCAGCCCCATCCCTAAGTATCCTCTTTGAGCAAACCAAAGGAAACTCAACACTGCGTCTTTCCCTGAGACAAGAAGGCCCAAGTGATGATGTCGGGAATTAGAAGATGTCACGTTCACGGCACCACAGCCTTACCCATTAAACTGCCACAGACAGCTCCAGCGCGCTACCAAACATGCGCTGCAGGGAACTCTCCTGCCTCACCTCTCCTCCTCTCCCTCACCACTCTCCAGAAAGGAAACAAACAAAACCCACTTACCAACAAGGAAAAGAGGAAACATATTGTAGTCACTATAATCCCAACAGTGGACATGTTATCTGGCATATTTCCAACTCAGACGTTTAAAAAATGTAGTTAGTTTACCTTAAGTGTCCTATTTTCCCCCATTTCCCTTTTCCAGTCTATTTAAGCCTATATAGCATCTCCAGAGATAAGCCTGCCTTTGTGGGTTGGCTGTATACCACTCCTTCCCTCTATTGTCTTTCTGAGATGGGATGGAAGTCTCCAGTGTCACAGTTTGGAAGACCACAGCCAGGCTCTCTTGGCTTGGTTTGTGGGAAGGGGAAGAGCGGGAACTGAGGAAGGACAGCCTCTCCTGCTGCAGGAGGGGAGTCCTCTTCCTCACGGTACAACCAGTCCTCCCTGGCATTTTGTTCATCATGGATACTGCTTAACTAAATCTGTTTTTAGTAGCCCCCAAAGGCGGAGTCTGTTGCCAGCTATCGTCATCCCAAACGCTTCAGACCTCTGTCACTGTGCCTTGGTACAATCCCTGCAATAGCTAAACACAAACATTATGTTCCCCCAAGTACAAATTATAGTTTTCAGGAGCTGCAATTTTATTTTGGTTATAAACATACAAAGGTAACCTTTATGCTGGGAGAGGAGGAGCCGCGTGAGAGACCACAGGCTGAGTCTCTGCTTCGCAGGGAACATTCCTGGGAGCACTTTCCTGCTTCGCCTCCAGCCAGCTCTGCTTCCCAAGCAGTTGCGCTTCCCAAGCAGTTGTGCTTCCCAAGCGGTTGCATGATATCAGAGCTGAAGCGAGAGCCAAAATGCCTTGTGGTGGCCGGGGCTGCTGGAGGGATCTGCTTCAGACCCAGCAGTCCTGGAACTGGGACTCAGAAAGGGAGAGGAATGCACTCAAACCGTGCTTCTTTAGCTATAGCCGGCACTTACTGGCAGCCTACACATTCAGGGGACAATTTTCCAGCCATGAGTTGTGACTTGGTTGCCACCCTGAGCCCCTGCAGAATACACTGCAGCACTTCTGAGCACGTGGGTCTCAGAGTGCCCCAGAGGTGCTCCCACCATCACCAGAGCAAGGTTCAGGGGTTTTTCTCCATTTCAAATGTCTCTAACCATTCCCTGCTCTGCAGATGTCCCATCACTACCCAGCACCAAGCTCACGACACCTGTCAAAGAAGCATGATGTCAAATTGCCCCGCGAGCCCCTGAGTGCCCCTAGGCATTTCAGCCCTCCTGTCTGTCAAGCCTGCTAATGTGTCCCTTCCCTGCCATGAGTAATGGTGCATTCCTGGAAGCAAAAACTGCATTAAAAGTCTTCTTTACATGTGAGCTAAGAGCTTTTTTTGCCTCATACCATTTTTACTCATAAATATAATATCAAGGTGATCGTGTTCTTCTCAGACTACTCAGAGTGTTCTGTAAGTAAAACCTGCAACTGGCAATTTATCAGATGGAAAAATAAAAGCCACATTCGGTTTCTCCCTACACTTAAAAATGACCACGTGCAGTCTTTGAAGCAGACTGATCTTTTTAACAAGGTCATGAGTATCAGCCAGGGGGGGAACAAAACCGCCCTGCACATGTTTTTGCTTCTACGCTGCTTTCTTACTGATGTTTTGCTCACTTTCTAAGCAAAGAGGAAGCCTCTCCTGTTCCCGTCACCCTGTGTTTATCCACATTACAGCCTCCAAGGGCAAACAACTGGATCTTGCTGCAACAAGATCTTGAGACCCATCCAGCTCTGAGTGGGAGTGAGGTGGGAGCCCTGAGAGCAGAAATGATAGAGGCAGCGGACGGTGGGACACCATACAATCTTTTGAAAGCGTTGCTCCTGCAGGCTAAGACAAAAAGCACAACACACCCTTCGCCTAGTGAAAGGACTGGAAAATGCACTTTAGGAGGCACAGCCTTCAGAGTCAGAATAAATCCTGCCAGCTGTCCCTGGTGACAAAGCAGCCCAGTTTGATCAATACAGCAGCATTATTAACACTGCACTACCTTACATGAGGATAGTCATATGTTCTTGCCTCTGCTGAGCTTGGGGGAAGGGGTGCAAACTCCTACAGCAATTCACAGGGGAAACGGCTCTCTCAAAATCATTAAGATTGCACAAAGAATCTCTTACCCATTTCCATGCAAGCTGCTTTTTTGGGAGACCTCTGCTTCATTCATATTGATCAAGCTCAGGTGGAATCCCAGAAATAGTGTGCGCTTTATAGTTTTCTCAAAAAGAAATTTTGTTTTTAATGACTTTAGTACCCCTATCTTCAGGCTTTTTTCTGCAGCCATGAAGACCCTTCCTTTTGGGGGCTGGGTACAGACACATAAATGTAGGTGGTTAACAACAGAAGGTAGGACTTTATGATTAGCAAATTTTGTAAAATGATTATGAGGATTAGGGGTTCAGTTAAGTGCATTTGGATGCAAGCAGAAGTAATGGTAGTAAAAGGGTATATATCGCTGCCGCTCCTGAGCCCCAGCCAGAGTCATGGCCTTTCTGTGTTTGGCTCAACAAACACAGTTACAGACAATCCTGGTGAGTAACTCAGGAATTGACAAGAGAATGGAAGGGGAAGAAAAACAGTCCTAGCTAATCACCTGCTTAACCACAGCCAGCAAATCTGAGGATTTTGTAAAAACTAGGTCCTGTGTGTGCCTCGTGACAAGTTTGAAGGCGGCTGGAGAGGTACACCCCTATGCCAGGTGACTCAGTGTGGGAGAAAACATAGCAGAGAAGCTAAAGGCTGAGTGGTAAATACTGACAGCATGGGAGGAAGGACTGACTGTAATAATAAACACAAGGCCAGCAAATGGCCTTCAAAACCAGGAGAAAGACCTTCTTACCCACAAAGAGAGGTGTGTCATCCATTGCTGGAAAGAAAAACTACCACAGAAACGCTGCATCGGCAGCAGCTGTGTTTCTCCAGCACTCAGCTGGGACAACACATCGTCAAAAAAAGGGAAAACGACAGACTCACTCCCCCTCCAAAGGGAAGAAATCTTGCCATGTATCCCCTCTGCCACCTCTCCACCAAAAATCACTGAGACTATCAAAGCCAAACCCTGCACCAGGGAGGTGAAATGCTGAGATTGAGCACACCAGGCCACCTTCATGCTGTGTCTGCTAAGCGTTTCTCACCAGAGAAGTGTGGTGCTGCTCCAGAGCTGCTGGCACAAAGTCCTCCCAGAAAGGGGTGCTGCAAAAGTGTCTAGACAGACTAAAATTAAAAAGAAGAAATTATATGACACTGCCCACTGTCTGCAAACCAGGGCCAGATTCTCAGAGGGAGGAGTAAATTGCTAGCACAGTAATTGTAGCTAGTGGTGTCATCTTAATTTACACTAGGCAAGGATCTGGCCCAGAAAAATATTCCTGTCAAGTTTGCAGCCAAAAATTCCTCCGCTAGACCACATTCCACCAGTTAAACTGGCAGGGAAGACAATTGCAGAAAGAATTTAATTAAAATGGAGATCAGGGAGCTGGTATTCTTTTCAAGCTCTGCTCTTGAATTCCTCTCTCCAACAATTGAGCGCTTGGGTGTCCCAGTTTCCCAGCCTGTAAAATGGGCATGCAACAGCTTCCCTGCTCTCTAAGGGCAATGGCTGTGAAGCATCTTGTCTGTTCAAAGCCCAACCATCAAATCAGACAGATATCTGAATGCTCTAAACCTCTGGGTCTTGAATGAAAGGGTATGTATTTTTCTCTGCTGAAACTGCTCTGTCATTGCTCTTGGAAAATTTGAGCTTCAAAAAGGCAACCTGCAAGTTTTGCTTTCAAGACTGTAGGTGTCAGGTCCTCTGACTTATCGGGGTACTACTGAGGATTTTTTCTGCTCCAGACTGCACAAATTTGCCAGCACAGTCCCTGGTACTGAAATAAAGGTAGGCACAGAAAGTACTGCTTTCCCACAATTTTCTCATTCATATTTTATTTCTGAACTTCAGCATTTGTACTGATTAACATCTGGATGGACAGTGGATTTTCTGCATACCCCTCTGTTTTCAGCTGTTCCAGGAAGACATTAGATGGAAGAATACACCCAGGATGTAGACCAGTGCAATCACACCATCAAGTCCTAAGGATGGCGCCACATGGTGCTTCATTGTAGCAGGTCTTTTCTTTGTTTTCACTCCTTAATTTCTATTAAAACATTTGGCTTTTTACATGCTGGTCTGCAGGATCATTAGTAACAGCACATGGTTTAGGACCTGTTTCTTTACAGTCCTCACGTTCCACACAAAAACCCCTCAAGGATACCCACAGCTTAAGAGCTTGCTGAATAAAGGGGAGAAAGATGACAGTTCCTGCAAGAAGTTTTCACAGCGGCAGAACCAAGCAAAAACCGGCAGAGCCCCACTGCCCACAGCCAGCTGTACACCTCACTGCTGTTTGGCAAGGCCCCACTGTTCTGTTATAACCCTGGCAGACCCTGTATGGGGCGAGCAGCTTTCCTCCTCCACAGGAAGGAGAGGGAATCACGCATGTTCTGAAACACCAGGAAAATATTTCTTTGCCGTGCGAGCAGCCCAGGTTGACTCAAAGGAGCGGAGACGGTTAAAAGCAGCACAGTGGACAAACACAGCAGGAAGGTCCAGAGCCTGGGGTGACCTGCCAAGCGAACCGAAGAGCGCCTTGCAGTCCAGAGCAGCTAACGCTCCCCCCTCCCCGGCTCAGGCAGGCTCCTTTGCCTTATGCGAGCGGCTTTGGAAAATCCTCCTTTAAGGCGGCGGGGACAGGGAGGCAGGGAGCCACCCTGCTCAAGGCCACTGAAGCCACCCACCCCAGTGGGTGGTGGCAGAGGGGGGACCCTCCAGAGGGATGGTGGTGGGACCCCACCACTGACCCCGCAGCATTTTGGGCAGGCCTGCTCCCTGCCCGTGTTGGAACGCCTCCCTTTGCTGAAGAAAAGGGCAGCGGTGTGCTGGGTAGGCACCGAAATTCGAGGGGCCTTTACCCTTTAACCATGATCCAGGTTAAACACCCACCTCACATCCATCAGCCATAAAAACAGTGGTCTTCAACTAACTAACCAGCATATAGATACTGTTTGCTGAACAAAGGGCAGCAACTCACAGCAACCCTGCTCTTCCTGATACTAATACCACCATGTGATTTTCAACCCCACGGTTGTATTTGTGATTTTAGGCTTTTCAGAATGCTGAGATCTTCCATGACTCGCTGTCAATAGCCAGCACTTAGAAGCAGCTACCATCAAGACAAGTCATCAGCACTGATTTGACTTCATCCCATTTAAAGTCTGATCTGTTTCGTTAAGCAAACAAACAAAACTTTGGCCTCAATTTTTTGTTTCCATTTACTCCAATGGATCGCAGCCCTCACTATAAAAACATGCTTAATAAAAACAAATCAGAAAACTAAGGAAACTGATAAAAAGCTTTCATTGTGAAGAAAAGCATGGAAAAGAGCTTAAGGAGGAAATGCTAAATTTTTTTGTGATGCCAGCAGAGAGAGGCAGTATGTAAAGAAAACCACGCAGGGGCAGGAAATAAATCCTTGAGATTGAATTTGGAAGAAGACAAATTAATGCATTTATGGAAGAAACAGCAACACAACATGCACACTCAATACAAAGCAGAGATCCTGTAAGGCTGAAAAGAGACCGAGAATAGATAAGACACAGAGAAGACCAATATAGCTTCGAGGACACATTCTTAGCATCTGATATACAGGAAAACTGGAAGGAACAGACAGATGTTAAGTATGACAAAATTGAAAGGGACGTGCACATTTATTACTATTTATCATGTCTGTTCCACAGTCAGTGTTATAATCTCCAGTCAATGAGCAGGGGTCTCATTTCACATTTAGATAACAATCCTTGAAAGAGTTAATATAGATAAAGATGGGAAAAAGCATCACAGACCATGCAGCTATGAACAGGGTGAACCCAAACAAAGCAATGGACTCGCGCATGGAGAAGAGAGAGAATATGGGAGGGGGAGAAATTAGACTCAGGTAAGAGAGAGAACAGCCTGTTAGATATTCCTCCCCTAAACTAGGTTTTAGCACATGCTTCCAAGGAAAGCAGGGCCTCGTGCTAGGTGGATTTCAAATGAGACTGGAAAGCACCACCGAAGCATTCAATAAGAAATGGCACCTGGGCAAAAGAATTTAACGATCTAACTGCTAATTTCCAAGTGTATTTGTTTCTGGACCAGATCTGCTTATATGCATGGTTTATTGTTGCTGGATGAAGGCAGTGACCAAAAATGCCTTTTCATCATGTACACCCTGCTCCTGAACCTCATTTGCCTTCAAAATTAGCCAGTAAGACCCCCTTGCTGATCACAAGGTCTTCCCTGACCCTTCTCTAACTTTAGAGGCCAAGCTGCAGTCAGAATGTGGTCCTATACCATCTCTGAGCCATGCCATGCCATGCCATGCCATGTCATGACATGGACTCGCTTTTGATTCTAGTCAGTGCAGAAGGAAGCCCCCACCTCCACAAACCTGGTCTCTCCTCTGAGACACATTTCCAACGTGATACACAGTACGTATGTTATGGATTCTCGAAATGAAACATGTCTAGCCACCCATATGTGCACAAGCAGGCACCCTTCATGATTCACATTTACACTACAGCTTTCTGACATCATTAAAACAGAGCAAAAAGGTCTCAAAGAGGACTGACTTACAGAAGCAGATTTTAAGGTCAAAAAGGGCCATTCTGATAATTTAGTCCGACCCTGGATGACACAGCCCATTGAATTACACAAAGGGCTCCTTTCGATGCTCATTTACACCCACTGTCAGGTTGGTTTCCACTGCTGGATATGAAAGCCCGAGGGTAAATCAGAATGGGATCCTTCCTTCTTCCCATGCACTGAGACTGTTCAGAAACCGCTCCCATCTGTCTTCCATTTCACAGATGGGTATTACTGTCCTGGGGGAAGCAATGCCCACACCAGACATCATCCTACCTTGCAGTGTTGGGGAGAGCACGTTTAGCACTTAGAAACATCTTCTCATTCCCTCCATCCCCACATTTTCTTCATTTGAAAAAACAAAGAAAACAAATCATGCTGCATCCTTTGTTTTATAGAGGGCTGCTCAGGACCTCCCACTCTTTGATGGAAAGAAAATTTCTTTCCGGTACAGTTTCCATCATTTATTAGCTGAAGGTAGGGGGAGAAATGGTATTTATAGGATGCCTAAGGCCAAGCTCACTATAAAACAGAAATAAGCCAATATATCCGGAGCACAACTTAGTGGCCTATTGTGCAACATTTTAAAAAATGTACTCTCTCATTATGGCACTTGAGAATATCTCCTCCCCCCAACACCAGTGGAAATACATTTATGAGAGCCATAGAGCAGCAATATTGTTTTAATCAAATCATTAAAATGGGTGTGCTGTTTTCTGCCCACATCCTGATATTTATTCCACATCCTGACAAGACCTGGGATTTGTATAGACCATTCTCCTGCAAGGTGTCAAGTGACTTCGTGGACACTGGGCCAGTGTAAATCCACGTATTGGCACTGTGACTTTGGCAGATCTGCATCAGTTTGCAACGGCCCAGGATCTGACTCACTGACTGACGTGAAATCCCCAACATGATGTGGGTACTACTCTTCCCATTTACAAAGAGAAAAAGCATTCAGAACAGAATGTAAAGGTTTCCTTGACCTTTTCCACTTAAACATAAGGAAATGGAAAGGAGACAGAAATTCCCATCTTATACCACAGTGCAACAACACCTGACCAGAAATGAAGCTTGCTCAAACAAAACACTGACTGAATTACAAGGCCTTGCAGCTAGTACAGCTCTTACTGCATGAAGATAATCTGTGTGAGACAGTCCCAGTGAAGAGGAGTCTTCAACCTAGGGCATCCACTCAAAGTGTCCAGCTCGACAGGCATTCAAGACTTGGAATATGAGTATTCAGCATTTTCTAAGTGTCACATGCACTGGAGGTATTTGGGAATAAGAAACCACCCACACCTTGCTTCTCTTGCTTTCCCTCAAATGTGTTCTTCAAAGAAATGTAACATGAGTTTCTCAAGTCAGAAAAAGAAATCCCAATGCAGCCTTTGTAGGGCTCTGTGTACCTACTGGTATTCTTCTCAACACTGAGAAACTATGCTGGGAAGTCACCTGTTTACCAAGTCCACACCAGAAAGTAACTCTGCACAGGCATTCTTCTGTTCTCCCTCAAACAACTGGGGCTTATTCATGTTTTAAACAAACCACCAAAGCTCAGAAAGCCCAAGACGAGCTAGGCACACTCAGTAAAGAGTATTTAAACTGGGTACCCTGAAATTTATTTGCCAGCATCCAAGAAAGATTAATACAGGAGTACTCTCAGAAAACAAAACTGTCTTGAGTGAGCAGAAAATCAGGGCTGCCTGAAGAGAGAGCATGAGCTTTGCAGCCAACTCAGAAGCACAGTGTGATGCCATGGGACCAGGCTGTCCTGGAGGTAAGGGAACCAAGCAGAGCAAGGCCCCCACATTACCCTTCTTTAAACCCCAAATCACCCCAGCTCCTGAGGCACTGATTCAAGCAAACATCTTCATCCAGGGAAGCACTGGAGACAGAGAATTCAGCTTGTGTCTAGAAGGTTTCATCCTGTAATCAATGGAAGAAACAGCAAAGCTCTTCCTGACCTTAACTGTACAATCAAACACCATAAGACTCGTTCCCTGTAGGAAAAAGATCTCAGACTAAACCAGGCCCTTCCGTTTTCAAACACTGTATACAACAATCTTTCTTTTCACTTTAAAAACACAGGAGAGCTAAGGGATATGCTGATAAGAGAAGTCTATGCTGTTTTCCTGCAGTAAACAGTAGGAAACGACCCCAGGTGACATCCACTTACCCTGAAATTCTCAAACCTGCAAGAGAAGCACCTTACAAGCTCTTTCACTGTGTCATGTCAACACTTACAGCTGTCTGCCTCTTATTCCAAGATACTGGAGACCTCCAAAACTGTGAGTGCTTCCTTCCTCTGTTCTAATCAGACAAACGTCCCTTACTCTCACTATTTGACTGCAATCCCCACTGCTCTTTCACACGTTTCTTAAAGCCCGAACTCTCAGAGACTTCTTGTTACATCAGAACCACCTTTCTCAGCACCAAAACCAAGCTCCTGGTTTCCTCGATTGTGCAGGAAAGTCTACAAACATGACTTCACACTATCCCGAAAGATCAGAAACCAAAAACAAACATAAGAAACACGCACCTTGCTAAGAACCTGATGTACAGCAACCTTCAGATGTTCACAACCACCCTGAGGTGCTGGCACAGCTTATGAACAGCCAAGGGAGGGCTGTGACACCACCAGAGTGAACTGGGACAGCAGCGTCAGATGGAGACAGAAAAGAGCTATTTTGCCCAAACCGGCTGTATTCTCAAGTCAGCCCAGTGCCCTTTGCTTCTCCCTTATTATTTTAAAATGTGGACACATTTAAAAAAAAAGCAAGAGACACTGAAGTTCACCCCCCTCTGATCTAGTCACTAACGAGGGAGGTTTCTTTTCACTGGCACCGATTTTCCATTAAGCAGCAAATGCAGCCTCTCCACTGTCCACGTGTTGGAAACAAAGCCACTTCTGGCGTGATGCTTTCCATATGAAACACCAGCTCCCATCTTTCTTCTCCCCTCTCCCTTCCTCCTTTCCATACTTTATTACTCACACGGCAGCTGTAGTAGCTTGCAGATGAGTGGAATGTTTTCTTCGGAGCAGCATAAATTTTCCAGGCTGACAGGGGAAGCCAAAAGAAAGAAAAGAAAAAACCAAACCCCAAACCAGGATTATTTAGTACTTTTCACCAGCTGGAAGCAGGCAGCAGGCTCTGCAGGGCTGGCACCCTTCAAACCACTGTGCAGCCACAGGAAAAGAACAAAGCGCCTGAGCCGCTCACCTCACCCTGCACCCTGGGGTGTGGTGCACCTCAGACCCAGCGGTAAGCCAGAGGTGCCAAGGGAGGGCGAGTACACTGACTGCTCGCCAACAAACCGGCACAGCACCTTGCCAGCAGCAGCTGAGCAGAGGAGAGAGGAGTGACCAGCAGTTCCGAGGAGCCGAAGAACACATGTGATTGCACCGCTCTTGTGCATCTCGTGCACCAACATGCCTTGCCAGACCCACACCCAGAGCGAGGGAGAGCAGGCCCCCAGGTTAGAGACCAGAAGTATGCAGACATTGCTTACAGCACCACGTAGGATTGTGGCTGCAGTTCTCAAAAGATGCAGGAGAGTCACAGGATGCAGAGAGTCTGGATACCTTTTACTAGCCAAATTGCTAATAGCTGGGGAAAATGAATCCAGTTTTAGGGGCGCAAGCCCTGAAACGGAAGGCTAAAATTGTCAACAAAGCCAAAGATGTTAGCCAAAACAAGTCTCTCACACGAAAAACAGGGCCAGGCCCTCAGGAAAGCTTCTAGAAAGTAGAACTGGTTGAAACATTTCTACCAAACATTCTCAAAAAAATTTACATTTTTGCCCAGTCTAAAGTGTTTTACTGGAATATATTGGTTTTGGAGCCACCACATCATCCACTGAAATTTCACACATCTAAGATGTAATCTGGAAGGGCAGACCTGAATCAAGCAAAGCAGTGACTCAAATCCGGGTCTCTTACATCACACCTAAGTGCTGTGATGTGGCCAATGTCCATTTTAGGTGTAAAAAGCAAACAGACAGGAGCACCTCTCGCCCCTTCTACTATTCCACCCACTGAACATCTTTCACCATGGCCTTTGCTAGCTGGAACCTTTGTTTTCCATCCGGCCCTGGTGGAGAATAAAGGCAGGTGATTAAAGGCAGCCTCCCACTTCACCCCCACCAGCACAAAGCAATTCAGTTCAGTGCTGATTTCCCTCCTGGGCTGGAGTGAGGACAAGTCAGCAGAAATTGCAAATGTTTACAAACCCAAGAATTGTCCTTATGCTTGAAAGTGAACTTTGCCCACTCGAAAGTCAGGATTAAAACCAAATGCCTAACAGCACAGTAGCCTATTAGTAGTGAAAGCATTTTTAAAAACTAATTTACTTGTCATGCCGCATGCATTTTTCCTCACTCCACAATCCGAACAAACAGTCATTTTCACTTTGATTTTCAGTCACTTCACTTCAGTTGCACAGGAAGAATGCTGCAGTGCGAGAGCTGCAAAGGCAGCAGGTGGGCAAGATGATCCTGTCCAAAAAATGCAAACCCTGCTTCCAGGGCTTTTTTAATTATACAGATGGAGATACTTCCATTGATTGCAGTTTCTGTCAGAACACGTTGGTTTACAAAGGTCCATCATGGTCAAACATCAACCTTATGCCAGAGTGCCTTTAAAACTGACCTTGGGAGGCTGCAGGTTTAAGGGCAGGATTTGTAAATCAGAACACTAATTGGAATGTCTCAGAAGAGCTTCTCACAAGCCAGTGTCCTTCTCCTTCGCATCCTTCCCCATCAATTACACTGTCTCCCAAGCTCGCCTGTGTCACTGCCTACTTCTCTATCCCTTGCAGAGCAGGAGCTGTTGACGCCCACGTATGATTTAAACCCCAGCTTTGCACTTGGGTCCACAATGCCAAGAAATAACCAAGAGGATTAGGACATGTGAGACATGGTCTGTAAGCACCATGTTCAAAACCATTATGACACTTAAATAAGCGTGCCTGCTGGACCTTCAGCAAACATTAATACGCAGTCTGTGCGTAAATGACTCAGACTCTTTAGTGTACGTTGTAAAGTATACCACATGCATCTTAATAGTTCTCCAAATAATAACACATGTAATGAATACACAGTTGCACTGCGTGGAAATGCTCTGGATTAGAAATGATCCTTCACATGGAAGAACAGGGAGAGGATGGGTACCTGCTTATAAAGGATTAAGAGCATCAGAGCAGCTTAATATATCAGAGCTGATATACTAAACATTTTAAACAAAAAAATCCCATGTCTTCCTGCCCAACCTTCCTACACCCAACTCCAACACCTTTTAAAAACCTAGAGAAGGGGCCAAATTAGTCCTGTGCCCAGGTTGTCTCAAAGATGACACAAACCTGTGGGAAGGGGGATTTAAGCTTACCTGTTGTATCCTTATCTTCATTTTTTCAGAGAGGCAGTGCCGCACCCTGCCAAGGGCTCCCTGCACAGGAGCTGTCCTGCACTTTCAGCACCAGCCAGCTGGCGTGGCAGGATTTGGGCCAGCAGCTTCAGAGAGGCTGGCTGCCCATCTCCCCTTAGCCTAGCGCAACCCTCTCCTGCCCCAGCCGCTGTGCCTGAGCACCGCAAACCTCCAATATGAATCTTCACAGCAGCCCTATGAGAATGGAAGAGCTGCCAACTCATTTTGAAACTGAAGAACTGAGAAGCAAAGGTTTGGTGTCCTGATTAAATCCAAGATGTCTAACTATCTTTGGTCATAAAGGCTGAAACGATTTCTTCTAAGAAGGGAAATGAGACATGCACCCTGCTCTCACAGGCAGCCTAACAACCTGAACAGCCAGGCAGCCTTCCTCACCAGCTGCTGCCAGAGCAGGGATGGCAAATACAGCCTGGTGAATGCAGCGATACATGAGCTTTTTCTGATGTACACACCTATCTCTCTACTGCCAGCTCTCAAAATGACACAATAGTGGCATTTTCTTAATGCTGCTGGCATCAGGTAAGTGTTGGAAACCCCAGGTTTTCTTATTTTTGAGAATAAAAGACAATAAAACAAATCTTCAGTGGCTCAGAAGCAAGGAAAGTAAAAAGAACATCAAATTAAAAAGTGAAAAGTCTGTGACTTTAAAGACAATCTCAGTGTCTTGGGAACCAGGCACAAGATTTTTTAACTCAAACTGGCAATGCTGGGAAGGAGACACAGCCAAGAGAGTGCCAAACTCAGACACTCAAAACATGCGTAGTGCCTATCAAGACTGAAGCCAACGGAAGAAGACTGGGACAGTCTCAAATACAACAGCACCAAGCTGGGGAATATACCTGTGTAACATCTGGATTCCAAACCTGTTCTCTACGCAGGAAAATTTGGGAGGAGGGGAGGCTCTTTCCCTGGCAGGTTTGTTTTGTTTGTTTGCTGCAGAATCAGCTGAACCCTGCAGTTCAAGTGAATCCAGATTCATCTGGACCAAGGTAGAAGCACCCATAGTACAAAGAGGACCCGTGGGGAGAAGATAATTCAGCAATTCAGTTGGGTGATTCCTGCAACTTGAGCCTGAAAGACACCACAAAAATGGCAATCCCAGCTCCTGAGTGTTGCTGGGAGTTTGGAAGTGGTGGGGGCATTGTAACAAATACGTAAGGGCATGGCCAGGAGGCACTTGAGAGTCCAGGGAAACAGAATGGATAGTAAGAGGGACTCAGCACCATTCTTGAAAACACCTTTATTAACTCTCCAGAATTCAGGTTTACCATCAAAAAGGAAAACCGCCACCGATTACAATACCTGTGAATAACTTCATGAGGGTTTGAGCGTGGTGATCAAAAGCCTACAATTTTTCTTCCCCTCTGCAAAATGGGACAAACTTGATAGGAGATGAGGTGTACTATTACTCCATTGCTTAATGTACTGAACATCAATGCTGCTCAGCCAGTGAGCAAAATCCCTTTGTTCTATAAGGACAATTGCAATCAAGGTTGTTCACATGCAGCTACAGAGTCAAACAGAAGCAGCTTCCTTCTCGCTTCCCTATAACATGTTTCCCAATGCAGAATGGAGGAGTAACACACTGGACGTTTCTCAGTGGAGACTCATTTGACAAGGCCTCAAAAAATACGACAATATCCAGAAGACACCATTTGCCTCTACCCTGGAGAGCTTAAGTGTGAAATTACTGCGTGGAACTGAAGACCTTCTGCCATTTCCACATGGAAGTATCAGATTGCAGACTAGCTATATATCATGATTTTTATGTAGCCTACTATAATCTATGCGTTGCCTGTTCAATAGGACATACATAAACGTGTGGGCTTGGGGGAGGGGAGGTTAAAGCATCCCAATCAAATAAGAGAAAATATTTTCTAGTTGAGTACCCACATTATGGTTGTGCATTGCTTAAAGGTATTTACACCATTTCAAAATCACATGACACAAGTCACACACATAATCAGCTATTTAAGACCTGTAACATGGATTGCGGGGCTCTACACTTCCATAATGCCAAGAAATAATCACTTATAACAACAGATTCTGTAATTAAGGAATCATGAAACAAGAGACAGCAGTTTCAGTTTGTCTTCCATCTCTTTCTCCATCTCTTTCTGTAAGGTGATAGAAGCATGCTTTCAGCACATGGAGCAAGCAGAGAGCCTGCAGGTATAAATGGACTGACGCTTAGAGTCTGAAATACACTGCGTTACACATGTGGCTGTTCTTGGAAGTCAACCATTTCTGCAAGTTATTCTCAAGAGGCATGATGTACTATAAGCACTTAAGAAATGTGTTACACTGTGACTGGAACCAAGATGAAATAGCAATATTAAAAGAGATGGTTTAGTTTATGTAGTGGCCAACTATGCCATTAAACTAGAACAATGGAGACGATGGGGAGGCAGGAATGTTCTCCAGTGTGATTTATTCCTTTCCAGTAGCAGTGGAAATTTTTCCTATAGGCCTGAAAATGACCCTGTCTGCCAAATAGAAGTCAGCATTAAGATGTAAGAGTTCAGCTAGATTAGTCACCTCGGGATACTCTGCTCTCACACAGCACAGGGATCTCAAAGCACTTTGCCAGAACAGGTCAAAACTCAGCCTCCCAGTCCCACAAAGACCACGCCTTAGCATCGTTTTGTCAGATGCTTCAGCAGGAGGGAAACTGAGGCTTGAAGAATTGATTAGAAATATGCAAAGAAGGCTCTACAACAGAGTCAAGAGCAAAACAAAGGCTTCCTTGATCCTACACTTTACAGGAAACATGCATCTTCCTTGGAAAGATCATTGTTTGCTGCAGCTGAGAGCAGCCGGGTCAGCCAAGGCAAGAGGAAATGTTATCGGGCAATGGTTATCGGGCAAACAATATAATGCCATTTCCACTTCTGCCAGCCAATTAGACCTATTCTGCCCGATGACACATGTGGGAAAGGCTGGCTCTTTTAGAATTAGCCAGGGTTTAGCACCTAAGCCTTGCTCATTTTATACACTTGCATCAGCTGCACACACGGTGACCCTATGCATCTACCTGTTCTTTGTGCTCCTGTCCTCTGACACTACAGGAACTGCCATGCTAAAGGCTGCCCTATGGCCCCCACAGAATATGAAGAGAGCCCCAAAATGTCTCCTGATCAGACCCCTTCTCCACACAAGGATGGCGAGTCCAGAGTCATCCAAGGGGCCTATGGAGAAGGATAATAGTGATGATTTGAAATGTTATCCCTAGGAAGAGACATACCTGACTACAAAAGATGCCTTCTGCACACTGATCTTTTAATGACTCCCCAAATGACATTGTAAAGGCCCAGCTCAAAGAACAGACTGAAGCCCCATGTCCAGCCCTTCCCAATTCTCAGCCCTGCTCTCCCTCTCCTTGCAGCCTGGCACACTGAGAGTGGGACCACGTGCAGCCGCACGGGCTACACTCCTCACAGTCGCCTCCCTCAAAAACAGCCTCCTACCCACTTCCTTCCTCTGCAAAGTAACGAGGCACTCTTCGGCCTCGTGCTGTCTCTCCCAGCAGTCTGGTTCCAATCTCAGGGATGCCACATCAGACATCTACCCCCGAGCAACGGCATATGGGGCCAGAGGTCCGCCCGGTGCACCGCAGCAGCCACGCAGGTGCTAAAATCTCCCCCCACCCAGGTCCTGAACTGCAGAGTCAGCTTGCAGCAACAGAGAGCAACTAGGATGGTTCAGTCAGAGCCAGGATGAAGCACCAGGCAGAAACACACAGATGCTGAGATACCAGCCAGCTGACGTACAGCAAACGGCTTGTTTTCCAATCCAGAGAGCCCACCTCTTCCTTTAATCTCTCTCAGTGCTGTGGCAGCTCAACGCTGCTGGCAAAGCTAAACAAAGACTAAACAAAGTTCTCTCCCTCCTGATGAAGTTGTGCTATGAATTACTGATTAGATCCTGACCTCCCCACTCAAAGAAAAAACCATCCCGACCTCAAAAGTGTTTTGCCTGAAGGTGTACACCCAAAGCTGACATAGGGAAGCTAAGCTTTTGCTGCTGAAAAAAACCAAGCCCTCCCTTCCCAACATGTGTTTTAAAATAACGTGAAACACATTGTGGATTCAATTCCAGCTTCCACTTCAGGTATTTCCACTTCTACAATGTAAACTATGTCCAAGGCGGACAAAGGGGGTTTTTTTGTTTTTATTTTTCCTCCTAAAAAAGAAACCTACACAAGAGATGGCAATCTCTTCCTACACAAAATCTGTTTGTTTTGTACATATTGCTAGGCTGCTCTCATTCAACTCCAATGCTAATTGTCAAAAGCGCAGATACCAAACTTGCTCACATTTCTCTTGCAGTGGGAAGGAAAAAAGGGAAAGATCAGCTAACTGCGTGCAAGCATTTAGCAACCTGCCTGTGCTGTCAGTGCCCTCCCTGAGTGATGGGTGTTTCACAATCGGCAATATGAGCAACTGCCCCAGCTGTGTAGTCCTCAGCCATCAGCTACTAAAGAGTAGTCCAGACTCAGGAGAAAAGGAAGACAGGACTGTGTCAACACTTTCACCCCAAGGCATGCTCTGATTTTCAGTGAGGCAAGTGCATCTTTTATGGTATCGCAGTAGACACCATTTCTAGGAGGAGGAACTGGCATGGACTAACCTCTCTGCATCAAGAACTAGTAGCTGCTAACCACAAAACAACTGGAGCTCACAACGTGATAAAGAAGCCTGCACTTGACCCACACAACTACTTCCCCCCTTTTAAGAGGCTGAAGTAATCTCCTGGGGTGCTGCTTTGCTGCTGGGAGAAGCACTGCTCTGGAGCCTCTGTGGAGCTCGGGTATGGCACCAGAGCTCTTCATGGGAGTGGAGGCAAGACCCATTCAAGTGTTTTCATTCAAAATTAAAGCTGCTGCTTCCCAGTTCTGATGCTTCCCGCAAGGATCCGTCACTGCCCTGTCAGCTCTCTTCCCTGGGGTCTCAACTGCAACCTGACAGTTTTAAGGGATACCTTTAGAAACACACATACATGCACACACATCACTTGTCCCAAAGTTGCTAGAGTTTGCCTAAAATAAATAGATCCCTAAGACATGGCTACATTTGCAAGTGATTCAGAAGAATGAAATTGGGGTCTCTGTGTCAGTGGGTCTGCCAAGCCTGTGTGACAGCATGCTCTGTACAGTCAGCTTCAGCTGCTCCCACCACTGATACATCAGTTTTGCTGCCTGTTGTTTGCAAGGAGAGTCCAGGCAGCAACAGGGGAATAAAAACAAACTGTAAATACAGGATGTATTATGAAACATCAGGCACTGGTTGGAGGATTTGAGGGGAAATAAGGGAAAATGTAATAAATGATTGTCAACTTCTCTTTTCAAACATACATAGAGAATCAGTGGGGTTTAACCAGGAGAGTGTGAGTTTAAATTTCGCAAAGGTAACAGTGGGCTTGGGTAGGTACATTGTACTGTATAAAACAAACTGCTGCTCTTCCACGCATAAAAGGCAGCAGGAGACAGAGTATCACACACAGTACTGCCTAAAGCATGCTGGCTATGTCAACAGATTATCTCGCTTTGGACTGTCTGGACTGTTACTAATATGCAACTGAATATGCAACCAATCCAACAACAACGATGCTGTGAAAATAATTTTTTAATGAAATTATATTAACCTCTTCAGTTTAATTAACATGTTAAAAATATAACAGGAAAGCAGATGTGACCATCATGGATGTGCGAGCTGAATATTAATAACAAAAAGCATCCCCTCCCCCTCGCAGGATAAAGCAAAGTTGGATCGGTCATTTTGCAAATTAAATCCTGAATGTGTTTGCACCATAGCTGTCAATAAACCTCTCGTGTGTGCGCATATACACACACAAAGCTGAAGCCAAAATAATTTTACCAGGGTAAACCTTTAAAGATCCAGCCCCAGTCCAGCTGGACGACAATGCTCAGCCCCAGTGCTCCCCTGAAGCCCTACCGTCCACATTTCTCCCCACACACACTTCTAAGGAAAAATTAAATTAATATCCCAAGCTGTCATTTACTGAAGACCTAACACATGCTACCCTTATGCTAGCCAAGACTAAGGTGAATGCTAGCAAGACGAAATCCAGTGGCTCGTTATTCTTATACCAATAGTGCCACGGGTCCGTGCGCTGCATTAGCACCACATGTCATCCCAGCCACACTCCACTATTCCTACCCTCCAGCGGATTTTTTTTTTTCTTTTAAAGAGACACTAGTTTCCAGAATTTCGCCTAGCATATCACCTCTGCCAGAAAAATCACATCAAGAAACAGGATGGTCTCACAATGTCCTGCCGTAACGAGGAATCCTGTCTTTCCTTTTCCCTCAGTATCCCAGCTGATAACTATTTATAGATCTATGCATTTGGGCTCATAGTTCCATTTTATACAACTCTTTTCTCTGTAACCTACTCTTCTCCTTGGTCTTATTTATTCACGCCACCAGTCATCATTTTAATGCGTTCGTAATACTTGATTTCCATCTCTATCCTAATTCTGTCTGCATATTAACCATACGGTGCCTCGAAACACACTGGTTTACTGGAACCAGCCTAAGGCGTCATTGTTTTAAGATACAGCAAGAAGTGTGTGTTTCTCCCCACCTTCTATAAAAAAAAAAAAGAAAAAAAAAAGAATAAGTCACCTCCCTAGCTACAGAATTTACCCTAAAAGCTTTTGCTAGTGCTTCCACACACCTGCCCACCCCCCAGCTCTGATTTAAGCTACGATTTTTATTGACATATACTAATTACCTGAAAATAAGAATGATCTATTCCGTTTCCACCAGCTGCCAGTTGTCAGCACTGGCTGGAAGTGATCAGCCTTGTTCAAAAGAATGAAAAAAAAAAAAATCTAAGCTCAAAAATAAAATAAAATAGTAGTCACCATAAAAACAAAACCCTGAAGAATGCCACCGGATCTCAGGTGCTGCCGGGCGTGCTCAGAAAGGACTGAAGGCAGACAGATTTGAATGGACTGCTCAGTTTGTCGTGGCAAAAAATACAGAGATTTAAAGGTCTACCCACGCGGAAAAAAAAGAACCACCAAAAAAACCCAACCCTGAATTAAAGAACAAAAATAAAATAAAGTCAGAAATGCAGCCCCAATGCACCGACTGCCTGCACTTAAGAGATTTACAGGAGTAATTTAAATGATTCACCTGCTGCCAGTTTTCCTCCAAGGATGGCAAAGCTGAGAAGTAGCCGGTGTCGTGGACAAGCTGGAGTTCCTGGAATATACTATAACTAGCCAAGACATCCATGCTGCTGCTGAGCAAGACCCTTTCTTTCTGCTTTTGTGTGTGTTTGTTTGCTCGGGTGGGGGGTTGTTTTTGATCATAAAAAAAAAAGGAGGAGGAAAATCAACCAATGATAGATCCAGCGTCCCTTTGGCTTTGTTTTGTTTCAGTCACACTTTAAAAAAAGAGAGGAGAGAGAGAGAGAATCAGCGCGGAGGGACGGCGAGGGCCGGGGGCCGGGCCGAGGAGGACGAGAGGCGCCGGCGCGCACCGAGCACCCCGCGGCCGCCGCACCGGGGCACGTCCCCGCCGCCGCGCACCGCGCAGCCCCGCGCCGCGGCCATGCGCGCTCGCGCCCGCCCTCCCCGCCCCCTCCCCTCTTTATTTTCGGGAGACCACATCCCCCCCCCCCCCCCCGTTTTCCTCTCACCCTCCCTCGGCAAACCCGGCCCGGCCCCCCACTCCCCGCGGCCGCCTCCGCCTCCGCCTCACGGCCGCCTCACGGCCGCCCCACCCCCAGCCCCCCCCCCCCAGCGCGCAGCCGCGCGGCCCACTCAGGCAGCGCGTGACCATGTAGGGTAAACGGCGGGGCGGGAGGGGCGGGTTCGCGGCGCGCCTGAAATTACTGCCGCCCAATGGCAGCGCCGCTCAGGGCGCGGGGGGCGGTGCCGGGCCGCCGGCGGGGGCGCCGATTGGCCGGCAGCGCGGCTCCCACCTCCTCCGCGCGACCCGCGAGGCGGTGCGCGGCGAGCTATTTTTAGGGCGCTATATAAGGGGGCGGCGGGGCGCGCGGCAGCGGTGGAGCGCGCGGCGCGCTGAGGGATGGCGAGGGCGCGTCGGCCCGGCCGCGGTGGCCGATGTCGGCGCATAAACCGCTGCTGTTGAGGGTGCTGGGCGGCCGGCCGTCTGTCCCTGTCCCTCTTCCCGCCGCCGGCCGCGGGGCTGCCTCGCCGAGGCGCCGGCACTGGCGGGGACGGGGAAGGGGCCACGCGCTTGGCGCCCGCCGAGCAGCCTGCCCTTCCCGCCTTGTCTGCAGACGTGCACCGCTCTCGCTCGAGTCCCCGGGGGCTGAGGGTGGCCAGGGTGAGGAAAGCACTTTTTTTCTCGGTCACAGATGGCTGGAAAAAGATGCGCAGCCGGCGAGGGCGCTGGAAGGAGGGAGAGCGGGAATATATCCTGAGCAGGAGCAGCCGGTGTGAGGAGCAGGTGCTGGGCGCCTGCGTGTGGAGACCGCAGCAGCCCAGCTTCTGAGCGGTGCTGAGTGTTCATCCAGCCAGGCTACCTCCAGAAATGCTCGTGTGCTTACTAAGGCATCGACTGTGGCATTTGACCAGGCTTAGCTGTGAGCTGGGCCCTCTCTGAGTGCTACTTTGGGTTGGCTAATAAGCTGTTTGACCTTAAATGGTTAGTGTGGTGCAGAGCTTCCCCAAAAGTGTACAGGACATGGTTGCATTTCTGCTTTTGGAAGGAGTGCAGGACTGAGCGTGCCAATTTAAAGATGATGGGGGGAGGGTGTCCAGTAATAGAAGAAATATGTTCTCTTTGTTGCCCTCAAATTCAGAGGGCCCTGGAGTCCCATCATTTGCATTGCCAGGGCTATATCCAGCCACAAGGCTGCTGGATGAACATAACCCATTTTACAGTGGGTTGTTGGCTGGGTGAGTTGGACTGGGTATTGGGGTAAGCAGATGCTTCCAGGGGTTGTTAAACTATCCAGTTTTAGAGCAGTTGCATCACACTTTTCTTGCCTTAAGTGACTATGATACCTACTTGCTATTGTCTTCCTTCTGCAGCCAGATGAGAGCGTCTGGGCCAGGCCACAGCTGGTGTAACTTGGTACAATGCCACTAGTACACACATGTCTCATCCCAGCTGTCCCACTCAGATTGATGTGAAAGTATGAGGCAGCAAAACTCATCAGTGCTAATTAGTTCATGGTATGTTTTCTTTCTTGGTGATCAAGACAAATTGCCTTTTCCAAGAGTGGGTCCACATTAACAATTTTGAAAGCCATGTTTGAAGAAAGCTTCTCAGAATAAACCTCTAAAGAAAGCCCAAGTAATGGTTGTATCAACCCCAAATTCATGTAGGTGCTGGCAAGCAACACTGCTGTAACTTTAGAATAAAGCAGAGTAAAGCCCTGCACTCTAGTTTGAGGAGTCAAAATCTAGAGGGAAAGGGGGAAATGAAGCTGTTGCTGAAGGAACTGCAGTAATTGGGAGAAACTGGACATAGGCAATTTTCTCAAATAAATGGTCTCACCTCTGCAAAAACACTTTTTCTTTGGGTGCTTGCATTGCAGAAGCATCGGGATGGCTTGTGGGAGCTGTTGCTCAGGGTGTAGGTCTGGACAGTCCAGGGGCAGTCCACTTGAAGATGACTATCTCCTGTGAGCTGCTGGTGTGATGCCTGTTTCCTAGCCTTCACCTAGGGGAGCCGTAGGTTGCCTCAAACAGGACCATCTCTGGCACCTTTAGCATAGCAGAAAAGCTAGATGTGAGGCTGGATGTGAATAATAAACTGCTCTTTCTCATAAATGTACCCATAAATGTGTAAATGTATGTGTTAGTGGGAAGATGAAAGGGAAGGTTAGTGCAGCGAGCGCTGCTGGAGAGGTCTTACAGACCCTTGTTACCAATTCCAAGCATGCCTCACTCTGGCAAAGCGACACCTTTCCTGGGCACCTTGGGAAGGGAAAACTTAAAGACAGGAGAGGACAGAGCTGGACTAAGGTGGTCAGATCTGGAAAGAAGCAGCACTTGGGTATCATAACACAGCTCCTGTACCGAGAGGGTTATGCAAGAAATACTGTTTCAGAAAAAGCTTTTGATAAGCATTTATCCTTAAGAGTTTGTCAGAACAAGGCCATACGCGTATGCAGAGGCTTTTTCTGACCTAGGCAAGGAAATAGAGGACAAAAGCAGTGAAGGTTTATGGTACGAGCTACTTAAACATATGGTTTTGTCTTCAAATTCTGTCATTCCTGTGGCTGAAAAACATTTTGGTGCTATACTTCTGCCCTTGTTTAGCATAACTACCATTTTAATATGTAGAAAGTTTAGTGCTCTGATGTCCAAGCTCCCCTCTAACACTGGTGTGAGGGGAGACCTGGCCTGTGCAAGCTGTGGGTTGCTCATTCTTTGGTTTATTGCAAAGCTCAGCATATACAGGCAGCCCAGGAGTCCCCTCTGCCATGGTAGTCACCTCTGCTTGCTACTGAGTAGCTCTCATTTGAGTCAATCAAAATCTTTCTACTTGTCTATCTTATCTTGAGCTTTCTGCTGAACGCATGTCCTGTAGGAACAGCCACTTTTCCACCCTCGGGGTGAAGCTTGTTCTCAGTTGTGGAGCTCAGTTGCTTTACACCAGCAAAGCCTGTGCCCAGGTTGCGCTGTAACTGATGGCCAGATCCGGTGAGCAGATGCTGGTCTGCTGCTGTGACTGGCTTCAGGAGGAATTGTGTCTGAGGGCAGGATTTTGGCTGTGAGCCTTGAGGTGAAGAGCTGGGCTACAGATCTGGCCGCTTGCCTGGGTGGTTTCCAGGCAGACATTGCATTTTTATTGTCTTGGATATTCTGCTTTGGAGGTCAGTCGAGAAAGCAGAATGGGGTTGTCACTTGGCAGAAATAGAAAAGTCTAGACAAAAAATGTATGTGGTGATATGCTGGGTGTAATGCTGTCAGTCCAGCACCTGAGGTAGCATCTACCTGTGCTAACCCAGAGGTAATGGAAGACAATTTCTGCCAAGCTCTCTTTTGTTTCCCGGGCTGTACTGACCTTACTCTTGGCAGATAGCCACTTTCCCTGCTCTGGCCCAACCACACCACCCATCACGGAGAGCAATGCAATCAGATGTGGAGGAGGAGCAATACCTCCCCGCTGCTACGTAGCTGGGCTCAAGGGCACAGAGGACTACACAAAAATTCAGGCAAAGGGTGCAGGCTGGACCTGCACAGAGTAAGGACGGACATTTCATCCATAGCACAGATTTGTCCCTTAATGGGCAAAGAGAATAGCCTGAACGGGGAGAGGATTTTTTAGGCCAGCCCCAAACTTCATCATTCCTGTGACTTGCTGAAATGTCAGGAAGATGTAGGGAGGTGGTATGGCTGGTTGTGCAATAGTGCCGATGGGTCTTGGTACCTGGGAAAAGGGAAAGGGTTGTATTTTTGGCATCAAGGGGCAATGGGAGTGGTTAGTCCTAGTGAAAGGAAAGAAAACATTGTCTTGTTCCTTCTGCTCTTCTAGAGAAGGAGGAGAGGTGACTTCACTGTTTTCTGGGAAAAGCTTCAATTTCTCATTGCCTGCCCCACTACCTCTGGCAACAATCTCTTCTGCCCTCTCCAAGTTGGGAGCGCAGAATCACCCCCTGTGCTTGGCTGGGACTCTGCAAGCCACTGGTGTGCACAGAATCATAATTTTGGTCACTGGTTGCTTTCCCTTGTGATTTTTCCAGTCCCACTGCCCCCAGGAGCAATGATGGGGGGTGCATAGTGGGGGCCTGACAGGGAAGGCTGATTTGCAGGGGACTTTGGGGTGTTGGGTTTGTGTTTCACTGCTCTGGTTTGGGCAGTGACAAGGTGCCGTAAAGCCATTGGGTAGTATATCTATGTATAGTTTAAACTTTTCACTGGATACACTCCCTTTGGTACCTATGAAACAACTATACTGAGATCCCCTGTATGCAGCTCACGATGCAGTTTTAAAGCCTGTGGCCTTCTCCATAGTCAACAAAAGTGCTAAAGCACTTTCTCCAGGTGTCTAGGCTATCAGTTTCTTCTACTGTCACATCTGCATGTTAGGCTGCCAGCTGCATCTCTTCCTTTCACCATCTCAAATCAAGAGCTTTCCTGTGCTTAAAACCTGCGACAGGGATGTTCAAAGGTGTTGGTTCTTCAATGTGTCCCTCTTGGAGAGGAAGAGACTGTGCCTGCAGGTTGGTAGGGTTGAAGTTGCTGCTGGTTCTAAAGCCTTGCAAAGAGCAAAGGGGAGGAAGAGCACTGAGAAGCCCACTGGAGCGTGCTTGGATTTGCAGCTGCACCCACTCCAGGAGTGGATGCAGAAAGCTATTGCCAAGGGAGTGGAGGACTCGTGGTGGTGGTTTACAGCCAGGTGGCATGGCTGGAAAGAGGCTGCCAGAGGTGCAGCAGGAGAGCTCAAAAGCCACCCCTGCTGTTCAGAGTTGCCACTTCCTGATACCGGAATGTGTCTGTGCATCTGTATCCGTGTCCACGTCTGATGAGAACCAAAATCCCAAAAAACATCAAGGGGTCAAAAAGCAGACAACTTCCTTTCCTGGCATAAAGTATCTCTCTGCAGGCCCTGGACATCCCCCATTCCCCCTCCAGTCAGATACCTCCCACCTTCCCAACCTCTCGCCTCCTCCTCAGACCTTAGTTTCCTGGAGAAAGGCCTCTACTGTTGGCCTCACGTCCTTCTCCCATCCCTGCACAGCAGCATTTCAGTGGCCTGGAGGGTTGTTCAGTATTTCATGCTTCCTTCTGGCAGGCACAGCCCAGAAACAGCATCCCAAGGGCACAGGGGACGGAGGTGGTTTCCCTTCCCATCTCCATCCTGGGGAGCAGCATGGCTGTAGCTCGCAGCTGTCACCCTCGCTGGTGCTTGGCTCTGCCTGGGTGGGTCACGCTGTGAAGCAGTGTGGTGGCATTTCCATGCTGGGCCTGCACCGGTGGAGGTGCCTCCTGGCCTCCAGTGAGCCACAAGCTGCTCCCCAGATCTGCAGCGACAGAAAAGGACACCGGAGTGTGGCACAGCAGATTTCTGTGTCTCCCCTCCTTCCTAAAAACAGGCACCATTTGGCTCCCCTCCCTTTTCAAATCAGTGCCCTGCGGGCATTGCAATAGGTTTAATTGTAGGGCAGCTAACGAGCACCCTCCAGGATTAGAGATGAATGGGTTTAACCCATAATCATAGCTTAGGGCATCAAAAGTCTCAGTGGATTTTGCAAGTTGATCACTGGCCAGGTGCAGAAGATGTTTGGTGAGAAAGCAGAATGTGCCATCCTGAAGCAGAAGTTCTCTGGGCTGAGGCAAAAAACAAAGCCTGCTCCTTCAAGGGAAGGTTAGAAATCCTAGCTGAGTGGGCCTGATCCGGATCTGGCCTGGAGGCTTTTGACCCCCTGTCCTGAAAAGGCACTGAGCACACTCAGCATGTAACAGGATTGAGTTTCCACTTTGGGGAAGGACTCTTCATGCGCTGCGGTTTGTTCATGTGCTCTAGGGTTTTTGTATTTCTTGTAATCATTTTTACCTTATGGCTGTGGCTGTTCACATTAGGATTGGTCTCTGTCTCCCAGTTTTCAAAGCCAGAGCACAAAGCAGTGTTGTCCAGGAGAGCACTGCAGTTAGGCTCAGAGCAGTATGGTGATGGGTCAAAGCTTTCAGAGGCAGATAGGTACAACCCCGGTGTTACTGATTTCCTTTGGGTCCCACCACGAGCTCTGAACCCCACTGGATCTAACCGCTCCCTCTGCTGTCTTTCGAGTCCTCCCTTCTGCCCAAAGTGATCTGTAGGTTTCTGAACCTCTTGGCAAGGGCAGTTATCATTGCTATTCTGCTGGTGTTCAGCATCTGACATCAACAGTCTCTGACCATATTAGTAGGCTCTCAGGTACTTCTGCAGTACAAATAATAAATAATAATGAGCTGCAAGGAAGACTTGTGAGTCTTGGGCTCCGGCTGGACTCTTATGGCTTCCACATGAAGTGTCCACTTTGTAGACTCTCCTGGGCTGCTGTTGCTAGCAGTGCAACAATGCTGCTGGAGGGTGGCCTGGGAATGGGGTCCCAGCAGCCTTGGGAGGTGCTGTGCGGCTGTCAGCAGACAAGAAAAACATATTTATGTGCTGCATCTCTGGGCTGGTGGCCTTTTAACGGCTGAGTTGGACTGCACTCGGGTAATCTGTAGGAAACCTTACCATAAAATAGGAGGATACTAGCATGGTTCAGCAGGTGGTAACTGGGGAATGGCTTGTGTTATTACACGCATTACTCTGGTCAAAGCATTAGTTTGGCTTGGCTTTAGCCAGCAAGGGCCCTTTTAAGAAGAGCTGGCATCACAGCACAGGTAGCACAATGCAGCAAAGCTCTTCTGCGGCACCACAGCAAACACCCACAGCACTCGGTGCCCACGGGAAGGAGGGGGCTCTCCAGAAAGCAGGGGTTAGAGCAGCGTCACTGAGTTTTTCTCCCTAGACTTTTCACAGGTGAAGGAAATGCAATGCATTGAAAGCAGCCTGTCTTTGGCTGGAAGCTGCAAGAGTCTCTTACTGTGCTGTTTTCACGTCCTCTTGGGGTTTCTCTCTCAGTCCTGTTCCTTACAAGAAGCTGCTGAAGACGTGGCTCTCACAGTCAAGTGCAGATGTGTGAATTAATAAGGAAATGCTGAAATGCAGGGAAGCAAGCCGAGGCTCTGAGCTCGCCTGCCAGAGCGAGGCATGCCAGGCTCATGTGGGTGTCCCAGCTGTGCTGTTCACCTCCTGCTTTTCATGTTCCCCAACAGAGGTGTGTGAAGAATAAAATACCTGGCTTGGCACAAGCACACACATACCCCACAGCAGTGACCAGGCTTCATACAAAGAGACTGGAGCCAAACTCAGCCCCAGGCCAGAGTCCCTGCTCTGGTTTAGCAGTCAGGCTCTGCTGGCATGACACAGGAGCATCACCTGGGTGTCACAGCAATTCTCCCTCTAAAGAGCATCTCTTTGGGGACTGCTGTTTTATGAAAAAAGATAGAAACAGCTTTTCGCTTGGGCAGCCCCTTCCCATCCCAACACCAGCTGCAACTCCAGGGCTTCTCCCTCTCTCAGTCCTCACCCTGCTTGAAGACAGGCCTTTGAACAAGGCCCTGCAGACATAGTCTGTAAAAAAAATTGCTCACAACCAAGGTCTCCTGGGGGCTCAGCCCTTGTCTGCCAGGCAGCTGTGGACTGCTGAAAGGAAAACGGTTGTTGTTCAAGAGGGAGAGTCGGTCTTTGGGCCTTCCTCCCACCACAATCTTTGTTCCTTGGCTTTGATTTCCCTTGAGGGTCTACATGGCTCTGTCTATAGCATAAACAGCACTCAGCAGAGCATCTCATACCCATTTGGCCTGTGTTGCACACTGCGTCACTGGGTCAGATGGATACCTGGCTGCTGGTAGAAAGGCAGCAGCACCAAGAGTGCTCCATTAATCCTGGGGTGTTGGCTGCACAACACAAGAGCTCACAGGTTAAATGTGAGAGTGACAAAGCTTAGCCCAAAGTCACAAAGCAAGTTGGAACCCAGAATAAACCCCGTGTTGTCTCAAAATGCAGATTAATGCGCAGGGACTGGCCGGTAGCTATTGTACCTGTTCCCCCCCAAGCCCTCCATGGCTGGAGAAGACTCCTGGCTGCCCCCCTCGATTCGGGAGTTGAGGGAGCTCTGCTGAGCTGTTCTTTCCTCTGGGGCAGTGCTTAGCAGGGTGGCCAGCAGTTTGTCATCCCTGCCCTTTCTACCCATAGCAATTCCTGCCAACAGGGAGTAATTGGTTATTACTATTAAAACCACAGGGAATGTTATGAGATTATTTTATAAGGGGTGGGGGAAATAATTTTATAAAGCAGAGGTTGCCTGCAGAAGTTGAGCTGGGAAGTTTTTCTTTCTGAGAAAAGAAATTAAGAGGTCATACGGGTGAGAAGTGGTAGCCAAGATCTGAGTCTTGTTCTGCAACACCCTGCCTTGACAGCTGGTTTGTGCATGGCCAAGGGTAGAGATGCTGGGTGTCATCATTCCTGCCAGAGCTTTGCCAGGCAGAAGGCAGGTGCCTGCCATGCCTGATGGATCCTTGCTGATTTCTGAAATGAGGATTTTAGAGATGGACAGGCAGAGCCTTGGAGGAGCAAAGGAAGAGGGAGACGTGTCTCCCCAGAAACTCTTGCAGATTCTTTGACGCAGGTGAGCGGGCTCAGCAGCTGCCTCAGTCTCTGACATCACTTCTTCTCCATGGCAACGTACAAAGACATCACTGGGTTTTTGACAGGGGAGTCACAAGGGCTTGCATGGGCTGGATGGGTGACGTACAATGCTGCCTTGCCCTTGCTGTCAGTACAGCTCTGCTGCGGAATAAGCCCTCCCCTGTTCAGATGAGAAGGAAAAGCCCCGGCCGCAAACTTCCCACCCTTCAGCTTCTCCACCCTGGGTAGACCCTGGTTCACCAGGGGCCTCCAGGGACACCGACTGGGGGGGCTGAACCTCTGCCCTCTTGCATTTTTCAAGCATGTAGTCCTGCTGCAGAGAGCGCCCTGAGAAACCGTGACTCATCCTTTTCTGGGCAGAGCTACTACAGCATGCATATATGTTCTTAAATCATTTTTATGAACCTGTTTGCTGAATTCTGCACAAATTCAGGGGAGTTTTTCATAAGTTGCCATGATGAAGGTTAGTAGAGTGTTCCTGCAAAAGCTTTCACCCAGCACTTGTGGTGTTAAGCATGACCATGACTTTATAAGCCAGCAGGATTGCTCATGCCGTGCCAAAACTGGGGATGCACAGTCCTTCTCCTTAAGGAGAACGACTGCTGCAGGAGCTCGCTCTGGGTCCCTTTGAAGTCAATGGCAAATTTCCCATTGGCTTAAGTAGGAACATGTGTTTCAAGAAATGAATAATATGAAACTTGAAAAGCGAGGAGCAGTATGATTAGGGCATGGCCTGGTTTGACCTGGAAACTCAGCTTGTGTTTTACTGCTATGTCTGCCTCCATCTCTCAGCTGTACAGTAAGCGGTACAAGTTTGGTTTGTGTTGAAGACAGTTATGCACTATTATTAGTAACCTACATTATTAGCATTAATTGAATTAGGACTGATAAACTACGGAGGTTTCTTTGTTTTCTACTGGTAATTTCCACTTTAAATTGGGCTTGGACAGAGTGTGTGCCAGGGCACACTGCCCCTGCATTTGTCATGCATGTTTTGCTCCTGCTTTGGACAAGCTGGTAGAAAAGTCTAGGAATACAAAATAAAGTGGTCTTTGGAAAGAAAACCTTAAATACAGGCTCGTTGAAGCAGCTGGTATTTTCTCGTTCAGAGCAGAGTAGATGGTTAATAAAATTACCTTGATGTTACTGCGGTGCATTGATCCTTATGGCTGACATGGTGCATGTCCCCGGGCACAGTGCTCGCTGGCTGCAGGAACTGGGGTGAAGATCCCTCGAGCCCCAAAATGGGCAGGTACCATGGGGGAGGGTTTCAATGCAGCGTGGTACTCAGCTTAGCCCACACGGTCACCCCATGTGCCTGTGCAGGACCACAGCAGACCTTGGTTGCTGTGGCACTAGGAGGCAGCGCTGGGGTCTCTAGCCGGGTCTAAGTTGTCTGTGTGTTTGTTTTAATAAAAGCCACTGGTCATAATGTCGGGGATTTATAACATAGCGCAGAGGCAGTCTGTAATGCAGGGCTGCAGCTGTATGGTCATGGTGCAAGGCACCAGGTAGCTCAGCAGTGATTTGCAGAGCACGTTGGTGGAGGCATCTCCACGCAGGACTGCAGAAGCAATGTGCCCATGGCCGTGGCGGGCAGCTGCAGCCCCCCGGCCTCAGAAGGGCACCAGCCACCATGGGTCCAGCTGCACGGGGAAGCGCTGCCAGGTGAGCCCCTGCCCGCGCGGCAAGCACTGGCACGGTCCTCACCGACCAGGCCACCACAGCAAGGCCAGGGGCTCGCGTTCCCTCGGGACCCGCCGCCTGAAGGCTGCGTCCTCCCCGCCAGATCGGTGGGAGTCCGGAGGGGCATCACCATTTATCTTGCCATTGATTGCAGGACGAATGCTTATTGAAACAATTGCCTCTAATAGCTTGGGAGAGGCCATTATGGTCTGCCTGGGCAGTGATCTACGGATAATGGCTCCCTCCGAGATTTCCACTCTCTCCTGCAATCCCCATATTGGGTGTGTTAAAGCTGACCTGCAAAGAAAAATGTTTTGTTTTCTCTCTTTATGTTCTTCTTCTTTTTTTTTTTTTAAAGTCCTTGTAGAGTTTTATGAAATACCACTGTTATTGGTGCCTTGCTCATTGCTTCTTAGTAGTAGCACCAAAGGGTGAGCCTTGCTTTTTGTGGAGTGGGGAGACAAACTTGCTTATATTTTACCTTAGAAACAGGGGTACTGCTGAGTCCAGCCTCCACTGAGTGGAGGGGGTGTGTGGGTCACAGGTAGGGAGTCCGAATCCTTAACCAGAGGGACAGAGGTGCCAAGTGTAACCAGAGACACCTTCTCTCCCAAGCCCTTCAGCAGGAGTGGCTGCAAAGGTCTCCAGCAGAAGTGAATTTTCATCTGAAGAACATGCAGCTTTTTTTGAAATTGAGGCATTTTGTGAGAATGTGCCAATCTGGACATAATTTTCAACAGGAAAGTCAAAGTGAATCATTTGGGCTTTTCTGTTTTGTTTTGATAATAGTGAGATGTCTTGTTTTGACAGAGACAGAATTGTCATTTCTGTGATGCAAAAATGTTTTACTTCCACCTTCTCGTTTTACTACATTTTCTGCTAGCTATAAATACACTGTTCATAACAGTTATTAATTATCATTATCTTTTTCTAGATGATATTTAATACTGTATCTAATTTTTTATATATGCTGTTGTGTTTTGACATCTAAGCCAAGTGTCTTTATTTTAGTCAAATGAAACAAAATTGAATTAAGATGCCAAGACAAAACAATTCACTGTTTATTGAAATCAAATATTTTCTTGGTTTTGAATTTTTTTTTTTTTTCATTTTTCCAGTTCCTGATGGGGAATGCAACTACATTCTAGGTGTGAGGCTGTGGAAAGCAGCTGTTTCCAGTTGGTATGCTCTTGAGCACTCAAGTTAAATCAGTGCTAGCAATTAAAAAGCAAGCAAGCAGGTTAAAACAGCATGAGCAAAATAATTTCCCTTTTCAGTTAATGGGGTTTCAGGCGGCAGAAGAAAGAGAGAATGAAAGGCTTTGGTGTGACCTGTTGTGTAGCTCTTACCAGCCACAGTGCCCAGGAAATGCCTGTAGGATGTCCATGCTTGCAGTCCCATCTCATCAGCTCCCAGGCTGGAGTTCATGAAGTTGTACCTAGAAGCAGTGGGGAAGCTGGTATGGCTTCCCGAGCTAGAGGGCAATACCTCTGCCTCGCACAAACATCTACCTTTGGGTGCTGGAGTTTCTGTTATCGGTGTTGCTCACTTGTTGTATGATGCTTTCACATTGGGCTGTGATAATGGCACTTATACATCACACTTTGAAGATGCTTTTTATTGACTTAATGCGAATATTATTGTCATCGTTTATTACGGGGAAGTATCTCATAGTAATTGAAATACAATATGGTGCCATTAATCATTCTGAATACAAAATGCTAACTTTAAACTGTTCATAGTATATTAAATGCTCCTCTAACCATAAAACAATTTGACTTGCAGTCAGATAGTTTACAAATGGCTGATGTTTAGGTTTCGCGGTGATTGACATTTATGTGGCGGTGTTCACGTGCTCGTGTTCCTGAACGATGTGTTTTCTTTGGGGTTTCTGTGAAGGTGTTAGGACTTGCACCTTTCTGATTCCCCGATACAAAGGTGTAAAGGGATGCAAACTGCAGGCATGACCATCATCTGTTTAACAGCATCTCCACTGCAAACTCGAGATATGCGTGAGAGTCTGAAGCACCCAGTGGGCTGTATACAGTAAGCCACCCTCCTAAAACATTGCTGGCCTTCTTTCCTCGAGACGCCTGGTGAAGGAAAGCAGTAAAAAAGAGACAGAAACTCAAATAGTGAGGTTTTAGGCAGGGACTGTTGAAATAAAGCCCGTTTGCTTTCATGGGACGCTTTTCTAAATTCTCTCTCCTGCATTACTTAGAAAGGGAAGGGGTTCCCACTTTAAAAAATAACTTTCCATTAAAAATTAATCCACCTACCAAAAAGGAAAAAATAATTTAAACTGATATCATCGTAAAACTGTAACAGTGCTGTCGGCAGTGCTTCGGTCAGCTGTGATAAATCCCCTCCAGATCTGCCTGGCTTCTGACTTCTTTTTACCACCTGCACCCAGAGAAGTGAGCGAAAGCCTTCAGGAGCAGCTCCAGCCCGGCTCCCGTCTGCCAGGGGTGGCAAAGCCCTCCGCACTCAGTGCCCCTGAATTTTGGCAAGAAGCGTCAGGCGTTGGTGTCAGGCCATGTCCGTCCCTGCTGTCTGCAGCGCAAGCTCCATGTGTGCCCAGTGCCACTGCAGCGCTTGCAGGGACGGGGCAGGGGACGGCGTGCCGTGCAGCTGTGTGCTGTGCGACCACACGTGCACGCACGACGGCACAGCATGGCCTGGCACGGCACGGCACAGGACCGCCCGGCCGAGAGCGGGGCGGGTTGGACAAAATGCAGTATTTTAGAAAGCTCAAACATTTGCTGCTGCAGCGGCTGTGAGAAGCACCGCTATTAAACCACTTACAGGAGCCTCACTTTTTACTGCCTGGTTTTAAAAGCATACTTCAATGGCATTCGCAGGAGGGGAGAAGATGTGTAAGGTCATTTTGCAGGGCACACGTTTAAAGATTTTCCAAGAAGAGCAGAGCAAGGTCTTTCTTCTGGGGAGGGAGGTGGTTTTTTTTTAGCCGGAGCTTTTATTGTCAATATGTATTTTTAATAAAAGGGAAGCGATAGAAGCGGTAGCAGGTGACGGAGCCCGCTGCTGCTCAGCTGCTGACATTTATAAGACAATGCCAACGTCTCTTCAAAACAGACGCTTGCTTGCCACTACTGTATCGATGTACACATTTATTTTATAACCAACAGCAGCGAGATGAAAATGATAATGCATGAAGAAATCCCAGAGGCACAGCCCGGCGGTTTTGCAATGCAGCCTCTTTGCCTTTGGCATCATGTGGAGGCTAACAGTCCTGGATGAGTCAGTATGAAACAGCACGGGCTGCTCTCTCATAGGTACTCCATGCTCGCTCCTTTTTCCCTTTTCTGGTGACACCAGCCATGTATGTCTCGGCGCGTTTACATTTCTTTGTTAATTATCTACAAACAAACCTGGGCGGTTACATGACAGGTGATGGCTGGAGAGCACTGGTCAACTGTGAGTGGTGGGCACTGGAGAAGTGAAAAATAAGTATACTATAGGCTATAAAAGAGGAGAAGTACCCTTCTGAATAGCATATTGGAGCAGAATAAATTTAGTGCACAGGAACAATACAGACTGGGGGGGCAAATGAATAGCAGGTGCCCATCTGCAGGCTTCAGCCCCTGTGTCACCAGGTCTTCGCTGGGGAGCACTTGGGTGCCACGGGACTCACACTGAAAGCCCCGTGTGTAAGGGCTTCCCTTAGCTGGCACTTAGGTGCCTGAGGAGGAGGAAGAAGACTAGTTGTGCTAGGTTAGAGCCCAGCCCTGCAAACCAGCTCTCCATCAAGCATTTGTGGTCGTGTAAGAATAGTCCCCGTGGCAGCAGGCTGACCTTCACTCTGGGAGGAAAGCTTATTCCTGGGGCATGTCTCGTAGGATGCTCCTTACCGCAAGGAAATCAATACGGCAATATTATGATAATGTTACGCACGAGCTTTTATTTCCGGATGGAAAATGAAAATAAAGAATATGCCATATCTATTGATTCTTTGAATTTACATATTTGGATATATATGTTTGATGTCTGCCTTCTGCGCGCAGCTGTTTGCCAAACGTGACAGGATTTGTTTTTTAAACCTGGGGGCGAGTTCTGCCCTGTGCATTTAAAATAAGATTTCTCTGAATTATTGAATATGTCAATAAATAAAGCAGAGGAAGCAGGCAGGGAAAAACCCAGAGGTCCTTGGTGAAAGGAAGTTGTAGACGCTGGTAATAGGCTGTTACAGCAGTAAAAAGAGGAAAAAAAGGGCAACTTCAAAAAATGGAAAGGACAAAGTCTCAAATTGAGTATCTCTGCTCTGGTTTTCTCTGGGTTTGATGGTAATTACTAGCTTAGCCCTGGACTGCTTTTCTTGTTTTTCTGTGAATTTAATTCCACCTCGTGGTGGAGGGTGAAGGATAAGAGAAACATTTAAATAAATGCCACATCAAAGGGAGGAGAGACGTCTGAGATGTATGGGTGTTGCAGATGTCCGTGGGATGGGGGACAGCCCTGGGCTGGGGGAGCCCCAGAGGAGCTGCCAGTGCCCGGGCACGAGGAGGGACGGTGCTGGGGAAACCCAAGGGACCGGCGAGGAGGAGGGGGCACACGCATGGCCGGTGGCAGGGCTGGGGGCTGCCTGCAAGCGCCTCGGCCCCAACCCCACCACCCCGCCTGCTCTTGGGGGAGCTGATGAATAATACATGGCATTTTACAGAACATGTGTCATCCCAGCCCCAAAATTATGAAGTCCCTTACTCTCCCCTCAAGAGATCTTGCATGAGCAACCGTTTAAATGAGTGTTACATTATTTACAAGTTTCACTATTATTAAATTAATGTTACATTCATCGGGGCTTTTGTTTTGTTTTGTTTTCAAGGCAGAGCTGTAATTTGAGCAACATATTCATCAAGTCTGAAATGGTGGCTCCAATTATTTTAACATTCATTTGCCCATTCAGCTTCCTCTGCATCTGCTGGTTTCCTCCCCGCGACAGCGTGTTGAAGCCGGGGATGCATTTGTGCTGCTCGGCAGCAAAACCACCACGAGGGAGACGATGGGACATGTTCGATCCTGATGCGGCCGAGGCCAGCAGGGCTTTTTTGAGGGGGATAATAAGGCACCGGTTGCAAAGGCAGCACGTCCCCACGTGCGGATTTCCTTTCTCCGCTGGCAAACCCCTCCCGGAGTCAGGCCACATGAAGATGGGGCTAGCAACTTCTTAAATTTGGGCAGGGTAACAAAAAGAGGCTCCACTGATTTGCTGGCACAGGAGCCTCAGTAAGGCAGTCATGTGCGTGTGTTGTAGCAGTGCTCATCGAGGTGAGCATGGGCTAATTGGTTCAAATCTGAAAGGATGCTCTTGAGTGCTGGGTAAGCAACCATAACAAAGCATCAGCCATTCAGCAAGTGCTGAAAATACGCCAGAATAGCTTAAAAAAATGTTTCATTATTTATTTTAATGCTGGAAGTGTAAGCTTTCCTGACATGATCGTAAAATCTTATCATTTATTAATGCTCCTTGCTTTGAGGCTGCATCCCATACCATCCCCAGCCTTCTGCCATTCCCGCCGTCTTCAGCCCAGTCCCGCAGCTGTGCCCTGCAAGGTGGCTGCCTGCACCACTGCCCACCCCATGGCGAGTGCCAGGACTCCCCTCTGCCCAGCCACGGGCTCTCATAAGGCAGTGGTGGGGAAGTAGTGGGCTTCTAAAAAAAAAAAAATCAATAACCGTGGTCTCTTTTTCCTTTGTCTCCTTTCTCAGCCTGAGAGATTCACTTGAGCATTTCCCTGTGACCACAAGAGCTATGACATGCTTTAGTTTTTTTATTTTATTTTTGTTTTCTTTCCTGGATAAGATAGGAGGATCTCATCTGATTATTTACCCACAAAAGCTAGGGCCTCTGAGGTAGTCATAACCCAAACATCACGGGGCTCCCCATAACACCATGAGAGGAGATGGCCCTGATATGCAAGCATCCTTGTAGGTCCATGCTAACATCCGTGGGACAAGCTCTGGGAGCTGTCAGGGACCCTAATTTTGTGCCTTCCCTAGCACACACCCTGGGGTTTCTCCGCTGCTCCAGCAGTGCGGGAGCCGTGGGACCACATTTCTCAGGAACCAGCTAGAGCCTCAGTAGGACGCGTGGCACTGGGGGGGGACAGCCGGGGGAGGCAGGACAGCAGCGCTTGGAAGGATAATGAAATGTGGCCCTGGTAAGACCCTCAGCGACAGCTCCTCGGATGTGCCTGTGCTCTGTTCATTAATCTGTGATAATTAGACTTATTTGCAGAGGTTAACAGCGGTGGCACATGGTAATTAACCACTCGTTCCCCGACGAATGACTCGTAAAGCTTCTCACGTGCCACGGGTCCTGCTGCAGGTAGTTTTGATGCTGGTGGGTCCTGGTGGCAGGAGGTCAGGGACTCCCTCCCAGGCATAGATGTCCCCCAAACCCCCCGTCTGTCCCAGACCCGCTGCAGGGACAGGCTGCAGGAGGGGCAGGAGGAAAACAAATCAGTAGCCCTCTGTTGTTTGCCCCTCTCCCCTCTCGCCCTGCCTCGCCAGCTGGCCAGGAGCTGTAATTTCCCCAGGGCAGGGGCAATATTGCCCCAGCACCTGCAGGGCTGCTGCTGTGGGCAGGTATTTTGTCAGGGCGGGTGGGAAGGCACCAACATGCCCCCCAGTTTTGCAGGGCGTTGTATATGGCATTAGAGCCACCTAGCACCAGCCCCGCAGCGGGTCCTGCTGGCCAGTGTCAGCAGAGCCGTGCTCAGCTTGACCAGTTTAGGGGTTAGGGAAGATGGAGCAGCAGGGTGGATTTCGGACAAGATCCCCCCCCTCCCCTTTCATCCCTTCTCCCCCTCTCTACCCCTACACCCCCCCAGCGAAACTGAGCTAATTAGTCAAATAGATGAGGATAGGCCAGGCGGGGAGAAGCCCCGTTGCGTGTCCTATATTAGTAACTCACGTGGGAGTAGCCAGATTGGAAGGAGATTGAAAGGGAAAATTGTAGGTGTACATCGGAAGATAAGTGGGCTAAGCCTTTCCCCCGGCCCCGGGCGCCTGGCTCCCAGCACGAAAATGATGTCATCCTTCTCCGTGGCCGGCCAGCCACCCCGCATCAGCCCCCCGCAGCGTGACGGCCAGCGGGATGCTGCTCGGGGGGTTTCAGCCCTGTGAATAAATGATGAGCTGCTAGTAGGAGGGAGGCAGGGCGGGTGCCTCGGGATGCATTAAAGCAATTAGCCGGGAGCGAGGAGGGAGCGGCACCGGTTTTAGCCCCCGAAAAGTTGCACGGGTGGCTGTGCGGGGGGCACCACGGGCAGGGGGGCAGCCAGGGACAGGGGTTTCAATAGACACGGACTGCACCCGTGTTCCTTGGGTCACCTGCCCCAGCTGCTGCAGGGAGCGGGGGCTTTGTCCTGCTCCTACCTGCCCAGCCCCAGCCGCTGCCACCCCCACCTCAGGCAGAAGGGCCTCACTTGCCAAAATACAGCCATCGTCTCTGTGGGTTCAGTTGCTTTGTGGGTCACAAGGGCTGAATCTTCCCTCCCTTATGTGGGGTTTATCACAGGTAACTTCTCTTCCCAGAAAGTTGCTGTGTACTAACACCAGCCCTTCTGCCGCGGCAGTTAGAAATCCACTCTGCTGCACTGACCTGCCAAGTCTAGTCCCATCCCTGAGCCCAGGAGTGGGCATCACAGACACGCACGTGGTGGCTCTGCAGCACATCCATTAGTGTCTCAAACAAAGGAGCACACCTTCTGCTGCGGGAGGCACCAGTGTGGTGGGTGATTTTCTGGCTCACTAATGGGGCAAAGTTGAGTATTTGGGGGCCCCGTGTGGTGATTTCTGTTCCCCCATCCGTGACCAGTGGCAGACCCCTCTGGCGAGGAGCATCACACTGGCTGGCGGAGCCCTGTCCTGCCGCTTTGGCCGAGACAGTGGGTACCTTTGCCCTGGGCTCAGGAGTTTGCTTCAATTATCAGTCAGGCGAGTGCAGCTGGTGGCTGGGGAACCTGCAAGACCCGAATCATCCCCATGGAGATCTTCAGCCTTTGCCAGAGGCGGGTGCAGCAGCGGAGCCGTGCACAGTGCCATGGCTTTGGGAGGGCAAGGGCTGCCCGCTCTGGCCAGCGTCCCAGCAGCTGCCTGTCCCACTCACTGGCTGGCGCTGGCAGTTTTCAGTTCCCACACCGATGGCAAGTGAGGTCACAAGTCCAGTCCTTGGCTCTGTCAAACCTACTTTCCTGACCTACTTTTATTTCACTCCACAGTGGTGGAGCGATGCCCGGCGTGTGCCCTGTGCTGGTGGCACTGCTGCGTGCAGGATGGCTCTGCTCCTGCCGACTGGGAGGGCACCTCAGCAGCAAAAGCTTCCAGGAAAAAAAAACGAGGGGAGCAAAGAGCATCTCCCACTGATGCTGTGCAGCCAGCAGTGCCTGTCTTCCCCTGTGAGACCCACCAGCCCCGCTGTTAAGGGCAAAACACAGCTGTGAGCCAAGGTGAGGGGACTGAAGGATGGCAGGCCCAGGAGGGGCTGCCCTGGTTGTTCCCATCACTACGTTCATTGCTGTTGCCTTCAGCTTCAGGGTAAAAGCCAGGCAAAGATGCTGTCACCATTTCCAGGGTTTTTTTTCTCCCAGGTCTAAAGTCTTTAGCCGGGTGGTTCAGTGAACCATGGCTTCACTGACGTCAGTCACTCCTTGTATGGCCACCTCTCCTCGGTGGTGGTGGGGAGCAGAAAAGGCAGTGCCTGGCAAGCTCCAGGCCTTGGAAAGAGAAAATGATGGCGAGGGGAAGCACCTCTGCTGCCCACCTCTACCTTCACAATGAAACATTTCCTTGCGCCTGGGAAAAATTACGTGGGGAAAAGTGTCTTTGCTCATGACTCTGGGACTTGTTTTACTGGTGCATGGTCCTGCACCTCTCCCTCTCTTCCCTTTTCCTCAGCCCCCTTCACCAGCTCGCTGTCACGCTTCCCCACATCCATGCCTCACAGCTTTTCTGTCTGCCTGCTCTTCTTGCCCCAGAACATGTTCATAGTCACAACCCAGCGCCTTTGCTGCACCACCTCCTGTTGAATCTCTTGGGCAGCGTAGGTGTTCATGGTGCTTTCCGTGTCTGCGGTTTGCATATTCAGTTTATTGTTTCAACTCTTTGGGGTATCAAATGAGTTCATCAACTTCTTCATCCCAAGTGACAGGACACAAGAACCTCCACGGGTCTAACGCACAGCTTTGCTGGTGCACAGGCTTTCCAGTTCACAGGATATGCCATTGTATCCAGAAATTAAAAGCAAAAAATCCTTCTGAATTAGACCAAAACTTAAAAACTAGCTAGATTTCCCCTCAACTGGAAGAATGTCATGAGTGAGTCTGGGAGGCTCCTCAAATCCTGGCTCTGGGCAGACCCACTAGGAGCCCAGGCATGTCCTTGCAGATCTTTTTTTTTTTTGGTTCAGTGACAGTTCATTGAACAGGAGATGAAACATTTCAGGCTGGCATTTGTCAGTGAATTTCTGACTAGCTGCAAAAATGAATGCCTGCATCTGAAGGAAAAACATAGATAGGCACATCTGTAGTGATGGGAATAAGCATTTGGTTGGGAGGACAGTTCTCTCCCAGCTTGCTGGCAGTGCTTGGGGTTCCTGCAGTCCAGGATCTCCTCTTACCACCTGTCTCAGCAAAAAAGATGATGCAGATCCCAGTGCACACAGCCCAAATGCAAGACCAAAGTGCCGTGCTAGTGCTGGCTCGCCAGAAAAGGGCACGTGCTGACGCCTTATCTGCATCCGTCCAGGTTGGGGATCTCCGTTCAGATGCTGGCCCAGTGTGATATGGCTCCGTCTGCAGGCTCTCAAGGGCTTTGTTTGGGTACCTCAGCTCTGCTGCTGCTGTAAAGCTCTGCCGATGCATAGCAGCTGGCGCTGCTATATTTTAATAGTGATTTGGATGAGGGCAACTTTGCATGGGGGTGGCACTATGGGACAACCTAACACCTTGTTATAGCAGCGAGGAAGTTTGCAGAAGGACTCTGGAAATTATGCCAAATGATAAAAACTCTGGGGGTTAACTGGAGACCTTCCTCTGAGCCACACTTCACCCCCCTCCTGGACCCCATCTACACATCCACCCGGGCGTGCTCAGCACGCACAGAGGGCAATCATGTTTCTGGAAATGTTACTGGTGACCTCAGTTTTCTGAGGTCTGAACACATACCAGAACATTTGCTTTTTTTTTTCTTCCATCTCTTGCTCCGTTTTTTTTTTTTTCAGAGGCAAGTGGACCATGAGAGTAATAGTAACTACACCAGAACAGCAAAGGAAACGTTTAGCAGCATGAGTACTAACAACACAAACCCATCTTCTGAGTCACAGTTCTAAAGAGTGATTTTCTGTAAAAAGATAGAAATAATGCCAAACAAAACCTGTTCCTTTGTGAGACCGCAGAATGAAAATGGGTCCAGTGTCTCAATTTTTATTTCATGAAAACAGTTTCCCCATTTTCCAACGAGCTATTGCAAAAGGATTTGCCATTAGTAACAGAAGAAGCTTCACATCTGGTCAGGGTTTCACCATCACACAAAGGGGAGAACGTCAGCGAGGCATTAAATGTAGATAATGGATTATGAACAGGGAGAACAGACCTTCAGGGGGTGGGTGTGGGGAGGGACGAGGGGACGGGGCATCGCGAGGCACAAAGGCGTCAAAGTGAGACATCTGGGAGGGCTGCAAATAGCTCTAGGGGGGCTCCTGCTCCCTCCTTGGGTGGCTGTGACTGATCCCCCGACGCCTCCCAGACACGGCAGTCAGGGGGGAAATCAAATATTAACTGGTTCCTGCTCCCAACCTGCATGAGGAAGAAGATGAGTGAAGCAGGAGGGAGACCGGTGAAGCCAGGAGAACAGCAGGAAGCCATGCAGAAGCCAAACACTAAATTATTAGTGAGCATGAGTAGCAAAGATTTCAAAGGCCGCTTTGACAGAGACACTAGCAAAATCCCCAGGGTAAGGAAGAGCCTTTGTTAAAATTAGCGTAAGACCCAAGAAGTAGCTTTGGTGGATTTGGAGAGCAGCCCTGGGATGGAAGAGGGTGAGCGGGAAGGAGCCTGGAGACAATGAAATGACTGGAAGCAGTGGCAGGGAGACCTATCTGAGCTGAACAAATCCAGGGAGGAAGAAGATTAGCGGTTAATTACACTGCCCTCCTGCCCGGGAACCTCCAGCCTGGAGCAGGACCCCAGGCACGTGGCAAGCCCGGAGCCAAAGCCAGCAGCCTGGGCAGCGGGTGCTGGGAAGCCATGCCCAGACAAGCACCGCTGTTGGCAAACACCAGTTCATGTGGAGCGCCTGGATCAGTGGGGCTGGAGCATCAGCAAAGGCTCTGGCTGTCCCAGGGTGTGGGGAGCATGCCTGAAGCCCGGCTCTGAGCGCCTGTCCTGGCTGGATCCTTACTCTGGATGAGGGTCTCATACCCACCCCCCCGCCTCCTTCCCCTCCGTTTGTGCCATCCTTCCCAGGGGACACAGCCAGGGCGGAGAGGCTCTACGGGCCCCCCGCACACCGCGGCTGGCGTGGTCTCTGCCTGGGCGGTGGGGGACTGGGATGCACCGAGCCCTGGCACCTCTGGGACTGGGGTGACAGGCACTCGATCCTGCTGCTGGGGAACAGCAAAAGCGAGCACCAGGCATATGGACACGCACTTCTTTGGGGACGCTGCCTTGCTGGGAGAGGAGTGCTCCCTTCCCATGGAGCACTGATGCTGGGCTTCCCGCTGCAGGTCGGGCTGCTTCCCGGACATCCACTGCCCCTCTGGCAGCCCAGGGGACAGGCTAGTGGCCCAGCAGCCCCGGGAGCCTCTGGGTGAGGGAGAGTCCAGAGAGGCCCCCGTATAAGCCCAAAACTGGAGAGCGGGAGCCAGAGCCAGGAGCAGTTCAGCCCTGGGACACAGAGAGGGCAAGCTGGGAAGGAGACACGATGGGCGATGAAGGACTTGCTTTCTGTCCACAGACCTTCACTTTGTCTCTGACACTGTCGTAAGGACCAAGACTGGGAAGGAGACGCTTAGATGCTCAACAGGAAGGGGAGACCCCCTGGGACAGCTTGAACTGCTGGTTATTTGGCATTTGCAGTATTGCTTCAGAGACCTCTTCGGGATCACGGGATCTTGCAGTTCATCTCTCCGGTGTCTCCCACAGTGCGAATGACAACCAGAGCTGGTCCTGTAGCTTCTCAGTCCTCCTCAGTCCCCAGATGTCAGCAGAGCCTGGTGGCAGTAACCTTGTCCCCTCAGAAAATCTTGCTGGAAAGGAAGATGTGGAGGGATGATGAGTGATGCTTGAGGAGCTGGGCAGAGGAAGCCCCGTCTGCCCAAGGAACAGTTGGGGCTCTCAGGCCACAGAATGTGCTGGGTCTGCTGCCCACACCAGGAGCCTTGGGGTCTTGGCGGCAAGGCAGTGGACGGGGCCGGCCAGCTAAAGTGAATGGATTTGGTCAAGCTCCATCCCTGGAGGACCCCACCAGGGCCACTGTGGACCTGCACCCTGCTCTGTCCTCACCGCTGTCGGCAGAAGCAGCGTGGTTTACAAACAGCTTTAGCTTCGCCTCCTCTGAAAGATGGGCCCTGGTCCAAATCCTACTGACGTCAAGAGGAGCTTGGCCCCGGCAGAGCCTACTCAAGATGGTTTTGGTCTGGTGAGAGCTCATCAGTCACACCAGAGCTCCAGAAACCCCAAATAAAGGGTGGCTCAGCCCTAAGTATTTGTATGGCCCTGTTACCATAGTGTCCAGGAACCTCAGGCTTTAAACACAGCCATCTTCACAGCAGCCTGGAGAGGGAGGGATGCGCGTCTGCATCCCAGGCAGGGAAATGGAGGCACAGAGGCCATAAATCACTTGCCTGCAGCTGAAGGGAAGGGGAGCTCATGGGATGTGAACCTCCTGGGGAGCAGGGCAGGCCAGTCCCTCCCAGCCTTTGCCTCTCCCATGCTTGCAAGTGTCAACAAAAAGCCAACATCCGAGTCTCTAGTGTTGCTGAAGGCCACTTCAGCATCTGCCTGGTCCTTGCATGATGCCCACGGCTAGGCAGTGCCACAGGATGGGACAAACAGGTGGGAACCATCCCTATACTTGCTGGAGGACAGGAGCATGCGAGGGGGAACAACAGGCTGTAAACAAGCTACGGCAGCAGCTTACTAGGTCTGGAGGGTTTTTTTGGAGAAGGCCCGAGGATATTGCTTTGAACATCGGGCACACAGCGCACACTTGAAGGGAGGCTGCATGACCCAGGCGAGACGGGTGGCTGGAGGACACGGGGAAGGGAGCCATGGGCTGTAACAGGAGCTACTGCAAGGATTGGGCTGTCTTATTTTGCAGAGATTGGGCTCGCAATGCTAATGCTCTTGGTACCTTTCCAGCGGCGTAGGAAACAGAGGGATTTGCAGAAGCGTCCGGCGGGCGTGACTCAGCACAGGCAGAGCTGCAGCAGCGTCCCCAGCCCTGCGCCACTGCCCTCCTGCTGCCTGCCAGCACGCCTGGCACACTCCACTCAGAGGCAAGCACTTCAGGGCTGGCAGTAGCCTTGGCGCAGCAGCAAGGATGGGAAGAGGTGGGGGCATCACAAGGAAAACCTCAACGCACCGAAGAGTGGTGTTGGCCCCATGGGGAGTGGATTTCTATTAGTGATTAGATTCCCGGAGTGTTTTTACTGTCAACTGTATAGGCATACACCTGGGGTCAGAAATTACCCCAGCTCTTAACAGTGGCTCTGGAAATAAGAGAAAGGTGAGAGGAGAGGAGTGGGGGTGTCCGTGCGGGGGTGACAGGGATATGGCTCCAAGGACACACACAAGGTTGAGACAAAAGCCTGCACAAAGATGTACAGGCTTCACACCAGTGGCCTCCAATGGGAGGACAGCCACGAATCCTGCCCCAAAAGGGGGTGCAGGGGATGGCTGTGCTGAGGAAGGGATGTGTTCACGAGAGGACAGCTACTCGCCTTTGCCTGCGGCTCGTGGAAGAGCAAAGAGCCCCACGCAGCCAGGGCAGCCCTAGGGGCACCTGGGACCTGGGACTGGGGTTTTCTTATTTGGGTTGCTGTCTCATAGGTATCTTGTCTGTATGACAAAAGTCCTGGAGGGGAAAGGCTATTAAAGGTTTTTCCTGTTTGCCATTTTAGCTGATGGAAGTGATAGTCGATACGTTTTGCTGAAGCAGATGGAGGACGAGGCTGTGGAAAGCGTACCATAGCAGGGGGAAGGATGCCGAGGCTTTAACAAAGGCTTTTTATCCAAAATGTCAGTTCATCATTGAAATTAAGTTAATAACAAAAAAACCCAGAAACTCTGGACAGCAAACAGCCTGCTCTGGTCACCTTTCAGCAGCTCAGCTCACATTGTTATCATTTCTGTAACTGCACCGTGTGCAAGTCCTTTTGCCTCCATCTCAAGGTAAAGCAAGGATCCACATTTCTAATGCCAAAAAGTAGCTTTATAAAAATACCTACTTCCAGGTCTTTCTATTCAGCACAGGGAAGCGAACACTGGGCATGAGCCCAAATTATACTTTCCTTTGTGGGTCACCTTTAAGAATTGAACAAATGGAGGATCTCAACATTAAAATAGAATATGACTGGAAACTTCATCAGCGACTGAACTCCCCTTGGCATGCCTCCGACCCTCCCTGCTGGCTCTGCTCCCTGGGATGCAGAAAACCTGGAGCTTCACGAAGCGATGTTGTCTGGGAATCTGCACCGGCCGCTGGAAGAGGGGTCCAGGCATCCGCTCGTCGTGCCGGATGCGCTGCGCTGCTGAGATACGCCCTGACCTTTACAATGCCTGGCCTTTGAGGGTTAGGAAAATCCTGGCCTGGCTGAGGGACAATCCTTGTGCAGAAATAAGCTTAGCAAAGCTCCCCGCCTCACTGCAGGGCTCCTGCACCGGCCAGTGCCCCCGCAGCAGGCACATGCACCGGGGGAAAGCAGGGATGGGGAGAGGGCCCTGGGGAAGGGGTGTGCAGTGAGAGAACAGCCTTCCCAGCCCACCCACACCTTTTCCTATGGGTGATGGGGAAAATCTGCTGATGACCTCTGGGGCTGCTGCATACCTGCTGGGTCCCTGTGCCTGCCAGCGGTTCAGCGAGCTGGGCAGCAGGCAGCTCCCTCCACGTGCCACCCTCTCTCCGATAACTGAAAATCTGCTGAAACAGCTTCTTGCCGGTGTCTCTCCGGGCGCTGGAGGTTGAGCTCAGGCTGAGCAGCCGCTCAGAGGGGAAGGGAAACCCAAACCACCTCTGCGGTGCAGTCAGGGCCGGAGGGGCTGCCTAGGCATCTTCTGGCTGGTGCCAGCTGATGTGGTCCCTCCCTAGTGTCACGTCTAATCCCTTCATGTCAAGGACGTGGCTTTTTTCCTGCAATATTTCAAGCCACACCATTGCAAACCAGGACAGCAGGGCTGTTTCTCGCAGCAAGAGCCTGGGAGAGAGGCCTTTTGCCTCCCAGCTGACGGTGGTGGGAAACGGTCCTTGGGCAATGGCCCTTTGGGTACCTGTGGGAAGGGGCTCAGTGGCCCGAGCCCACTTCTCAGCTTTTGCTACCTTCTTCATCTTGTGCTGCAGTAGCAACCAGACCCCTCAGCTTAAATCCCAACAGGTAGGATTATAGCATCCTGCAGGCTGGATGAAGCTGGGCAGTGAGAGGGGGGACACCTGCCTCGTGCCCCAGCCCACTGGGCATCAGCCCTGCTGCCACCCCCCACTGCCATGCACCCCCATAACCCCTTGCAGGCTTTGCAGGGGGGCCTTTCCTTGATTTCCTTGCTGACTTCTGCCCATAACCCCAACACCAGGCTCCTCTCCTCTTGACCCCCCCTCCTCTTGCTACCCCCTATCCCAGGGCTGGGCAAACCGCACACCTCCTGCCCTCACTCGCAGCTGCGGCTTCCCCCGGCAACTGCAGCATGCTTAAGTCCAGAAAGCACATTAAATAAATCCTGGACGTATCCAGATTTATAACGTAATCGGCTGGTTGTAAAAAGTTATTTCCCTTTTCAGCCCTTGTGCAATAGGCTTGCCCCTCCTCTCCTCATTTATCTGTTACTATGAATATTTGATGGCTGACTGTAACGAGAAGTTTAAATACCTAAATTTATTCTCCAGTACAGGCACACTGGCTGCCCTGCTAATGCCAGGGAGCTGCACGGCAGCTTGGGGCTCGGGAGGGCTGGGGGGGGTGCACAGGGCTCCAGGGGGGGCAGGGAGCCCCCATGTGCCACCATGGGCTGTGGGGTGAGACCCTGTAAAGGCACAGTCAGCAACTGGGCTTCGGGAAGGCTTGGTGAGGACAGGAGGTGGTACTGCTCCGGGGGTCACCCGTGCCGCTGCCCTCGCACCATGGTGGCTCTTCCTTTCCTTCCTCCGCTCTCCTGTCCCCCCGCGTGTCCCCATCCCTGCGGGGAGCGTGCTTCTCGCCTGTCACCCCGCAGGAGGATGAGGGGCTCACGGCATCGTCCCCGTATGGCAGGTCAGCCAGCAGAAAGGAAACGCATCCTGACGGTGTTTGCGTGGAGGATATTAGTCGGTAGGAGAAAGGGAAGAGTTGCCTTATTTCTCACTCGGGCCGGCTGCCAACTCTGCAAAAAGATGGCCACTGTCGTCAGGGCTATGGTCTTGCGTCAGGGCTGGCTGGCTCTGAAACCCAACGTGAGCCACGAGAACAAAAGACCCGTCGTCCCTGCTCCTCACTGGCCCTCTGGCTTGAGCGCCCAGATTTGCATGGATGTTCTATCCCAGAAGGTCCATCCCGCTCAGGCGTTGCCCATGTAACACATCTCTCGGCAGGGCCACCACGTTTTCTCCCCCTCCCCGCCAGGCATGTGCTGAGCCCAGACAGCCCCTGTGGAGCAACACGAGTCCGGTCCCTAATTCAGCGCCTTGCGTCGCACACGCTGCACGCAGAGGCAGGTTTCGCTGAGATCTAAGAGCATCCAGCTGACTCCATTCAGCTTCATTATCGGCGCCTAGGAAAAAAATATCACATCAAATTGGTGGGAATTCAGCTTGGTTTTTCTCCTGTTCCTGGCTCCCTGCCAGGGGAGCGGAGCAAAGCCAGCCCTGCCTGCCCTTGCCCACACAAACCTGCCCTCGCTCTTGCAGCAGTCGATGAAGACTTAGTGGAGGGCATTAGAAATACAGCGGCGCTTCACTACCATCCGTCACGCCATTTGGGGGAAAACAGAGCTCGTCGTAGCCAAAATAAGGGGAGGAAAATGCCCTCTGGAGCGGTGCATCTTGCACACCCCATACCAGCCCATGTTGCTATAATTTGTCAGAGGACAGGAGGTCCTGCAGGAGCCCAGCCTGTCCCCGTGCGCAGGGAATTGCAGCTTGTGTCGCTGCTGCCTGCCCTGAGCACGGCGTGGAGGCTTCCAGGACATAAATAATTCAAGAGCTGTGAAGAGGATTTCTCCCCCCCCTTCCTCCCTTCCCTGGCTTATAACAAATGTTAATTTAATCAATCGGCAGTAAATCTGGCTGGTTGCTGACTCACGGCAGACGGTGCCCCTGCGGGCTGTAGCAGCAGCTTCCCTCCCTCCTTCGGAGACGAACAATGCAGGAGCCCGCTTCCTTGCTTTTCACCTTTTCCCTCTTTTTCTTCACTTGGTACCAAACGGAGACAACTGCAAAATACACCCAAGGCTGCAGGCAGAGGCACCGAGCTGGCAGTGGGAAGCCCTGGCTGCTGGAGACGGCTCATACATGGCCCTGGCTGTACATAATTTGAGGCTAATGAGGCCACAAGGTGCACGGGGCTAAAAGGTGCAGCGCTGGCACCGCCAGCAATGCCGGTATTTACCTGCACCAAGGGGCAGTTGCAATATCCGAAAGCCCAGCGGGTGACATTATCCAGGCGAACAGAGCAGCTCACCGTGCTGGTGACCCCATGTTTCTGAGCTGGAGGGAGCAGGACCCTGCTGGGGGTCTGGTCCCCCGCTGCCCCCCATCCCGCTCCACATCATTCTGCGTATCCCCGGCCGGCAGGCGGGAGCAGGGCAAGGCTGAGGGCAACCAAGGCTTTTGGGAGTGTGGGAGAGGCAGTGTTTCAGCAAGGGGACTGATTTTAACAGCGGAATGACTTGCTGGTCATCAGCTGCGGTGGTGGTGCCGGTGACTCCTCACCTGAATATGGGTCTTACTCCTTGTCTGGTTGAGGACGTCATTTAGAAATGGGAAGAGGGAGAGGGACAAATGTCCCTGTGATGGGCTCCGCACCAACATGTGGCTACCCGAGAGTGTTTTTTTAGTCTCTTGGGCTGATGGAAAAAGAGGAAAGCAGCAAGACAAAATGGTCCGGAAACAAATATAAAAGTTACAATTACTGCTAAAGCAAGCTCACTTTTTTGCATTTTCATCAATCTCCAGCAACGTTTTGACCCGTGTAACAGCAGGGCAAGGAGGATGCGACAAGACCAAATTGGAAATTGTGTGTTGAAATGTTTTCCTAAATGAAAATTGGTTTACAATGAAATGGATTTTTTTTCTGCTTGAACATGTCCATTTTTGCTTACAAAAAAATCAGTGACAGCTTAAAAAAATTACAACATTTCTTCGAAAGTTTAATGGGGGAGAAAAAAAAGAAAAACCCTTCCCTGATGAATGTACTGTTTTCATCAGATAAAACCTATTAATATTAGCTAGAAAGCTTTTACTTAGCGGGTTAAAAAAAAAATTACTCCAGTGGCCTTTTTTTGCTGAGATCAAGAGCAGTATGTTTAATATCTGTTACAGCCTCTGTCAGGAGACTACCTCCTGCCTTGGCAGGGGATACAGTCAATTATCTAAGAGGTCCTTCCTGCGGTGGAGCATCAGGCTGCAGCAGTGCTGCCAGGGCCGGGGGGGGTGAAAACAAGGGTGCTGGTGGTGCCCCCCATGGGTGCTGCAAAGGGGGCTGTGTCGGGGGTCCTGTGGGGTGCTGCTCCCCCCAGCACCGCCATTGCTGCCTGCTTCCCCCCGAGGAGGACCAAGACCTAGTTTTGAAACACGCAGTGGAAACCAACTGCAGACGGGAGCACCTAGCACTGGAATTTTCTGCAAAAATAAGGGGCGAATCCCAAGGTTCCAGCAAGGGGTTTGGCTTTGGCTGGTTTTAGATTAAGATTCCTGATACAACTGCTGGGTAGAGGAAAAGATCTTTATTCTTCATCCGTTGTTCTGTTTCCTCTCCCCCTTGTGCCAGGCACCTGCTCACCATTTTTTAGAGACTTGTTCCTAAAATGCGTTTGCAGCTTCAGCCCAGGTTTGGTGTCTTACACAGGCTGCACACCAGAAACCTCCTCTCCTGGCCTTAGTTTTCCCTCTCTCTGTTGGTCCTCATCTCCCTGGGGAAGGTGTTTTTTATGTCTTGAGTGCCATCCAGCCCAGCACCACCAGATAATTAGCAATGGAAAACAACACAATGACCATTCTTTGGATGTCACTTACCATGAAATGGGAAGCAGACAGGGGCTGTGTGAATCAGCAGCTCTTGCTGTGGAGAGTGCTCTTTCAATACATTGATTTCATATTGCGCAGCTCCCTAAATAGTGTGCAGGTTTTGCTCACAAAGCTTTGATTCAGCTAATCAGCAGGATTATCTGCTGTGGCATGTCTTGGGGCTCTCAGAAATGAAAGGAATTATAAAAGTGTGTTAATATATTACAACATATATTTGCCAGCAGGTCCAGCCCAGCGCAGACCCTGACACCCGCCATGGGGGACACTGGCACCGTTCCCAGTACCTCCAGCATCTCCCTCCTTCCCCGAAGGGTCCATGTCCGCACGGCGTTACAGTTACTCTGTGCTGGGGTGAGACTGCTGCTGTAATCCCATTTATTATCACTCTAAGCATTACCTGGAGTGTTTCTCTTCCCAGCTATAGGAGGAATGAACGTCCCTTCCTTGAAGAGCTCTGTGTCAATGCCACCAAACTGAAGGATAACCCACGTAATGGGAAGGAATATCCTGACCTCCGGTTTTGTTTGTTTCGTTGATGTGACTTGAACTTCTGCAGCACCTCCACAGGGCACATCAGAACACCACCATCCCAGTTTGCACAACACTGGTGGGTTTTCCCTGTCCAGCTGCTAATCATTAGCAGCCAATGGTTTGTTTTAAGGAGGCCCAAGTCTGGGCTCCAGAGCATGTTTTAATGCATTTTAAATGGCTCGGTGCTTGCAGTTGGTTTCCCTGTCCTCCAACACGATGGTTTCCAGGACAAGTGTCACCCTTTGAAGCAGCGTGTCTTTTCTATCCCTACGTGTGACCCTGGTGTTGTGGAGTAACTAATCCTTTCCCCACAGAAGCAAACTGCTCTTGAGGCAAAGCACATGCATGACATGGTTTCTGTATGATTTTAAAAACCTGCTTTTAAACCTGCTTGTAGAAACCTTGGATTTCTGCTAGACCACGATGCTCCGGAGGGGAGCTGCACAGCAATTAAAATGCTACCGTTGTTCTGTTTCAATTAGAGGTCCTCTTAATTGCCAAGTCTTCAAGGTTTTTAAACTAGCCCCTGGTGAAAGACTGCAGCAACGTGTGGAGATAGATTGTATTCGCATGTCATCTCACACGCCAGCAACCATCGGAACAGCTACTCCACTGCAACCACATCAGGCTATCACGGCTTGCTTCTTTATTTCTTTTGTCACTGTTGTTCATTACCAAAGAGCTCGGCTGCTGTTCAACAAAGCACTTAAGGCCTTGCTTCATTTGCAGTGAAGTCAATTCCCTTTTGCGGTGCTGCAGCATGTCTACATTAAGGATTCGCGCGGAAAGCACTCCAGATCACCGCTTCTGTCGCTCCTCCCAGTATAGGCAAGCTGGAAGTGATGCTTTACCTCCCAGAGCACTGCAGAGAGCAGGGCTGCTTAAAAAAAAGCGTGCGTATTTCGCACGACTTCTCCAAAATATGCCTACTTAATTGTATTTGTTTTTATTCAAAATTAGGATGAGTGCTTCCATACAGATTCTTACACTTATTTGACCAGCTAAGGAACAGTATGATACTGCCATCCCAAAACTTCATTTAACCCTTGACCTTCCTTTTGGTGGGCATTCCCACTTTAAAAAGAAAGAAGTGCCACATTTCCACACCTGTGCGTCCTCAGCACATCTGCTGCTGCTGCTTTTTTCCAGGGTCCTGCCAGGTTCCGTGGGCTGCCTGGCCTCTGCCATGCCAGCATTGCCAGAGGACGGCTCTCCTGACAGACGGCAGCCCAGGGAAACACTGTTTCATGCAAGACAACAGGAGGGCAAAGGGGTGAGGAGCCGTGGATAAATTATGACGAGGTGCAGCAGTGACACAGGCGATGCCTTGCTGCTGGCCCTGCTGTGGCTCCTGGCATCAAGGCTGCCCCAGCACATCCCTCAGTGGCGCGTGAGGAAGCTTTTCCCGGTCAGGTCTGATCCCGGTGCTGTCGCAGAACCCTTTCCCGGTCGGGGCAGCTGCCTAAAGCAGCCAGCGCCTGGCGCAGGCGGCACAACAAGGACTTCGCTGCTCTCTTTCATCTCAGTCACTGCCTCAGTGATGCCTGTCAGAGTCAACCCCCTACCCAGGAAGTTTTGTCATCCATTATGGGGATGGATGCCCTGTTATCCTCTTGCCTCCCCACCCCTCGCACGGCTCTCTGTTCTAGCAGTGGTTGTACCACAGATGTCAAACGCCTCTATTGAAAACAAATAAACCCAGACTTCTTCATCTTGACTGTGAAAAGGGATGGAGGAAAGCACCCTCCTCTGGTGCTTTTGGTGATGACTCTATGCCACCACCCATCAGTACATCATTTCTAAAGGGGCATGCATCTCCGGGGGACGCACCTTGGGGAGAAAAAGAGCTGGACTGGTCTGGGGGACTGGTCTGGGAGACTGGAGGAAAATTACTTCCATGTGCACAGAGGTTACTGCCTGCCTGGGAAGGGGATACGGAAGGGAATCAGCACAGAGATCCTGGCAGCTTACGGCACACAGAGGGAACCGGTGTGGGATGAATTTGGGAAGGCTGATTTAAATAAATCCCACAGAAGGGTTTCCTCACAGGAAATGTATTTATTGGATCAAGATGGCAATAAACCGAGCAGATGATCCTTATCAAGGCTTCTGTGCTCAGGAGGAGCAGGGCCAAAGGCAGCCATGATGATAACACAGATGACCTCAGTGATGATTTGCTTTGAGTGAAGTACTGAAGTTTTACATACTTCTTGGGTGCCCTGTCATTCAGCCACTCTCCTTGCTATAAAAAAGGCTAATTGATGCAAACCACATTTTTTCCACCAGCGTGTGCCAAAGCAGCCAGCGTATTGTACGCATACAAAACAACAACCAGGCCTTCGCATGGCTTGAATTAGATGGATGACAAGAGCTACCAGGGGGAGTCAATTAAGCTTCAACCTTGGAGTCAAACTTGCAGATTTTATAACAGTGCCTAGTAAATAATGGGTACTTGCACATCTCCTTTCACTAAGAGGCACTAGCATATGTCTTTGAGTATGTTCTCCTGGTAATTGCACAGGGAGCATACACATTTGGTCCTGTTGTCTACTATGAATAATGCATAGTGAGGAGGGGGGAGCCAAAAGCGCAGATCTGCTTGTTTTTAGCTGGACTTTTTTATCATTGTTATTTAGATGTCACAGCCGTTCTCCTAAAGAATTGTTCGTCTCCTTTGTCACTGCAAAAGTGCGCTTATTTAGGAGGGGGGGAAACAAAAAAAATAAACCACCAACTAAAGCTAATCTGAGATTATCCATGCAAATTGGCAGCTGACATTCAGATGTGAAAATCTACCCCCAGTAAAAATGAATAAGAGGGTTTCTGCTGAATTTTGTTTTTCTCCTAACTCACTAATCCATGCTGGGGGAAAATCCTTCTGTCCAGTCTTGTTTAGGTTAAGTAACATTAATAATCTTAAGCTGAGGACGGCAGGTATCAGGATCCATTTTAAGCGCGTGCTGCTGCTGACTCCTGATGCGCTGCTCACAAAGCGGAGGCTTTGCTTCTCCCCTCAGTATTTCCCACGTTCGCCTTAAATCAAAATGGTTAGTCAGCACAGCAGGCTCCTTTGCTTTCAACCTGCTGGGTTTTTTTTTCTTAAAACTCCCACTCAAAAGGCAGAGGCAATTCAAAACTCAGGAAGCCTAAAGGCTAAGCAAGCTGCCCAGGGAAAATACAAAGAGTATGTGTTTGCAGGCTGAGGTTTGAATACTTCATAGGAGCCAGAGCTCCAGCTGTGTCTGGATTGTACCTTCGCAGTATTAGCACGCAACGGGAGTGTCTTTCGGAGACATTGCCGTGCCAGCTGTGGCCAGTGCCAGCAGCCGTGGCGGTGAGGATGCAGTGATGCCTCCCAGACATGCAGGCAGATTGGGTTGCCATTTCCAAGGAAAATCTGATGCCAGTTTAAAATCCAGCTTGCTAGTTAGGTATTTACTGTACAGCAGTTTGCATTGTACATAATATAATATGAGAGTTACCTCCAGCAGTGGTGCTTAAACTTGTGCAAATGCATTTAAAGCAGTTGAGGCAGATGTTGCACATGTCCATGCTCATGTATCCAGCATGCAATCATTTGTCCCTTGTAACCACCTTTAACTTCATCTTTATAGCACATGCAATACAAATTGCTTGCTTCAGTTCAGTTAAGCTAAAGTGGATTGCTACTTATTAATACAATGAGCTTTTCTTTTCCTGCAACAAACCTGCTTGAAGCCCTTTGGGGATCCTGAACAGCATGTGTTGAGGTGTAGCTCCCGGCGGGGTTTCGCTCGGGGCTTAGGATAAATACACACCAGCAGCTATAGCTCTCAAAACGTTGCTTAAGACAGCTCAGCGCGCAGGGGTGCTGGACCAAAACCACTGGTTTCCTCCCTTGTAAAAGGACTGAGGATGCCATGTGGCTCTTGGTGTGGGCAGAGGATGGTGGTATAAACATTCCTTATCGTGGGACCTGGTGGCACGCTGTGGAGGGAGGGGAAGATGCTCACACCAAACACCACCCAAGCACCCAAGCAGGGTGGCCACACGGCCACAGGGCCAGGAGAGCTGCCCTGGCGTGGGGCTGGGACCGAGGGCCAGGGCAGGCTCCCCACGTCACCACCAGACCGCCTTGGATGCCCATCCCAGTGATGCGGCACAGGGGCTGGAGAGGAGGGATAACAGCCATTTGTGGTTTTTCTTGTATTTTTCAAGGGGTTTTGGGTCCGCTTGCTTTTAATTTCATTAAAATCCCAGATATTTGGACAAGTTCCATGGCTGACTGAAAAATGAGGGGGCTGGAAAGGATTATGTGAAAAAGTTGTCAACATATTCCTCTTCCCACACTCTGCTCTTCCCCCAAAGTGCCCCCAAAACTCCAAAAATGTCAATCAATAATAACTAGCCCATCAGACACAAGCAAGAAAATTCAAGCCCAGGAGCCGCCACGTTCCTCCCCCTCCCCGTGAACACCGCCGCGGCTCACTGTGAAGCCGGCGGGTATCACTGCCAGCCTCGAAGCCTCGCTGGGGGCGTGGGAGGATTTGGATACGTCCGCAGCCTTGGTGCCAGCTCCGGGCACAGGCAGCCTTGGCAGCGGCAGCTGTTTCTTCAGATGCTCATGGCCCGCAGGGATGCAGAGGCTGCAGGGTGGCACAGACATGTCCCTGGGGACCCTGGCTCCCACGGGAGGGACCCGCAGGGGTGGGCTTGTGGCCGGGTGGCTGGACGAGGGCAGCAGCCCCCCACCTTGAAGTTTGCTCCCCTGCATGCCCGGGGGATGTGGGGGATGTGGTCTGGCAGCCAACATTAGCATCCAGGCAAAGCTATAGTCAAGAACTGTCTTGCTTGGACAATCTGGAAATGTCAGGGCTGCATCTCACCTGCTCCTGTAAGCACAGCTGTTGATACAGCAGCATTTTTTAATCCCACAAGACAGCTAGTTTTCAGGAAAAGCTTAGAAAGAGCTGCCAAGGCTTTTGCCAAACACATTTGGGAGTAACAGAGCATTTCTGCACCCCCACTGGCGAGTGCAGACCCCACCACTTGCTATTAATCACACGTTGGTGGCACCTGGCTCCAGTACAGGGTTTTTTTCTCTGAAGAAATTCCCCCGAACTAATGAATGCCATTTAGCTAGAGTGTTTCAGAGGCCTGAATGCGCCCCAGAAAGCATCCCTGGGCAGAGGGGCTCTGCTGTGCCAGAAGGAGCAGGGAGCACTCTGGGGTCAAAATCTGCTTGATGTGTTTTAACATTTAGATGCCTGGAAAAAGTCTGTGTTTTCTGTAGGAAAACTGCCATTTTATTGTCATCACTAGATTTATGAGCACACAAAAAAGGGCACAGCTTACAGGTTCAACTCTTATGACAGTCACCATTTACCTGGCAGCAAACAGGTAAAATGCCTTTAGTCTTCCTCCATCATGGTGGGATTTCACTGGACTCTGGACTCTCATGGTGACTCTTCCTCGTATCTGGTGGGTGCATTGCTCAGCTGCAAGGGGACCCGGGGCTTCCAGTTTCTGGAATGTAAGTAACTAAAACCACCCTGTTTTCCAAACAAAAGCCAGCATGCATGCCCATGAGCATGTCCCTGCATGCAGCCATGCTGCAAATGATGCAACCAATGCTGGAAATGCATCAGGGCCCCGGAGGGGCGACTGGTACTCCCAGAGGCTGTCGTTTCCAGCTCTCCGCAGCAGCAAGGTGCCGTGTCTGGATCGCCATGCTTGGGGGATGTCGCAAAATCAGGACAAGCGATGTGATTAGTGGAGAAGAGAAGCTAATATATTTTGCTTTGAGGACTCAAAGAAGGTTTTCATGAGATTTTAATTATCCCATGTTTTAATTATTGATCGATCGGTCCCCCAGTGAAGCAAGATTGCCAGAAAGAGGGTTTCAGGACAGAGTAAAGCCCATCTGCATCTCTCTGGGAGTTAGTTGTTCGAGGCACATTCAGTAGGGCTGGTCTCTGTGCACTAAAATGCAAGCAATATGGAACGGAGCTCAGTTCATTACTAAACACACTGCAGACATCAGTCCATCAGGAGGGATGCCTTTAGCCTTCAGCGTATTTCCCATCTCCTAGGATCCTTGGTCATCAATATTCAGAGGCAAAGATTGCTGCCTCTGACCCACAGCTGGCAGCAACCTCCCCTTCGCAGACTTCAGGCTACCTGAGCCCCAGCACTGGTGCACAGACCTTCCCCACCTCTCTTCACTTCTTCTCCCTCCTCCCTCCCACCCACGGCCCAGTTGCTGCCCCGCTTTGCTGCCACAGAGCCCCATCCCCTGGCAGTCCCAGCAGGCTGGCATCTGCCATGGCCGTGCAGAGACTTCGGTTTTGCAGGCAGATCAGCCTGGCTTGCCCACAGGTATGCTCTGAGGGAGACGCAAAAAGCCCATCACCCGCAGAGGTGCCATTGGTACCTGCCCCGCCGGGGGACTGAGGCCAACTCTGCGCCGTCCCCGGGGATGCTGCCAGGGCTGTGCCAGCAGCTGCTGGAGGGGTCGGGCGCCACGTGCATCTACACACCTGCACCCACGATGCTGCCCAGAGCAGAGAGGAGCTGTTGCGCGTCAGTGCCCGGCATACAGTTTTCAGGACAGACAGACGGACAGATGGACAGGTACAGCATCCCGAAACCTCCTTGTCCTGAAGGCATTGAAGGCAGCGGGAGGGCTTGTGCTCTGGCAAGGGCAGAACGGCAAAATTGTCATATAACAACTCATTTTGGCCATCACATGGAAAGGTGGGAAAGAGGGGACGGGGTAAAGCACCGGCTTGCTTATTCCCAACCAGCGCCCGAGTGCTCCCGTCCTCCCCTCCTCTGGGGCTGGCGCTGCCCAGCGCAGTCTGCACCACTGGGTCGCATCCTGCACCCCGGGGCGCTGGGCCACCACCCTACCCTGCAGCTCCCCCTTGCAAACAGGGAGGCACACGCTTCGGTTTAGCAGCACGAAGAGTCCCATCGGGGCTAATTATAACTCCTAGGATTTTATCAACAATTAGCTCAGCTCGGATGGTCACATATCTGCACGGCACAAGCTGTTATTGTCGGCTGGGCTGGTAATAAAGCTGGCTACTAATTTTCCCTGGCATTTCCCATTATAAAACCTTGCTTTTGGTCACTCACAGCATTGCCAAACTTTTAACAATTTAGACAGAAATTCTCCATCCCAAGAGACTGCCTCCAAGTGGGTTTTTTATGTCTGGAAAGATTTAATTTGGGCTAAAAGAAAGAAATTGCTTTGCTCATGGAAAGCGCACTCTGGTTGCAGGCGGCTCTGGGCTTTCCCTACTTTGGCTTTAGCAACTGCAGGCTTTGCAAATGTGTTTTTTAACGTACGTAGCCCATGTGACTCACTGCTCAGGGGTCGGAGGGACTTCGTTTCGTTCCCTGACAGGGCAGGAGATGGTCACAGGCAGGACACAGCATCATGTCACCGTGGCTTCTGGCTTGTTGCTTCTCTCTTTAGCCACCAGCACTTGAGGTTTGCTGCCCTTTACTACTGTAATGCCCGGCTGCTTTATTCCAGCACAGTCTCTACTGAGAGAAACCCAGCTCTGCAGTTCAGCGTTCATATCTTGTGTGGGTCTGTACACACTGCTAACGTAGGAGAACACGCTGGCAAGGATGCCACCTCTGTAAGAGTAACGAGGCACACGGGCACTGTAGGACTTGTGCAGCAAAGCCCAGCGGTGTCGGGGCAGGGCGGCTCCAGCTGGGGGGTCCCTGGTGGTCCTTGGGTGATGGGACCGCCCTGACCATGGGGATGAAGGGAGCTGGTGCAGGGAGAGTGGGATGAGCGTCCCCGAGGGAATTGCCTCCCCTGAAGGTGTTGGGGAGGAAGAGGAGGGTTTGGGCTGCACAGAGGTGAAGGGCAGCACATTTCTCGGCACATCACTGCAAGCATCTCTGGGGAGCAAAGGGGTGAAGATGCGGAGAAAACTGGGAAAGAAAGGGGAAGAACTGATAAGGGAGAGCTAGCAAGGAATGAAAGGACAAGGTGGAGACATAGGGCTGGCAGGATGATTAGCACCAGATGGCAGGTATCAATTATTTACCATTTATGTACAATAAAAAAATACACTTTAACGATGGGAAGAGCACAAAACAAGCTCAATAGCAATTCAAAAGCATATGGAAATAAAATGCAGCAATTTAAGGGGTTGTAATAAATGTGCATCACTGGTTGTAATGCCCCTGCAAGAATTACAAATGTTAAGCCTTAGTGAATTACACTTAAAAATAAATGTAACATAAAAAAGAAATTAGGTACACAAATAACTTTACATTCAGGCATTTATAAAAGAAAATCTGTTTGCAGCAGCTAATTAGAAAAAGGGCTCTAATGAGCCTCACTTTTCTTTACCTTAGAGACAAGGCTGAAATGTTAAACTTGGATATAGGTATGGTAGGTGCCATTAAAAACCCAGCTTCCCTAACTTTTCAGTCATTTCAGAAATGAGATATCTCTTTTCGGGAGATGGGAGCTGAAATTGTGGTGCTGTTAAAGCTCCACCATATCTGGAGAGACCATCTGTACCTCTCTGCGGATGCCCAGATGCTGGCACCACCTTCCTTTAGTATCACCACTGTTACTCAATTGCTGTATTAATAAATTAATAAATTAATGTTGACTGGTGGGAAAAGAGGTGACTACCTTAAGCTTGAAATGTGCAATTCCCAGTGAAGATCCTGCACTGCTGTAAGTGGTGTTTTTTGGTTTGCTGTAGGATGGGTACCGTTCAAGTTGGAAGAATGATCTTACTGCAGGGAGCAGTGTCAGTGCCACCCGAGCCACGCACTTCGGGTAAAGCAGTGTGTCAGAAACAAAACAAGGAGGTCAAAACAGATTACTCATTTCTAGTGGATTAGAAACTTTCCATCAAAATATCGTTACACTGATCACTTCCCACAGAGCGTTTGCTTTTCACTAAACAGCGATTTCCAACAGCAGTGCTGTAAAATGAAGGCAAATCAGCAGTGCTCTTTGGTCTGCTCCCCCCAGCCCAAATTTTCGGGAACAACTTTCAAGTTCTCCACAAATGATGTTTCACTGGGCAGGGGCCTGGTGAAGGTTTGGTCTTCACCTAAACTGCATTTTCCCCCCCTCCTTTGCTAAGGAGCGCTGGCAGCAACGGAAGCAATTGCCGAAAGGGGCCAGCCTCGTGCCCTGCAGTTTCTGTGGCAGAAAATTGTGTGGAGAGCGGGGGAGATGTCCCACGGAGGCTGTGGGCAGGCGATGCGATGGGCAGGGAGGTGGGCAGGGTGATGGGCAGGGCAGCTGCCTCCAGCCTGGGGAAGCCCTGCCAGGTGAGGCGGCAGCAGCAGGGATGCAGGACACCGGTGTGGGCCACGACCCGGCCACATGGATGGAGCAGGGAGATGCCGCTTGCCCCAAAGTTCTTGCATTCGCCTCGCACACCAGCATCGCTTCCATATTTTTAAATATTTAATCTTTGCAGCCCAGTTGCCATGGGAACCTTCATGCAGAAATCTGGACTTTGGGTTACTCAGAAGGATCCTTCCCATGGCTGGGCAGGAGCTGGATTTCCCCCGGTGCAGTGCCGGCACAGCGCCGTCCTCGCCAAAGGGGTCAGCTCTGCCCCGCTCACACCCGGGGGTATTTTAGTATCAGCCCCTAATACACCGTCACCAAAGTCTTGGGGAATCCCCTCCCTAACACTCAAATAATTCCTACTGGAAGTCATGGGCTGCCTTGGAGTACTTATTGTGGAAAAAGCTCTTTTCCAGGAGCAGTCTAGGAAATGGCTGTGATGCCCGGTCGGACGCCACAGGCTGGCCCTGGCTCCCCTGCAGAGGCCACCGGGCTTTTCACGCGTGGCAAGAGAGCCGAGGCCACGAGCTGCCTTTCGCCCATCGGGGGGAAAAGGGTGCCAAATTCTCATCATGGGTTGAAGGCGATCGTTCCCTTGCTCGTGTCGACACCTCTGCGAGCAGCAGGGACTTGGGCTGGGAACACAGAATAAAGCATGCAGGTTATCAGCAGGGCTCAGCCTCTCCGATTTGGCCAAAGCACACCAGTGCATGTGAAAAGACAAGCCCGCTTACGAATTTCACAGTCCTTTCACAGACCACCTTTTTTGTCTGTCTTTATTTTCTGGTTTGTGGTGGCAAGTGCTCGGCATGCTGTGGAGCACGAGCAGCCCCACCTCGTGCACGCTGGCAATGAGATGCTTCCCTCGATTTGAGCCCCCTCCAGCAGACTCCAGCTCCCACGCGACTCCTGTAATTCCTCCTCCAGCCAAGCTGCTGGAAACCACAGTCTGACCAAAGTACAGACTTCTCATCCCGTTCAGCTGTCCCAGTTACTCCCCAAAAGGTTCATCAACCACGAGAGGTGCCCGAGAGTGCGAGATGCTGGCGGAAACACAGCAGTGGCCACGGCCACGCTGCCAGCAGCATGGGGGGGTGGGTCGTGGAGCAGAAACCAGCATTACACAGAGTGTTTTACTGCTTGTAATGACTGGGGCACATGTTAGCCAGATCGGTTTTCACAGCCTCACCCCGAGCTTTTTGTTTGGCATGGAGGATTTTACATTACTAAGCCCTAATTGGGAGCAAATGGGTGGCTCTTGCTCTGTGTTCCCAGCCGCTTTCCCCTTGCGTCACTGGGGAAGGCAAGGTGTGACCGGTAAGCCCTGCTCCATGGGCAGGAGGAGAGGGCTCCCTCCGCACGGCCAGTACCGCTCCTTCCCTTCCCTCCCTTCTATTTTTAGACTTCTCCTCCCACTCTTGTTTAAACATATTACCTAGATCTATAATATTTGCCAGCTGGGGGTAGTAACGCTGGCTCCCAATGTGCCTGCGGCATTTACACAAAATTAGGCAATGGAAGGAAACCGTCTCAGCAATTATGTGAGAGATGATGGTAAGCCAAAAAGAAAAATGTATGCAAAAGGTGTGCTCTCCTGCCAACAAATTAGGGCTAAATTACAGAGTCCAGGAGTCTTCAAATAAGTTAAACGTTGTATTACAAATTTAGTTTCAATTAACAAATTAAATAGGAAAACAAGCTCACTGCCTAGCAGCTATCGCACAAGGGGAGGCGTTTTGCAGCGACAACCTTTTCTCCTGTCACCAAATGACACAGTTTAAAAAAACCCCCCAAATTAAAGCAATTTCCTCCATGCCCACACTCGCAGCCCTCTTCTGCTCTGAGCTGGCCCGGGTGCCAGGGCCGGCCGGCCGGCAGCGGGTGGAAGCCACGTGAGCCTCTCCCAGGTCCTCTGCAGCCCTGGTGAGCCTTGGCACATACTGGTTATTCCATGACCTCCGTGCTCCCCGGCCAGGGCCAAGCCCCAGCCGTGGTCCGCTCCGCTCTGCTCCGGCCGCTTGCAGGCACGCCGGCCACAGGGACCGGGGCTGAGGAGAAGCATCCATCCCCCCAGGGCCTGTGGGTTGGGTGCTGTGGCCATCAGGAGTGGGTCCGCCCTGCCACGTCCCCTCTGACAGTGTTTCAGCAAACAACCCGCTGCCGACTGCCCTTTTTTATTACTTTACAGCACAGTTTTTCCTCGAATTTTATGGCATTTCATTAAAGCCGCCAGAAGGTGATACTGCCCCCTTTCCAGAAGTGAAATAAATTCAAGTTTTATCGCTTCTGGAAATGCTGGAACAGCTGTCAGGACATTTGATGGATTTTCTCAATTACAGGACTTGTGGAGCATTTTATACTTACATCCACACCAAAGTCTAATATACTGTAGTAGATGTTTGTTCCCCCCCCGCCCCTTATCTCTTTGCATCTCCCTCCCTAATAATGGTCAACTTGTTATTTTTTCTCTTAATTCCTTTTTTTACTGTAACCTTTTTTTCCTCCCCGATAATCATCTAGCGTTTTCCTTCTTTATTTCCTGATAACACTTAACTTTGTATAAAAGCAGGCGGTGACCCCAGAGCTGGTGAGTGCTCCCCTGACGGCTTAATCAAAAGAGCACACCCCCCACCCCCGTCCTGGCAGCTTTCGGGATGGGGGACATGGGAAGAGAGGCTGAGCGAGGAGGACTGACTCTCTGGGCTGCCCTGTGCCTTCTGGGCACTATTTCCTTGGAAATAAATCCCCTCTCTACCTCCTCCTTGAATTCAGAACTTCCCAGTGCGAGCAGCATCCCAAACACAGGGACCCATCCCCATCCGCAGGTCCCCCCACAGGGGCCGGGGAGCACTGGAGGCAGCCCGTGGCCCTCTCCACTTTCTCCTAAAGACATCCCTGACATGTGAACACTCGTTTCCCAGCTCTCCCGAGGGAGCCCTTCTCATGTGGGCTGCTCTGGAGACTGTTTTCCAAGTAGTCTATATGAAATCGTTTCTCAGGCTCTTCTCTGCCCCGTTGTGTACCTGACAGGCTGTATCGGCTCATGTGCCGTCATGAACACATCCCATATCGATGGAGGCATTTCTCCCCGTTGCGTCTTTCAGCAAGGATGCCCCACCAAAGCCCAGGGATTGATGGAGGGACATATTTTACCAGGGTGAAATTATCTCGGCTCACCAATAAAATGCATGAGGATGCCAAATTACATCTTTTTTCTTCTTTCTGGCTGTAATCTGAAGTGGAGCGGCAGCTCAGCGCGGGGATTCAGATGGGAACATCCCCTTATGGGCAGCCGGGTCCTCCCCCCATAGTGAGGAGAGGGCTGAGGGTGGCAGAGCTGAGCACCATTGAAAAAGGCTGCTGCTGCTTTGCGCCACTTAAAATCAGCATTTAAAATTGGTGTTTTCTTCTGAGGCACAGGGAGAGGAAATCTTGCAGAAGTGAGCACCCCAGCACTGCGCCTACCACTAGAAAAAGTTGCAATGGTGTGTTTTCAGTGTTGCCTCATTTAACCCAAAACTTCATCTCTTTGAGAAGATGGGGGCAGTTGGGGGAAGGAGGAGGTGTCCGCTCCCTGTAGGAGCAGGAGTGAAATAGAGTTGAGATGAAGCCATAACCCATCCTAGAGGAGGTCCAGCATTTGTACCCTTTTGGTGCCAAGATCAGGTACCGCCTGGGTTTCCCACCTACGTCCCACACCCCACCCATGAGAGCTGACAGAGGGGTCTGAAGGTGCGGCTCCACGCAGAACACTGCAGATCCTCAGCGGATTTCCACAAGCCAAGGTGTGAACCCGGATTTATTCAAATTAGAACAATTAAGGCAATTAAAGGCAAAGAAGTGCTTGGGGAAAGGGGGAAACTAACTACCAAACAGAATTGCTATTACAGTCTATCAAATTGACACAAAAAGATTAAAAAGCTGATTTACATTTAAAAAAAGAAGAAGAAAAAAAGCCTAGCGTTCCCTAAAATAGATAACACATCCTGCTGAGAAAATCACTCCACACATAAAAGAGAAGCAAAGGTGATTATATATAACAAAACTAATCTTCTCTATTGCTTTAATCACCTCAGACCATTTCACCTGCTTATTTGGAAACTGTTAACCCAAGGAAAAAATTATTGTGAGAACATCCTCATTTCCAGTGCTGCGCTCGAATGGGCCTGTTTTCCTAAACATCCATCCCTGGAGTCTTTAACAATAGCCGTTGCTCTGCAAGATAAATGTTTGCTTAAGACTATTCTGTAGTTAATACATATATTCATGACTTGAGCACGATGCAGTGAGGGAAGAGGGTGCCAGGAAGCCGCGAGCAACCTGCCAGGGTAGTGGCAGGAGTCTGTCTGTCCTGCCACTGCCACCAGCCACCAGCAGTAAATTTTGCCCAAATTTTAGAGGAGCGTAGCGTGGGGGCCTGGTGCGTGGCCGGGACACAGGGTGCACAAAGGCAGCCCTGCACGTTTTCTTCCCAAAATCCTGGCTCACGGGGTCAGGACAGAGCTTACCTGGGGCTGTTCACAGAGCTAGCGATGTGAGCGTCTGTGGGATGAGCAAGACAAGGGGTCATCATCTCTCCTTTCACAGGGCGCCTTCCCCCCCCGGGCAGCTCTGGGAGCTCCTTGCATGCCAAAACCACCATCGCTGGGACCCCGCAGCCAGTCAGCAACTCATACCCATACCCTACAGCAGGTCAGCACCAGAGAGGGAGAGCATTGCATATTGTGAATATTAAGAGAGGCTTTAGGCTGGCAGAGTGGATTTACCCCCACGACGCTGCCAGCGGGGGTCGGTCTGGTGGAGCGGCACATGTGTGCACGCGTGTGCACACGCGTAGATGTGCGTGACTTACAGCAGCGCCCAGGCGAGCGCAGAGCCCCTGCGTGCCCACGGCTGACCTCCCTGCCTGGCACACCAGACCCCCGGGAGCCGGGGGCTCGCTGAGGGGATGGGAAGGTGCAGTGACCGGCACGGACATGGGGGAGGATGTGCTGTTAAAGCAGAGGGGTTTGGTATGTTGATGCTCTGGCTTGCAGTCGGGGTGAGCTGGGAAGAGCCCCAGCTCTCAGGTCCACAAGTTTTATCAGCAGCTGCCACTTCTCCGCTGCCAGTGAGAGCAGGAGTGTCTCGCCGAGCTGTGGGGACCTTAACGCACAAAGATAAATGCGTTGGCCCTCTGCCATATGTGCATGGTTGTCTCAATATTAATCGTATTTGACACTGAGACGCAACACTTCTTTTGCTAAATCAGACATAGTATGTTAAGTGCCCAGGTAGTAGCTTGTGAGATTTTACAGGCAGTTTATTTTTATATGTCACAGCTTTGATCCGAAGCCCGCTGAAACCCACGGAAACCCACCGACACAGGAGGTTTTGTGTCAGAGCTACAGGGAGTGAAAAAACACGCAGAGAGGAGGCTTTCAAGCAGCAGCAGCCTGGGCTGGCACCGGGTGCCGCCGCCATCACTGGCAGCTCCATGTTGCAGCGGTAAATTCTTCCAGGTCTCCATAACTCACCCCAAACGCCTCACATGTTTTTCTTACAAATGCAGTTTCACCATGATCTCCAAATTCAGGGCTGGCATGAGTGATACTTGTTATCCTGGGATGTCAGCAAGGACAGGTAAAAAAATTCCATCCTACAGTTACTGGTATACAAATCGTTTTAGGCAGGAAATACGTGCACTGCCCTTTCAAAGACTAATTACCTCCAAAACCTGGGATATTCAGAAGAGGGGAAGACGTCGAGCCTGGGCACATGGAGGGAGCGGGAGGACAGCAAGCATCCTCCTCCTAGCCGTAAATCACAGAAATTGAATTAGATCATCTCAAATTGAGGGACAAAAAGCCAGTTATAGATTCATTTTGCAATGCCAGCTGACATGGCTTCCATTTGTGACTCGCTGAGTGACATTACTTATCCTGAGTGCTCCTCTGACAATATAAGCACTTAATGTGAAGACGTGTAAAATTACAGCAAAATGAATGAAACCCAGGAAATTATGTAAAGTTTATGGGGTTGCTATTTTTTTATTATTTATTTTTTCTTTTTTTGAGGCTTTCTCTCAATTTCTGCCTTCTAAATGAGGATCTGGGCAATGCATCAGCTGACAGTGCCTTCCCAGAGCAACAGGCTCTTCTGCTCTTGAGGCATCTGAGCAACTTAAAACTAATGCTGGTGTGCACTGAACGGCGAATAGACCTTCATGTTGATGAGGCAAATCCTGCGGCACTTAAAAGCAAGCTATGCTGAAGTGTCCCATGTATCTCCGTCTCCAAAGTGCAACACGCTTATGGAAATTGCAGATGCTGTGGTGCTATTTGTCTGGAAGGAGACATTACAGATGACATATGAACCGGATTTCTCAAACAGATGAGGTCTGCGAGAGGATTAAAGAAACATCTATAAATTAAGATGCAGAATAAAGTTCCTGCTGTCTTCCTTGGCCTCTCTCTCGTTGGCTTGAGAGTCAAGTGCTCACGACTGCGTACTTGGCAGAGCACCAGGCATCTCTCCCTTGCCTCCTGCTATAAAATGGGCAGATCTCCTGCTGCGAGTCCCCTTTGGTAGAGCAGGCAAAACCCCAGCACCCAGGGCTCTTGGCAGTGCCCCCTCCCCAGCCACCTGCGGCCAGCCCCTCAGCAAGCAGCCCCTGCGAGCAAGGCGTCCGGCATGCAAAATGCATATTTATCTTGAAATTTTTTTTCTTTTTCTAGCTGTGCACCGCAAACCCGTGTGGTGCCTGTTCCTGAAAGCCATAGGAGGTGGCATGGAGATGTCACTCCAGTCGGGAACACGGGCAAGCAGGCAGCTTGTGGGCCTGGGGGTACAGCCCACGGTCCCTGCGCCAGATGGGGGATCCCTAGAAAAGGAGATCACCTCAGTTCAAGACCCACACGGAGATTTCTGGGTTTCTTTAGTGTTCTTTGTGCATGAAATAAGTTTAAATGCAAGGGGAGAAAAGTTCGTCTTTCTCTGCAGTGACCCCAGGAGCAATGTAATTAAACCTATATCACAGCCCCATTTGCACTCTGCAGCAGCGCCTCTCACAGCTGCACTTCCCAAGGAGACAAAATGCAGTACGGGAAACCAAATTCCTGCTGCCATCTTCAGCTCTGCCCTAATAATGCATGTGCAGTGGGGCTGCACAGGGGCAGCTGTACTGGGGTAACCCACCTCCCCCCCAAAACCTCCCGCAGGCAGACCCCATCCTGGCTGCACCTGGGAAGAGTGCCCAGCGCTGTGCCGGGAGCAGGCGCTGGCTGCCGAGCCAGGGACCTGTGCTGGATGGACACCATCTGAAAATCAGCACCCAAGAAATAAGTGTCTGAAGCCCCAAGATGTTTGTATGACTCTTATAGAGCATTCATAATGACAGAGCAAACAGAAAAGCATCAAAATATTTTGATTTCTCTTCAAAACAGATTTTTTTGTTATTGCATTGCATATAGATGGATTTTTTAGAAAGGGTGTAATAACTCCAAGCCACGAGGGGTCTGTACCAGCCAAACAATCTGGACTGATCTGAACTACATTTTTTTTCCCTGACTTGGTCAGAAAAGGCACTGTTTGTATGACTCCACCAACTGCGTAAAAGAAAACACACAGTAGGAAATTAGTCTTTTCTTTATGAGCAGAAATCTAGGTCAATAAGGTCAAAGGTGGGAAGGCAAATAAGGGGAACAGAGATAACCTGGTCTGACCGAGGTTACAGCAGATGCCATTGCAGGTACCCATGTTTGGTTGAAGCAGACTGTCAGCCAGCACGATCCCCTCGGGACAGTACTGTCCACACAAGGAGTTAGGAAGGAGCAAGAGGTGAAGGATCAAGCGGTGAAGGAGCTTGCCTTTGTCTTTAGGCCCTCACCTTTCCCGACTGCCGTGGCAGCAGGGCAGCAGGCGCCCAGCTGAGACCAAGCCCCAGAAAGCAGCCGGGGAGCGTTCAGGCTGCGCTGGCAGCATGAGTCACCTTACAGAAGCCAGCTGCAAGCCATTTTCCTTTTTGTCAGCACAGTCTCCTTCACAGGAACAAGGAAAATCTCCAAACCTGGAACATGAAAAAGGCATCAAGCAAAGACACAAAAGTATTTCCATTTGTTTCATTGCAGATAACTGGTTGCAGCTACCATTTCAAGATCAAGTCTTGCTCTGCTGAAGACCTCCAGCTGACACATCACCAGTCATTTACGATCTGCCATTAAACATATACAGTCATTATAGCTCTTTTCTCTGCTAGTTGCAGCCTCAGGACTTTTTGCTTAGGCTGCACATAAGTTCTTGTTTGGAAGATTTAAAAGGAGAAAAAAAAAAAACAATCTTCGTCTCCCAGCAGCTGTCTTGCGGTGCCAGGGAGGGAGACTGTGCCCGTGCCCCAGCGGGGTGGCAGCCCCATCCTGCTCAGCACCGGGCATGGGGTTCACACGGGTGTTTCAAGGGGCAGCAGGGCAGCGTGGCCTGGCACAGCCCCCCCGGCAGGAAGGTGTGCCTCCAGCTGCCCCGCGCCCCCAGCCAGCCTCCTCCGGCCCCAGGAATGGGGGCGGCTGCGGGAAGCAGGGGGCGGCAGGGGCAGGGTCCTGCCTCTGCCTGGGCTCTGTCTTTCTGTGGTGGGTTGACTCTGGCTGGACGCCACGTGCCCACCAAAGCCACTCTATCACTCCCCTCCTCAGCTGGACAGGGGAGAGAAAAATACAATGAAAGGCTTGTGGGTCAAGATAAGGTCAGGGAGAGATCACTTGCCAATTTCCGTCACGGACAAAACAGACTTGACTCGGGGAAATTAATTTAATTATTGCCAATCAAATAAGAGTAGGGTAATGTGAAATAAAAGCAAATCTTAAAACACCTTTCCCCCACCCTTCCCTTCTTCCCAGGCTCTATTTGACTCCCGATTTTCTCTCCTTCCTCCCCCGCAGCTGCACGGGGGGATGGGGAATGGGGGTCGGGGTCAGTTCATCACACGTTGTCTCTGCCGATCCTTCCTCCTCAGGGGCAGGACTCCTCATACTCTTCCCCTTCTCCAGCATGGGGTCCCTCCCACGGGAGACAGTTCTTCATGAACTGCTCCAGTGTGGGTCCCTTCCATGGGGTGCAGTCCTTCAGTCACACACTGCTCCAGCGTGGGCTCCTCTCTCCATGGGGCCACAGGTCCTGCCAGGAGCCTGCTCCAGCGTGGGCTTCCCACAGGGTCACAGCCTCCTTTCAGCATCCCCCTGCTCCGGCGTGGGGTCCTCCACAGGCTGCAGGTGGATATCTGCTCCACTGTGGACCTCCCTGGGCTGCAGGGGGACAGCCTGCCTCACCAGGGTCTTCACCACGGGCTGCAGGGGAATCTCTGCTCCGGCACCTGGAGCATCTCCTCCCCTCCTTCTTCACTGACCTGGGGGTCTGCAGGGTTGGTTCTCTCACATATTCTCACTCCTCTCTCCCAGCTGCTGTTGCACATCAGGTTTTCTTCCCCTTCTTAAACATGTTATCCCAGAGGCACTACCACCATCGCTGATGGGCTCGGCCTTGGCCAGCAGCGGGTCCATCTTGGATCCAGTTGGCACTGGCTCGGTTGGACACAGGGGAAGCTTCCAGCAGCTTCTCACAGAAGCCACTCCTGTAGCCTCCCCGCTACCAAAACCTTGGCACACAAACGCACTCCTGCCCTCCCAAAAGCAAGACCAGGTCTACAGGAAAAGGTGGTAGCCTCTGTTGGACCCACTGCTGCAGTAAAAGCAGATAGAGGAGTTTTGGGACCACTGGTGTCCCGCAGGCCACTCAGCAGCCACCCCTGCCCCATGCTGCACAGCAGCATGGAGAAGGGCTTGGCCCAAAGTCTGCCTGGTTTTTCCAACTGCATCCTTTGTTCCAATCAGGAATACCACCTCCCCCTACAAACCTTTCATCACTTGTGATACCTCCCCACAGAGATGACATGAGAGGCATGACAGTGAAAGAAATGATCAAAGAACACTATTATCAGGGTTTTTGGCAGCTGAGCTATCATTCCCAATGTAGGCACAGCAGACACTGCTCTGAAGCACTGACGGGCTCATGGCTGCATAGCAGCCCACTTGGGGCGAGGTGTCCTCAGCAAGCAGGGATCCAGTGCAAAGAAATCAGTGCTGGGAAAAAAAAGACTTCCCCCCCAAGGTGTCTGACCTGGGGTAGCGAATGTGAGCTAGCCTAACAGAGCAGACACCATCATCCGAATTTTAACTTGGTTAAGTAACCGGCATCCAGCCCACCAGATGAAGCTAACCCCAGGTTATCTGGACTTCACAGCTGTTTAACCCAAGGTTATTCCTCTTGGACTGGGGTCGATGTGCTCTAAAAGAGCTCCAGTGCTGTGCTTACAGAAACAGTATGTTTCTGTTAACCAGGAGTTAATGCTGTAGCATGGTGCTTTCTCTTGCATTTTTAGGTTTCTGTTGCTGTCACACTTCTGCCTTGCTGAGATGTTTGTGTCAACCAACCCCTGAAAATTTGGCACTGAAGTGGTACTGTGTTGCATTGTTTTCTTACTGTATAGCTCATGATCCCTCCCGTTCCTCACAAATCGCAGTAATCATAAGGGCTGCCAAGCCTCAAAGCCAAAAGCAGCTTTGCGATATTTATCCCACCTTCTTGTTTGACATGTCGTAGTTGATGTTGTAGCCATGATGGAAGTGACAGTGAAGGCAAGCCCAGAGAATGAGAGGAGGATGAAATTCGGTACTCGGGAGCACAAAAACTGCTGTAACTCAGGGTGGGTCTCGTGTCAACCATGAGAATCTGCGGTGGGAGATGTCAGGAGGGAGGTCAGATCTGGCTATGGCTTTGCAAACTACAAAGTTCCTACTGCATTTCCATTTTGCAGAAATCAAGTTTCATCCAGATGCGGTTCACTGGAAACTCCAAATTTCAGGGAGAAACCTGGATACACAGTGTCCAATTTGTTCCTTCTCTGCTGAAGCATCCATGAATGAAACAAAACTGTTGCCATGGATCTTTACATTGGTTTTATTTGTTTGCTTATGCTCCCAGAAGAGCTAAATGTATTTGGCAGATTGAGACAGGTGTGGTGAGCAGAGGGCTAGAGATCACCCATGCCCTGGAGCTAAATAAAAGTGAGGAAATATTCTCCACTAAGCAACCTCAGGTCCCCACGTGCTGCTCTCCAGCAGCATCCTTGCCGCTGTCCTCCTTAATCTCTTCCTGCAGATAGAAACAGGCAGGAGAGTTCCTCTCTTGGAATAACTTTCCATCCAGGGCAGTCTTTCCAACATGGCGCTATTCAAATTAAACCACAAATCTTCTCTTCTAGGGAAAACACTCTGCTGTCTTCCCAAACCTGTTCTGCTTTTCTTTTGCCGTTTTGGCACCATTAGCCTTCTGCAAGTGCTAGCACACACACAGAGATAATACTGTTAATTTTATTGTGCTTGGAAAGGCACAGAACAGCCTAAACTCAGCCAAATGCTTGGCTTTGCCTTTTCCCTATCGTATAATATCCTTTTGTATAGAGCTCTGCGTGGCAACTCATTTATATTAAATCTTACTAGTTACGGGAGGGGGGGAAGGGGAGCAATCAATAGTTAACTTGCCAAAGAGACCTGAAGTCAATAGCCTCCTGTTTTCCTGCGAGCAGGGCTGGTGTCACAGCCCGTGTGGGCGCAGGCTGCCTGTTGCCTGGGCAGGGTGAGTGTGCCATGAAGCTCACCACTCTGCAACCCAAAAGTCGTCCAGGAGATAGAAACCCACGGAGAGGATGGTGCGGGCCAGCCAAGTGCCTGCAGAGCACTTTGCAGTCAGCTGCTGCCTTGTGGCTCTCTGAGAACCATGAGCATCTCCAGGCTGTTGGTCGCGGCTGTGAGTTGGAAACACAAAACATTTGTAGCCCTTGGGGTTACTGGGAACAGCAGAACTGGAGGTGAGCGTGCACTTCCACAGCTGTAAGAACAGGGGCTTTCCAAAAAAAAGGGGTGCTTTGTATTTAAGCTGCAGGTGAGGAGCTGCTCTTCAGAAACTAATTTCTTGTGCAGATTTTCACGTGACAGTCCCGGAGCCGCTTCCCCAGCCCCCAGCAGCGGCTCACTGGGGCTCACTGGGAGCAGCTGACAAGGCGGGTGCACATTGCAGCATCAAGAGTCCCCGTCAATGCTGAAAATGCTGCTGAGCCTGTTCCCAGCAGTGGCATGTGGGTGTCACTTCAGTGGGACTGAGGGCCGTCGTCCCAAAGGGGGGGACACCACGTCAGACAGGGGCCTCAGGGAGGGCTGGAGGCCACTTCCCACCGCAGCCCTCACCTACCCCTGGGAGATCACCCCCAGGGGGAGAGATGGATAGAGAAAGCAAACATTTGTTCGCCAATCAACTGACCAAGATTCTTTAAATGAGCAGATCCCTTCTCTGCGCACAGTTTTTAATTCAAGCATGGTGTAGAAAAAAATTGATTTGTTTTTCTCAGGCCAATTCCCTTCTGCCTAATAGGTCTGTTGTAAACGCCAATTTTACTGTCATTTACACTGTGCCCATCTGAGCTATTTTATCAATAGTTAAATAAGAATACTTTAAAGTAATGTGATTTTTTATTTGAATTCCAATTTATGTTCAGATGGTTTGACACAAATCTAGTAAGGAAGGCTCACTATTTTCATAGAGCAAATTAAATTGTATGTTATATAGCCACACGAGTAAATATGTTATATAATTGGATAAATAAATACTTGTGATTAGATACAGTATCTCATTCTTACCTACATGTAATAGCAAGGCTAGTGGACGTATTGTACAAATCACTGTGCTTTAAATAGTTAGCAGTCTACAAAAATCGACCTGAAAGACAATAGGCAAGAACAAGCACCAAAAAAAAAGGCTAAACCTAGTTATTTGAACCAAGGCTTCCTGCTTGCCAGTTCAAGTGTGATTCAAATCAGCTTAGAGTCATTTTCACTTAAGCTAGTGCATCTGGGCAGAGAGGTCAAAGCATAATTAGTTGTGCAGAAGATGGCGGTGGTGGATAAAAGGTGATGATGGACCCTGCTGGTGGGATGGATGATGGACCCTGCTGGTGGGATGGATGATGGGGATGAGGTTGGGGATGAATGATGGGGATGGACAGCGGGGATGTGCCAGCAGTTACAGGGCACAGTTAAAGCCTGCAGAGCCGAAATTGGTACCTGGACAACCAAATGGTTGAAATTGCCCATTTGCAGGGAGTTTGAGAGAGACCAATGATCTCGGTTCATGTTGTCAGACAACACTTTCCTCCTGCCTGTGGAAGAGAAAATCAGTTCTTTTTAAGCTGATAAACACAGCCCAGCTGGGACCCAATTTGTTGTTTGGATATTGCAGGCTGAGAGACAGACCGGAGTCCTGGCATGTTTTAAAGAAATTATGGCTCCCTCATGCAGCTAAATTAGTAATAGATAGCACACGCCTGTGATTGAAACCAAAGAAGGCTAATGGTAATCATTCTTCTCTTCCACCCACCCTCTTTTTTGCCCACATTTTGCTTTGGATCGACCTGCACTACTTTTTAAGTGTTTCCACTGTTTTTTCTCTTCTGAACAACCTCCCCCTCCTTCCCACAACTCCTACAACCTGACTTTATAGTAAATGGACATGCTAAAAACTAGAGCTGTTGAACATACATAGACATTTATTAAACCAAGACAGTGAGATAACAATCCTGAAACCAAGCACAACACACCGGCTTTCCTCTTTCTGCCAGCACCAAAATTATTCACCAAATTAGTGTTTGCTAGAATCTCGTGTGGAGGAAAGGCAGCTAGGGAGGTGTAAGATTTATTTTTTCAAAGTGTGGATGTCAGTCTAAATAATAGTTTCTATATGATAGGAACTGACTCAAAACCAGCAGGCTGTGCCGATAGAAATGGGGTATTTACCAGGAGAGCGATATGGAATATACCACCCCCAGCAGCCACCTTTAAGCTAAAATGTGGGCACTAGAGGCCAAAGCTGAGAGTATTTCCAAGAAAAGTTGTCTAACAATTTCCCCTCCTCCTCCCCATTTCACTTTGACAGCAATTACTGGATTTGGTTTGGTTTTTCATGTCAGCTTTGACTCCCACTGCACCTCATCCAACAGCTTTTTCCTCCATGTCCAGCAGATGAAATTCCATTCCCATTTGAAAGGAAAAGCTCTCTGACCTGTGGGTTGCTGGGAAGCCCCATCTTCTTCTCCCTCCTGTGTAGGGCTGATGTGGCCTCATGACAGCAATTGCTTCATGGCTTGCAGGGTCCTGGGTATACCCACAGTGTCTATCTATGCCAGATCAGTATGCCATTCATATTATATTTGCCATATCTAGTACTTTAATGAGTGCTGATAATATCAGTCATCATTTTTTCTAGCTCTTAAAGCAACAGAAAATTTTTTAGTATACCCAGGCCCACAAGCTATTAAGTATGTGATAAAAGGGCTTAATAGACAAGAAAAAAAGTCACCGTTGTTCGGAGTGTAACCAGGTATCTATAGCATGTCTAAGCCCCTTCCTGGTCAGCAATTCATTTTAGTTCTCCCTTCTGTGTGACAGCCTGTCACGTGAAAACACAAGATGCTCTTCAAAGCTTATGTGACCTTTAGAGGTTCAGCCCAAAGCAGTTTGGCTGACATCTGGCACACAAGGGACTTGCCTTAAGATGGAATAACAGCAATAACCAAGCTTCTGCAGGGCTGTCATCTGCCGATCCCAAAGCAGGGAAAGCAGCAGAGAGAAGGAGGGAGGCTGAAAGGCCGTACCTGAGCTTGCACTGCAGCACTGAGGCTAAGTCACACCTTCGCCAAGTCATGGAGGGGACGGAGATCGGAGCAAAGGAGGCAGCCTGGTGGGAAGGGGGTTTAGTGGGAACACAATTCATCATGTATCTTTGGATAAAGAGTGGGGGGCCCCAGAAGCCACCGGGACTACACGAGCCAGGGTGTCTCTTCAATGAGAAGACACTGTGCGAAGAATTTGGTCTAAATTCACATCTAACTCAGAACAAAGTAACCAAAACCAGAAATGGTTAACTAGGGATTAAGCAGGGGTCAAGCAAAGAGAGAAGAAAATCAGCTTAATGAGGAAGACAAAGAAAAGTGAAGCTACAGTGGCAAGAAAACCATGACCTTCAAGAGGCATTTTTCATGAACTGAAGGGAAAGCCTAGACTTTTTCCTGGTCTTCACGGAGTTGTTCAGACAGTGGGCTAGGCTGGGCTTTGCTGCAGTGTGCTCGAGGAGCCAGAAGATTTATTTTACTGGCTATGCTTAGAAAACACAGCACATTGTCAAAGCATCAAAAAGCTGCTTGTGCTCATCTGTTCCTGTGCTCCTGCCCTTGAAACATCCCCTCTGCTACTGTGGGGGATGATATTTGATAATTCAGAAATGGGCTGTTGTTTAGCGGAGAATGTAACCAAAGCATTTGGGGCTCAGAAATTAGTTGCTATGCTGGCCAGAGCGGGCAAATCCTGCTGCGGCAGCCTGCAAGCCAGCGAAGCTCCTCTGCTCCACACAAGGTGAGGCATGGGAGGGAGCGGCTGTGTCCCTGGCTCGGGACGGAGGATTTCCCCTCCCCGGCTGCTCTGTCGGTGGAAGAAACGTGACCCTCCTCTGGCAGGATGGTGCAGCAGCGGGGCTCCATATTTCAAACGGCAGGGGTTAAGCAAAGTGACCAATTTCCTTGGACTAATTGAGCATGCAATCTGCCTGCTTGTAAAGCCTGTATTTGGCCATGAAGATTTATTACTTTTAGCAATGATGAATGTCCAAGAGCAGTGAGGGCAGACCTGAGCTGCAGTTCATTAACTTTAAGTGGGATGATGTTGAAAAACCATTTCTATTTTTGGTTACTTTGTTCTGAGCTAACTGAGAATTTAGACCTACTTCTGTAATAAAGTGCTCAGGGCGTCCAGTGAATCTTGCTCTCTGTGGCAGATACTAAACCTGTAGGGTTTTGTCCTTATCCTGATGAGTAAGCAGTTTTAGCTGGTCCTGAGAGGCTATGAAATGATAGAAGACTGCTCTGTACAGGAGTTTGAAGTTAAGCCTCCATCTATCTCCGAAGCAGACACTGAAATAGAGGACTGACATGCCTTTGTCATTGGGTTTCAGAATAACACCTCTTTATTATCTTCATCTTCTCCTCAGAAATTCATCATCAGTTCAGTGCTTTGTCTGTGCTACTGAATGGCCACGTCCATCACAGGGGTATGGTGGCACCCCCTACCTTTCCTTAGATCTGCTTTAAAATCAGTTGCTCTGTTTGTATAGGATGGAAAGTGCAATGCAATGCTCCTTACACTGAAAAGTGCTGGACACTTTACTGTCTAATGTAACATCTGTCCCCCTCCACATTCATTATTTGCAAATACTCTCCTTTTCTCCCTTTTCTTGGGAGAATATCCATTAGTCACTGTAGCTGCGAAGCCCCAGAGCATGCCCTGCCTTCTTTTCTCCCCAGCAATACTTGTGCTTAATGTCATACTTGTACAAAACACCCCGTGTCCCTGCACTGCAAGACCATACTGGTCCTCTAGAAATTGTCAGCGAGTGTTTGATGCTGAGAGATTATTTTGTTATAAATCATTCCCAGAGGTGGCTGTGGCCTGGAAAAAATACTTTTGTGTTGCTCTCTTTACAGCTGTGTGTAGACTGAAAATGCCTGTGTAGCTGTGTTTCCACAATAAATATTGTCTTGCCTGCTACCAGTGTCAGCAGTGTCAACTGCTCCAGATTGCATCGTATGCATTGTGGCTCTGCCACACCTTACAGCCAACCGCAAACCTTTCTCGATCTATATGTCACCCGTTAGCCTCTATGAACCCTGGGCCATGGGCAATCAACCTGCAATGCTGTATGCAAGGAGTCCACTGCCCAGGGTAACCAACCCAGAAGCTGCAAAGCTAATGAATTTGCCTCTGAGGCTTAATTGTAAGAAAAGTAATTAATCTTGCTGGGTTTCACTCATCATCAAGCAAACTTTTTTTGATGAAGAAGAAAACTGCTGAGCATTCCAGTTCACTCCCCAAGTCAGCCTCTCCCTTTTGGACTTTGTGGGTAATTGGCACATCATCACTATCCCATTTTCTACAGATTCCCCCAGAGGCAACAGTGAAAAGCATGCATAGATGTCAGCGAGGGAAGGGGGATTTGCAGCTCATACTTTCACTCCCACTCCCAAAGAAGTTCCAGTTTTGCTTAGTGTCCTGATTTTGCTCAGATGTGGTGAGAGGGAAAAAAAAAAAAAAAAAAAAAAAAAAAAAAAAATCAACCAGAAAACCTGTAAGAGAAGGAGGAATGTGCAAAACAGCTGTCAGAAGGTTTCACAGCAGTTGTGTATGAGATGTTCACCCAGCCCTGCCACTGAGCCAGTATGAGTCAGGGATGAACCTAGCTCCGGTCCAGGTATGGTCTAAGCCTCAGCAAGGGGGCAAGAGATGAAGATACCAAAGACAGACAACATTGGGCATAATCTCAGATCACTTCAGGCACCTGGCCTGAGGCATCTATTTTAGTTTGAGATAAATTGCTCTCTTGAGCAATTGTCTGTTATATGGGGACCCTACACTGGCTGGGAGAGAAGTAGCCACCGCTGCAAGATGCCCTTTGCAAACTTATCAGTGAGTTGACAGACTTTCAGAGAAGTGCTGAGGAGCCGTCTGGAGAGCTGTGAGCGAGAGCAGGGCTGGCAAGGATCAGCAGGGCACCAGAGTGTCAGCCCTAAACAGGCAGCAGGCAGGCTCAGAGCCATGCAAAGAGCTGCCTAGCTACATAAGGGCAGTCCTGGCTGGTCTGGCGGACCATAATTCAGTCCCACCAGCGGCACTCCCAGCACCCAGGTTTCTGAAGGGAGCTATTCACTGAGATCTGGTTAGTGCATTTTAGTTGCCTTTCAAGGACCAGAGTTTATTCCCTTAAAGGCTTATTGCTGCGATTCTTCTGGCTTGCTGCACAAGGGCAAGCAATCCAGTTCTGGGAAGCATGCATGGGTGGAGAATGTGTATGATTTTGGTTGGTCGGGGGAGCAAAAGAAGCCGATGCAACACAAACATTAACACAAAGGGGAAAGAGAAAGATTGGAAAACAGATAAAGAAATCCATGAGTCAAACAAGAGACACTCAGATGGCTACATTTGTTCTGCTCATTGTAAGTATTTTCTCACAGAAAGTACTTTACTCCTCCTAAGAGGAGCACAAAGGCTGATCCCTTATGCTTCGATCTCAGAATCATTCCTTGAAATGCAGGAGTTTTAGCAAACTTTAAAATCCACACAGCAAAATGTCCATGTTTTAGCTGAATTAAAACATATTTTTGAATTACCTAGTTTGATTTACCTCTGTATATGGTAACAAAATGCATAGAAGATACTTTATTATACACACATTAAAATATTAAAACTCTGTGCAATGGGGCTAGAGTTCAAATGTCGAAACACTATCAAAAACAACCCTCCTCCTCAGTATCTAGTGGAGTGAACCGAGAAGGACGTGACTGTGAGAAAAGCCTTTTGCACCTCTACCGGCTATTTGGAGTGAGAAGCATTTCCATTCACTGTCAATGAATAGACCAAATTAGAAACACTGATTTTAGATTTCTCGCTTGTCTCAAAAGCTTTAAATGGCAGAAAAAATCTGCTTCCCAATAGGAGTCGTAAAGGACTTCTTTAGTGGATTGAGCTTTGATATCCCAGCAGACTCTAAAAAGAGGAAATAATTTCCAAAATTATGTCAGCTGTACACTGCAGCCAGGATTGGGTACGAGCCAAAAGCACAACGCAGGTCCACAACACCCAGGGGGAGAAGTGGGCATGGGGAGGGCGGCAGCCCAGGCTACACTGTGCTGCAAACCTTGGAGCTCGTCTCTGCATGCAGGGCAGAGGGAAGAGCGCAGCAGCAGCAGAAAATGAGCTGTGGCCCAAGCCATAGTACGTGTTGTCAATAAAACAATGTTTTATCTGTTTAACTTGAGCTGCCTTTTCTTTATTTTTAAATATCAAAGGTGGGTTTCTTTCAGTTTATTTTAGAATAACTGTAATCAACAAAATCAAAGGCAAAGTAAACTTGTAATCGCTTGCTGCACCATCTTTTGTAATTTTTGATGGAGTTAGATGAAACTCAGTGTAAGTAAAATCAGTTCAACCTTCTTGAGAAAACAAGACTTGACAAGAACAAAACTAATTTAAACTGTGCACTGGTGTCATCCAATGTGGTGCCTGTGGCAGTTGTGGCCTGGCAGCGGTGTCTCTGCAAAAATGAACCAGATTTGGAGCTTCAAATCTTGTTATGTAGTGCCATCTTGAGGTTTTGTGAAACAGAAAGTGGTGTCTTCAAGGCTGCGTATAGTTTTGTCTGGTTGCAGTTCGAGCAGTTCATTCTTCAGGGTGCATGATCAGGTGCATTCAACTGTGTTTGTGAACCAGAGAAGATGGGGCTGGACTCACCCGGGCGGAGGACACCGGCCCGTTCCCCGCTCCGTGGTGGCATCAACTCTTTGAAAAACCTTTCCTAGAAAAAGTTCACCTCTCCAGCATTTAAAACCCCCAGCGACAGACATCACGCGGGCATTGCAGATGAGCTTGAGAGCCACAGCACATGGCTGCTCCTCTTCTCTGAGGAGACACAAACCCGTATCTCGTCCCCTGCCCGGTCGTGACAATGTCTGCCCTTCCTGAGAGGCGGCGAAGCACAGGGCTGGTGCCCTGGATGCAAACTGCCGCCTCAGTCACAGCTGCTCTGAAAATTGTGGTTTTACAGCTTCGATGCCTGGTGTCTGCACCTCTGCCAAAACAGGCTTGTCCCTCCAGCACCAGTGGAGGCCGGTGGCTCAGGGCTGAGGGATTTTGCGGGGATATTTGTGTCACGATGGAGCAGCAGTCACCCTGTGCCTGGTTTTGGGCCGCCATGGCTGGCCGGCCATGGGGCCAGAGAGGGCAGGGAGTGGGATGGGAGTCACAGGCTGGAGCAAAAATCAGGCAGTAAAGTAAGGTTTAGAGGAATAACATGAAGGATGTGAGCGCTTCACCACATGGAGGGGGGACGGATGTGAGCGCTTCACCACATGGAGAGGGGACGGTGGGGACACCAGACAGCCAGGAGGCATCGAGGAGGGGCAGCACAGCCTCACCACAGCACCTCACCTGCCACGTTGTGCCTGTAAAGACAAGGGGTGGTTGGGTCTTGGGGTGAGAATCGGGGGCCTGAGGAAAGGGGTGTGGGGGACTGCCCTGGCAGCGGGGACACCCAGAGAGGGGATCCCGGGGCGGGGGGGCGGCGGGTCCCCCGCGGCGCCAGTGTGTGCGTGGGGACGCGCTTGGTGAACTCGAGGTGCCCAGCTCCCCCGGGGGAGGAATCTCTGGGGGAGACGGGTCCGCGCTCGGACGCGCGCCTCCGGGGCGGCTCGGCCGTTTCCGTGAACGCTCGTGGCTTTCCGGCCTCCTCGGCCCCGCTCGCGCGCCCGGCGGGGGCGGGGGCAGGGGTGGGGGTTAAGGAGGGCGCGCGCCCCCCCCCTCCCCCCCCAGCCCCACTCGGTGCTTTCCGCGCGGGCTGCCCCGGGCGGAAGCGCCGTTCGCGCCTTCCCGCGGCCGTTCGGCTCTTTCCGCCTCCCCTCCGGGGCGCTTCGTTCGTTTCCGCGGCCGCTCGGCTCTTTCCGCGGGGGCCGGCGGCGCGCTCGGCCGTTCCCGCCGCCTGCCGGGCGCTCGGCGTTTTCCGTGAGCGCTCGGCGTTTTCCGTGCGGGCCGCGGCGCGCTCGGCGCTTGCTCCCTGGCTGGCGCTCCTCAGTCGGCCGCTGCCTGCCTGTCGCCGGGCTGGGAGCGCCTGTGTGTGTGTGAGTGACGCGGCGGAGGTGTAGTTTGACGCGGTGTGTTACGTGGGGGAGAGAATAAAACTGCGGCGAGATCCTAGGCGCGAACGAAAGCAGTGACGGAGCAGCCTGGTAACCGGTAAGAGGAGGAAGGCGCCCAGCAAACAGGGGCGGGGGGGAGGGAAGGAAATGGAGCCCGGCGGGGACCAGGGGAGCCGCCGGGCGGCAGGACGCGGGGGCCCGGCCTCGCACCGCCCGCGGGAGGGGCGCCCGCTTTAAAGATGGAGCCGAGCCCTGCAACATCCCCGCCGCCGCCGCGCCGCGAACAAAGGATAATGGCGGATGGGAGCCGGCCCCGGCGGCGGCGGCCGCCACGGCCGGGAGCGGCGGCGGCGGCGACTCTGGCGGCAGCCAGCGGCGGCGCTCACCGCGGCGGGGAAGGGGGATCGCGCCCCCCGGCCCCATGAGGAGGCGGCGGAGGAAGACGACGAGGGGGGAGCGGCGGCGGAGGCGCCGGCGGCCGCGCACCCACCCGCGCCCCCCTCCGCGGCGGGGCGCCCCCTCCCCTCCCCGCGCCGCCCCTCCGTGAGCGCTGCAGCTCGCTTCCCCGCCGCCGCGCGCCCCGCTTCCTCCCCCCGGCGCCGCCCGCCTCGGTCGGCGGCGGCCCCGGGCGCGGCCTCCCGGCCGGCGCGGCCCCACCGGGCTCCGGGGACGCGGGGCCGGCCGTGGCGGCGGGGCGAGCGGGCAGCCCTCCTGCGGGGCCGCCGGGCCCTCCGCGCCCGGAGAGTTTCACTTCCCCGGTGACCCGAGTGCGCTGTATAAATAAATAAACAAACTCTTGCCGTGATGGAAACGAGAACGTGGGGGTGCTCCCAGGCTCTGTATCACGCTCCTGGGCTCTGTAACGAGAAGTTTTTAATAAAATCTGTGCACAGAAGCTCAGGCCAGCGCTTGGTCTGGTGGTTTACTTTTATTTGCAGCGTGGGGCACGGCCGTCGGCAGGAGGCTGTGAAAGGGGCAATGGTACTCGGTCACCCAACACCGCGCTCCGGGGAGATAGCGGAGGGAAGAGCTTTAAGCCCCGTGCGCAGATCGCGTAACAGATACGGTTCCCTTTTGCTGCGTTCTTCCTTTCCTGTTAGTATTTTTAACCCAAAGTGAACTTGAGCCTGGCCGTGGCTGGCAAGTCTCGGTTTGGGATTTGCTTTTGCCAGTTCTCCACAGACTCGTAGGTGCTGCACAGCAAGCAGGATTTGACCTCTAGCCTTGCTTTAATAGCAAATGTCAACTCGGATGCCTTTTCCACCTTACACCAGCCTTGCCTTGCTGCAGCTGTGGGGCTTTTTTCCCCATTTTGTTGTCTAGAATAGAAGACGTTATTTTGACTTTATTTCTACTTTCAGAACCTGGATATCTGCATTTTTGTGTACAGGAATAAGTAAAAATGACGTGGCAGTCTTAAAAAACTTATTTTAACCAAAGATTATTACACCTCTGAAGTGTATAGAAGGATAAAAACTTTATATAGGTCATACGGCTTTTCTTCCCCAAAACATGTATTTTTTTTAAATCTTTTTTTTGTTTTCTTCTCCGTCTTAAATGGTGAAATGCCTGCACATAATCTGCTTCTGGAATAACACCTCTCATGATTTTTTTTTTCCTGGGGTTAGAAGCACGTTTCCTATTTCTTAAATAAAGAACTAGAGACTTATTTAGGAATATCGGATATCTCTGTTTAGTCCCATTGTGACCACCAAACGCTATTTCAGAATACAGGAGTTTTGAGACTCTACTTGCTTCCTTTCCCTGTATCAACAAATGTGGATTTTTACAGTAAAATGTGAAGTCACTGCAATATGTTTTTATTCAAGATGGGTATTTGTGTTTCGCATGTGTAGATAAGCCTGTCCTTCCTTGTATGTGAATTTCTGTTTTCTGTCACTTCTACCACTTCTTTTGAAATGAAGGTCGAAGGTGCTCTACATCACTTCACTCCGAATAATACCAACACGAGAAGAGGGTTTCTAAAGTTGTAATTGATTAATAGACATCTGAGGACTTCAGTAAGCAATGTAGCTGTTGATAGTGATTAAAGAGAGTGTAGTCGTTGGTGTATTTCATTCATTCTTGGTTTGATGGAATATGCACTTCATTTTAAATACAAAAATGCGACAGTAAATCCTTGCTGCTTGTTTTTTGTAGCTTTAGAAATACATTTTATTTTATTCTATTTCATAATAGAGTGGAGAACTCTGATCCCTACTTTCTAACACAGATCTCGGAGTTTCCTCACCAGCTTTGTATCCTAACACATCAGAGAAAAGGGAACAGAGAGGTAGTTGTGTATTTGCTAAGCATCAATTACAGGTGACCTAAAATGAAATATTTACATGTAGGAAAGAAGAGTGTAATAATTTTTAATGCTTCAGATTCATTATAGAACATCAATGTTTAGATTAGTACTCTCAGCTTTGTGTCTGGATCTGCAATAAATGGTCTGCATCTCATCTATATATGTATTATATTTTCGTCCATACTTTTGGTGATAAGGGTGTCTGCTCCCCTGGGTGAAAAAAAAAAACCAAAGATCTGAAAGGGGAGAGGGGTCTGCGGGTACAGAAAATTTAGAAACATCTCATTTAGACTGTCAAGTCATCAATCTGTCTGTTTCCTGGAAGCCTACACCAGCATAGCTATTGCTGGTACTGATGTCAAATATAAAATATTCTGTAGTAGCTGATCTTATTCTGGAAAGTAGCTGTTCTGCTGCAGTAACAAGCAAACAGCCTCTTCTTGCCTAAGTGCAGCTACAGCTCTGTAGGTGAAGATTTTGATAGCAGACAAGGCCCTGACTAGGAATTTCTGTTGACACCCTTTTGAAACAAATGGGATATTCACACTTCACCTCTATTTTCAGATCTCTGGAAGCAAGTGGAGATCAGTTACTCATGCCACACTTCTCAAGGTTTTTGTGCAGTGAGAAGGCTGTGCTAGCTTTCTGCCACTAATCTAAAGTTAGGTTCGGGGGACATGAGAGTAATCCTCATCTACAGAAACGACCCTACTGAATTTGGTTTGAGCTCTCTGGTGCCCTACCTACATACAGTTGGAAGTTTCGTGACAAGGCAGTGATTTTTGTCTGAATCAAAAATTGCGTTGCTTCATCTGCAGTCTGTGTGGTCATATTTCATGGTGATTATGAAAACCTGAGCAGTCTGCCGTTAATGATCTTTGTACATCACCCAGCATGAAGGCATTGATGCCTATTTTATTCTTCAAAACTTTCAGATCACGTGGTTGTACCACAATTAAAAAGGTGAGTGAGAACAAATAAGGCACCTTCCATGTTTCTAAAACAGCCTTGTCAGCTGTGCAGGAGATGAAGATGTGCCAGGGTCTAGTTGATCTTTTACGTGAAAAAGCATTTGAAAACGGACAAGGATCTTCCCATTTCATGCTGCTGCTGGTTTTTTTCTGGCAGTGCTAGATTTAGAGTATCTTATGTGAAGTGGAGAGAATAGAAAACTATGTGGTGAAAGGGCCTCTTGAAGGGGAGAGGGTAAGGAATTTGGAGGAAGTGTGTTCCTGTTTGGATGCATGTATGTGTTTTATGTATATGTAAAACATATATACAGACATACAAGTTTAAAGCAGCACTGATGCTTGTTAGGTACTCTGAAGGAGTTTTTAAGGAAAGTGCATAGGTAGAGGGTTTCTTTTACCGCTCAAGATAATAAGCACACCTGTTTTTCTTCTGAGAGTATTGTGAGATCTGATGTTTGTCATAATTCAAGCCCATTAGGTGAAAGATGGAAAAATAGTTCCAGAGGTAGGAGAGTCCTGCTAATTGCTGTTCTGGATTTCATTACTTTTCCATTAGTGTCTGACACAAGACTACACTAGCTACTTTAGCTGCAGGAAGCCTTATAATGAACTATTTGGAGCTACTTTCATGCAGGAAACTGAAACAAAAAAGTCTACCCTTGATGTTTTCACACTTTTTAGAGGGGAGAGTTCAAGTGATGTGTATAAATCTCTGATCCTCTAAGTGTTGTTCAGGGATAGCTTGTTTGGTCAGTGAGGTTATCAGCAAAACTTTTTTCCCTGCATTTGGAAGAATTGTAAAGCTGGGTTGTATTTTCCTTTTTTGGCAGAAACTTTTTCAGACAGCTTTCTAAACTTAGAAAAGAGCAGGTTCATTTCTTGAGCAGACTCAAAAAAAAAAAAAAAAGTAGCCTGAGAAACCCAAGAATTTCTGAAGTTTATCTACTGCTGAGGGACTGAAACTATAGTTCTGCATACGTTTTTTTTGACAGTAATATTGGCTGAAGCATCCTCCACGTCTGGTAATTTGCTAATGTCTTCTCCATTGCACTGGCACAAATGTTTGGGCTACTGAATGGTAGACCTGACTGGGGAAATGATGCAGCAGTGTGAGAGGTGGGGAGCCTGATTATTTTTCACCTGGATCATTCCCTCTCATTCCCTCCCCTGGTTGCTGCATGGCTGCACAGTAGCTGTACCAGCATAATCAGGGGAAGGGATGGGGCTAGAATGAGCAGGAAGAAAGATAAGGGCAGCTCAAACAGCAGTGCTGCTAAATGAGAAAATGCAGCCTACATAAAAGTTCTTAATTATTGCTGTGTTTATAACTAAGCTGGATGGCATAGATCCTGTTGTGGCTCTTCTTGCTGCAGCACTGGATCCTTTAGCTAAGTTTAAGTTTTTATGTGTGCTAGATATGAGCAAATGAACATGAGCAGCAGCTGTTCCCAAACTTTAATACATGTATACATACTGTTTGTTGTGCTACTTATTTACTTGGCTTTAACACCTTTTGTGTGTTTTTTTTAACAACTATTGTGTTCACTTTCTCAGTCCTGTTCTCACATGTTTTGTTCTAACCTCCTGTCACTGTGCTCTGCAGCTCTTCGCTGCAATCTTCTTAATCATCTCTCCAGCAACTCTGCAACCTCCTGTGACATTTTGGCTCCAATATTACATGCATTTTTCTGATAGCTGCTACTCTAAATCTTCTCTCGTTCTCTACTGCTATTCCGATACCAGTTGGATTTTGCTTTCCCTTGCACCTTTCCTAGGGCTTGAATGTAAAATCTCTTCTCATCTAGTTTATCTTTTATACCCCATAGAATAATGGATGAGAAGCATTATTTTCTTGCTTTTTTCTGGTGATTCTTCCTCTGGCTCTGTGTAGCTGGCCCGGCCTCAAACTCTGCTGCTGCCTGTCTGTTCCTCCAAGTGACATGCAGTATAAACAGGGTTTGTAAATTTACACCTTTGTAGATTGTAGAGAGCTTTCTTTTGAAAGAAAGAAAAAAAAAAAAAAAAGCCTAGGGCATGTAGGACCCCTGCACCTCTTTGTGAAACTCATCCAAATTTTTCTCTTTTGTGCTGATAGGAAAATTCTGGGAGATACCAAGGGAGGGAAGATCTGACAAAGGGCACTGTGTACTAACACCACAGCATAATACCAACAGAAGAAGTCTGTTGCTGTGGTTTCATCTGAGCTGATAAAACTGTATGTGGCTCCCAAGAGACAGACATCTTACTCCTTCCTTCTCTTCTGCTCCTGGTTGTCTGGTGTTCAGCCATCCCTTATGTTGGTTGTGGTGTTGATTGTATGTAAAATCTAATGAGTCAGTTCAAATCACTAACCCAGGAGAAAACCGTGCTTTTTTGTTAGGTTAGTTTTCTTGTGCTTGAGTGAGCTGAATCAGTTTGTGATTGAGATGCTGTTAGCACCAACACTGGTGCAAATTCGCAGGCAGACTGTAGGGGAAGGAAGGAGGGGGACACAACTTTCTCCCTTCATCAGCAGAGAGCTGGGTCAGCAGACCCATCTTGGGGAACTGCCGTACATCCATGATTTGGAGTGAAAGAAGGAAGAGTCGGGCTCTGTCCATGGTGATCAGAGCCACATTAGTTTGTCTTTGCGTCTAGGAAAGCTAGAACACAGTAAGTGTCTCAGCTGAAGGAAAAAAAACCTGAGAGTTTCCCTCTTTTGAAAGCCTGGTGACACCTGTGTGGTTGAACTAGCTACTCCTTAGCAGCAGCAGGTTTCAGTCTTCTCAAGAGGTTGGATCAGTGTAACCCTTAGGTCCCTTTCTTTATGAGAAGCCCAGTCAGATGGGGACAATTACATACAACATTTCTTTAACCAAGCCCAAGTTAAAAGATGAAGCTCCAGAAGCGGCCCAGGTCCAACATCTTGCTGTAAATCCTGTCAGTTGGCCTAAGGCACCTGGGCCTACAACCTACGCTTGCTTTAGTTTCACTGTTACTGCAAACTGATAGATGCCTTGGCTGGTCTTCCTGATTTTAAAATAATAATTGTGGCTGAAACTACTAGCATGAAAGTTGTAGCATAAGGCTAATGTGGAGTGTATGACCAGTGCACATTATCGTGGGCTGGGTAGAGGAAGAAGTATGTTACCTGCTGCAATCAACTGCTTTGTCAGTGATGTGGTTGTTTGAAAAATGTGTCTCGGTGCCCAATCCTCAGAAGGCTAATGTTGACTATAAAAAATAATCCTGTTTCCAGCCTCCCACTCTTAAAACAATAACAATCAAATTACAGAACATAGATGTTTTCTTTTCTCCAGCATCTTAGTTGACTTCCTGCAGTCTTGCAACACCTATATCCATGATTTGATCTACTTTGCTTTTGTTGGCAGGCCTGGCTGCAGCAGGGTGGATTCTGCTCCATCTTCCCTGTTCCTGCCCCTGTGCCAGTAGCACCGATACGGCTGTCTGTGAGGCAGTGATGTGAACTGGATTGGAGAACTGGTCCAAGATAAAAAGTTGCATTTTCTGGTCTGTCTGTAGTGCAAATTGTTTGCCCAGTCCCATTTACTACACAGCTTCACAGACAGCTGTAAAGGTGTAAATAAGAAAGAATCTGGAGGAAAGCAGAGCCTGAGCTGGCAGTGCTGCTAACAGAAATGCTTGTAAAACTGTAGTTGCAGAAAGCAAAATGGAGGTTTTCTTTTGTGCACAGCACACTGATGCAAAACACGGATTCTCTTTCTTTCTCTGGCCCTTTCTGGTTCATCAGTGGCTCCCGTTGCTTACTCGGAGTCATTCTTCTGACCTTCAGCATTACCAGCAAGTCACTCACATCTCTGTTCCATGGAGACAGCTGTGTTGCCCACAGGTAATGCAGGTCTTAAACTCCAGTTAAGTATTTGAGAACCAAGATAAATTATTCTCTGTTCTGGAGATGATACTTTTGCAGAGTAGATCTGCCTGGCAGGCGTATGAGAGATCTTTCTCATTTAAGAAGCTCTCCTGCACTGTCCAGGAGAATATAAAAATACATGAAAAATAAACCAGAATCCACTTGGTAGATAACATTAGTCAAAATTATTTTACTACAAAATTTGGTTACTGTTTCATTTTGGTTGGTTTCTAGGAAGAGGGTGATCACAGATTTACTGTTGGTGCATTAAGCAAGATAATGTGTCTGCTGTTGCTTCAAGACTAGTGCTAATTGACCAAGCAACGATGATTTCAACATAACTAGTAAGACCAGAGCAATTTTAGCTTTTAAAATATTTCCAAGTCTGAGCTGTGGCTTAAGCCCCAAATCTTTTGGTTTTGATGTTGCAATAAATTTTGTGAATAGGATGCATTCAGAAGGTGGACAAGGGCAAGGTTTGTAAGAAGGTGCTGTTTTTCTTGTGCATACCTGGGCATACTCTACTGGAGTGCTTCAGCTGCAGAAAGAATTCAAAGGTTTTCACTTACTTGAGAGCACTGAAGGAAAAAATAGTCTATGCTGTCTGTTAAGAAAGAAACAAAGCTATTATAACAAAAAGTAAGTTACTTGTACAGATACAGGTTATTTTGAATTTGTTTCAGACATTTGACTTTATATCTGGTAATTGTCAGCTTTGTATAAATAATTCCATTTACCTTACTTTCAGATGACCAGTTCTAAAGATAATCTGTTAATAAAACAGTGAAAGCATTGGTCTGAAACATCAATTTTGTGTGTTTTCTTTCTGAACTCATTGGAAGTGTTGTGGTTTTTTTAAACAAGACTTTCCAATATTTACCAAGTTACAAAACTTCGTGCTTTTATACTATGGGTTGAACTCTAGAAATACCACGTATGTTCCAAGTATCAAATAGAATGAGCAGTGTTTGTTTTAATAGTTTATGCCTATAAAGCTTGCAGGATAACTATATGAAGTGGCATTTTTTATGAATTAAACCTTTAGCCACTGACATTCAGAAGTGAGTTAGAAACATAAGCAGTGGAGCTGTACCTTCTTGCCAACAGACAAAATCTCAGCACAGACACAAATTCTACCTAAAATTCTCTTGTCAAGTTTAAATATGCTGCTGATAATACCTAAAACTCCATGCTTTCCCTGAATTTCTTAACTGATTTGATAGTTCCTTGAAACAGAAGAATGATATGAAAACAAGTGTGATCTGTATCACTGTGGGGTTCTAACATCTGACCCTTTCCAATCTGCAGAATTTTGCTGAGGTGACCTACAGTATTCAAACCTCAAGCTCTTTTTTTTATTTTTACATGAACAAAACAAATGGATGATGAAATTCAGATACCTAATTTAACATTTTAGCCCAAAGAACTTTGAATACTGACACTTGCCCTCCCTCATTATAGGATGGGAAAGGAAACACTTACTTTATTCGTGGGGAAGTCCCCTGAATTTCAGGGACTTTCCAGAAGATTGAGTTTCAGAATATAAATTTACATTCATAGTACATTAGATTATAATCTTTAATCAGTGTAATCTCTAAGAACCTTCAGTCCAGTCTTACAGTATGCTATTCTGATAAATGTGATGTGTCTGTTAATATTTTCACACTGTAGAATTAACAGAGACTCTAGAAACAAATTACTTTGGAATAGAAAGATTTCAGGTAATAATAAACACGTTTATATGGTTATCTGTCTTTTGTCACATTCCTGCATATGCTTCCATTAAATCATACCTGGTATGTAATTTAAATGATTACAATTAAGGAAACATCTGTATGGAGGTGATTCCTTTCTCTGTTACAGGTATAAGATTACTGTATGTTGTATTCTTGGCCGTGGGCTTGGAACACTCAGGTTAACCAGACTGATATGAGTCTGTGTAATGCTCTGGTTTTGTTTTGGTGTTTTTTTTTTAATATGTTGTTCCTGAGCTGTTCTGAGCACCAAAAGAGAGCTGGGTGATCCATTATATAATTTCAAAGTAGCTTTAGCTTTGTTCACTTAAGCATTTGTCATGGACCCAGTGATGGAGACTATGTGAATCTCTGTACCACATATATAGAGCAAAGTTTGCGCAGGAGGCACTGATATTAAATACCCTCATCTTAACAACATCATAGTCGTACTTCCCTCTCTGTAGGAGAGTAACTCTGTTGAGCAGTCAATCATCACTCCCGTAGTTGTTTTCTGAGAACAAGTTTCAGTAGTTTCCCCACCTTGGAGATAACCATTTATATGATACAAACATGTGTAGAGTCTCTCTACAGGGTTGCACGCTGCCACAGGTTTGGGATTGCAGCAGTTCCTCCAGCTGATGCCTCTGACCTGGGATGTTTAAAGGTTGCTTGGCACATGGATAAAGATCCTTACAACATGTCAAAATGTTGTCAAATATTTCATGCAGCATTTAGGTGGTTCTTACTCTGCCAGAATGAATGATGGGGCAGTAAAAGGCCGTAAGACACACAAATGTGTATGGAGGAGAACAGATATGATCCATCTGAATGACTCTGGCAGGTCAAGTGGAAATCTCAAGTCCTGACAGGTCTACCTAGTGGAAAAAAGGAACACATGCACCTTCTTAGATGGATCTTAACCTTGCTAACTTGGCACCATTTTCTGCTCCAATTGTTGGCAGGGACACAGTCCTCCCTCCTAACGTCTCCCATTTTCTCCCTATCACTGGGGAAGGAGAAGGTCTCTATTGGCTTGCAGAATTAGCTCCCCTTTCTGTCATTCTGGACTGCCTTAGCTCCTCTGCTGGAACACCTTCACATGCCAATGTTTCCTATGACAAGAGGTGGCCCAAAATGTTCTGCTTGTTGACCAGCACCACAGGATAAATTATTTATTTGGCGTATCTAGATAGCTGGGTGGCTCGGTGTGCCAGGCAGGTGGAACCTACCTCCTTACGCAGAGGTCATGAAGCTGCTTTAGCATGGCGCTGAGCGCAAGCTAACAACCCATACTAAGAGGTAGGGTATACCAGCTTGGGCGCAGGGCCTCATTAGCAGAACAGAGATGTTAGTTTATTGTACTCATTGCTGTACTCGCATTACTTAGGTTCAGGCTGCATTAATACACCCCATGGCTTTTAGGTGGGTGCAGGTTCACTCCAGCAAGCTTTCACCACGAGCTGAGCAGGTGCCTTGTCCCCCTCCCACTAGTCTTAGTACAAACGTAATCGTATCTTCCTTTTTTTTATGAAAAACTGCCATCAGACTAGCGTGTGGTCACAGTTTATCACTGAAGTTAGAAGGACAAGAGGAGTGGCTGGCTTCACATCACTGCAGTCAATTCTGCTGAGAGGTCAGCTTCAGATCGCTTGGAGTCATTTATTCGTCAGTTCTCTACCCACTGCTGTTTCAGTCAAAGGTAAAAGGAGAATTTGACTAGGGCCAGAAATTAAACCTCAACACGAGTGGCTATGCTGGTTATTAATTTGCTGGTCCTGTACCAATTAATTGCAAAGAGCTCGTTACTGGAGTTTGTGATGTATTCAGTGAGAGCATTAACTCCCAGATGCTGTCATAAAAAATTATTTTGCTCCTATTTTACGTTGTGTTAAAGACATCTGAGTACCAGATATGTTGTGATAATTTTTATTAAGTAACCAGCAGCTACACACCACAAAGTGAGCCACAGTACTTTCAGCAGACACATGGAGAAAAGAGGTGTATATTTTGACAGTTTCACGTGGTTTCATTTTTGTGAAAGGAAAGCTTCTTTCTACAGTTAGTAGGTATTGCAAGAAATCAGCAATAATAGAGAAATTAGAGATAATAGAGAAAAGATGGTAAGCTGTAGTAAAGTGTGGTCAGTTTATATGGAAATGCACCGCATAAATATATTGGCAACAAATGTGTAAGAACTACAAAATGTGCTGAATTCTCAGAAACAAGCAAGTTCTCATGAAGTCTTTGTGAATAGATTGTATATACTGCTCAGGACATCCTTAAAAATCTCTGTTTTCTCTAAAATTCAGTTTGCAGATACCTTTCGGGTTGGGATTTTTTTGGTGTTTTTTTTTACTACACATAGTCACTAAAGGTGTTTATATGTAGTTATCACAATTCTGTCACACATTAACGATCACAGATGTAAAGCATGTGAGTTAGTCTTTTAATACCCTAAGTGCATTCAATATGAGGACAGAGCATTTATAAATAGAACGTATTTTTGGATTATGTTTTCAATAATAATAATAGTTACCCAATGACTTTATAACCTTTCTGGGATTTGTTTGGACATTTTGTTTTGTCTAAGTGAAGACAGATGGTATTTTGGAGGAGTTACTGAATGCGAAGGGGTTAAGACAGTGGAGAGGCATTTGTTTGCTTTTCATTGTTAATGCCTTGGGAAATGCTTGCTCTGGTCTCCTCTTGGGCTCTTCTACCAGGCTCTTTGCAGACTGGTGTATCTACATAAGACCTATCCCAACTATTAGATAAGGTTAAGAAGAAGGGGGTTTTTTTAAGTATATATATTATCAGTAGAATTAAAATACATAGTTTGGGGGGTTTTTAAGCTGTGCAGGAGGATTCATCCTTGCTTTTAGTGCCCAATTCACAGTCTTGAAGGGAAAGGTTGTGATTCAGTTAGATCCCTTGATTCTGTATCGAGCAAGAAGAGGCAGTATAGATAAAACCTGAATTAAATTATGTGCATGTACCAAGTGCTTACTGGATGCTCTTGTATTTGTTCATAGAATCTGTCATACAAGAAATAAATTGCAGTTAATTGCTGCCATAGTCTCTTTCTTTTAAAAAGCTTGAAGGCAGAAACACTAGATCCTAATACAATGCCAAGAGTGTGGAATCAAATGAGGAAAATCCAGCATTGAAAAGTATTTAAGCAACTTTCACTCACGCACCTTACTGATTCACCATCTGCCTGGTAAATGTCAGCGCTCTTGTGTTATGCTAAACAGAAAACAAAATCTAGAGGTGATTGCTGATTTGGGTGCTCACTGCTGTAGCAGTGAGATTAGATTTTTGGTCTTCTGCCCTGCTCTTTCTGTAGTGAAAGGGAGATTGAGCATGCAACACAAGTAATTTGTTCCAATACTTTCATCATTTGCATATCTAAATCTGTTAAGTATGAGAATTTTTCACCAACTTTGGAAGTGCAGCTACAATGGCATTAGAAGTTCTGTTGGAAAAGTTGTGCGCCAGAAAAGTTTGGTACGCATGATCAGGGCTCCTGGTTGCATTTCTTCTGTGATCTGTATGAAAATACTGCATTGTTTGCCTCTCTTGCATTGGCTGTTACAGCATGTATTCAGTCAGCAAAGAGTTTTCAGACAGTTCTCCAAGTGTCATATTGATGGAGACGGAAGTGGGAGTGCAGGTATTACATTCAGCTGATGGTCTGATTCTGCTTTGTGCAAGATCTCTTTACAGTTAGATTTTATTTTTCTTGTAAGTTCACGATGAAATGTTTTAACTCCAGTGAGAGGAAGAATTTTTCCAACTTTTATTCTTCGATTTGCCTGGCAGATTGCTGTGCGTGAATGCAAATAATCTGAAGATTCTTCTCCATTTTTGGCATTTTCAGTGGACTTGGCTGCTGAGACCGTTCTTTTACTTCTACTTCCACTCAGTTTGCCCGGCCCTTACACTGCCCTGACCCAGAAGTTGGCATGATCGTCAAGGGGCTATGTGGTGAACCTGTTCAGAGAAATGGTAAAAGGTAGATTTAAGATGAAGCAGCAAACATAGGTTGTGTTCACAGTATGGCGCACAGTTCTGTCACCCTGAGGAGAGGGCAGGAGGAGCAAATACCCAGGGGGAAGGAGCAGGGGCAGTGCCAGTTTGGGATGGCAGAGAAGCTGTGGTATAAATTGCAATTCCTGTGCCAACTCACTGTAGTCATTAGTGACAGAGATAATTATGGGCCTGTCTTGTCCTGTTGAGCATTTATTACTGGTTATTTGAAGTCCCATGTGTTAGCTGTAAATAAAATTATTTTTCTCTGAACATTTTCAATCTGGCAGCCATTGAATGGAGTTCATAAAGTGGCTGTTGAGCTGCGGCTGAAAGGGCTGCCGCACTGCAAGGTAACAGTAGAAATGTTTACAGATTTCATGTGAATGTCCTCGGTAATTACACTGAAAAGGTGGAAACAAATAATAGCATGCGAGAGCGCTGTTTGATGACCTTTTCAGTGCTTTCATGGTGGATCTGTGGCTTTATAAAGCCACATACAGTAAATACAGAGTGAGTCGAATTCCTGGAACTTTGGTTGGTGGAGCTGTCCTGAACAACTGTACTGGCACGCCTGCTATGAATAAATCCGAATACAGGGTTTGAGAAACGGGCATTGCCTCCATTTCCCTTCCCTGAGCCCCCTCGCTGCCCCAAGCCCTTCGCTGCTGTGAGCCGCTGGGTGGCTGGATGTTGAACTGGATCAGGAACCTAATGCGGCAGCAGGGGTGGCCTCTGCAGGTGATGGCTGGGTGAATGTCTGACTGGATGTGGCACAAGTCCAGCTCAAAATGGGCATAGGTTGGTTTGGTCTCTGTTCTGCACTGTTTTTGGAGGCTGTCATGGTGTTCTTCAAAATCTGGGTGTGTACTTTAATAAACCAGAAGTCATCATCTAGCTGCGGAGGAGAAAGAGACTTCAAAGTGCGTCACTTGGTAAAGCTGTGCTTGTGAGCAGGCTGTGATGGTACGTATGAGGTGTAAAGCGAACCGTGTGGCCTCAAGGTGTGGTTATATTGTATGGCCAGTAACTGTCAGTGTAAGCATTCACTGATAACCCTGTATCGGCACAACAATGTACTAAAGACAGAAGAAAGGCTTGTGGGGAGAAGTATTGTGTTTTACTGTGCCAACCGGTAGAACTGAAAAGCACAGAAAGCTTTAGGGCATTCAGGACCTTCACATATGAAAGTGGATGGAAAGTTTTATCTGCTGTAATAGCCACAGTGAGGTATTTTGGTTCTTGGATTTAGTGGTGTTTGGAAAGGACCTCCAGCTTTTTTCTCCAGTCCATCCTGGGAGACAAAAAGCAGCATTGTCTGCAGAGCCGGAAAGCTCTATGGCTCATGTGAGCAAATGGGAAGCCAAGGAGCAAAGCCTAACGTTCAGGAGAGATGCTGGAGTTTATGAGGATATTTGGGATAGGAGATAGAAAAAGGAAGTAAGAAAGCAAGATGCGCCAGGGAGACCACAGACGTATCAATAGGTGGGTACTAAAGAGTGAAGAAGATGACATGAAAGCTGTGGGAAGACAGAATTATATCTTCCTGGCTCTGTAAACAGATGGGAGGGGGGGTAACTGCTCATGCTCTGAATACACAGCATTGATGCTCGCTTTAAATAACAGAGATTACAGGAGTTACCATTATCTGTAGCACATCTAGTTCAGCATCCTGTCTTTAAGTTACTGAAGATCATTAGGTACCTCAAAAGACTACTGGAACCTGCAAGAAGTACATGTGACATAATCTCCCTCCCCCATGAAAATCTTTATTTGAATTTTTAAGGATTAGAGATTGGTTTAAATCCAGACTCATGAGGTTTTATCTTCCTTTCAGTTCTGCACTACTTTTGGTGTGAAATAACCACACCAATTCTGGATATTCTTGGATATTCTTGTTACCCATGTGCATGCCTAACCCCTGTTTGAATCCTTAGAAATTGCTTATCGTCAGCAGCATCAGTGCTTTATTTGTTCAGTATACAAAGTATCAATGTTCATATTTTTTAATAGATATTTTTAAATCTTCATTTTTATACTTTTAAATTTTCCACCTTTCCACTTAGCTGTTCTTATAATTAGACAGTGAATGTTTCTTGCTTACTTACCCTGTTACTAATTTAAGTATTTTTTTAGCGTTTGAAGCATTTCTGTCCTTTCTGGGGTAAATAATACAATTCTGTCCAATCTGTTCATACAACACGTTTTCATTGCCCCAAATGCTTGCTTTCTCTGAACATGCAGATTCCACAGAACCCGTTTTTAAGATGGACTCCCAACCTCTGCACTGTAATCCAGCTGATGTACAGGGTCCATCTCTACAAATAAAATTTTTAAAGATTACCCTGTATCTTACTGCTGTTGCAGTCTAACACTTTAGTTTTTCGTGTCGTAGATGCATGTTAAGCAGAAATCTGAAGTGGTGCCGGGCCCCCTTCACAGGTTTGTGCAACTAACAAGACATGTTTATTTGGATTTTTCTACAGTGTGCATACTTCAGTTTGCCCTGCATTCTGCAACTGTTTGTGTTTATTAGCATCCATCTTCTGCTGTCCTGGTGTATATTCAGCTATTACAGTTAGTTATCTGCTGCTGAACTTTGTTTTCCCAGTTCTGATTTGGCCAAAACAAATTATTGGCTGTTTCGCTCTTTGGCTCTTTACCTCCAGAGTTTCAGATCATTAGTAAGTATGTTATTAAGAGAGTATTAGTAAGTATAATACTAGCTCTTTTGAACTAATAAAGAAAATTGTGTATTACATAAAAGTCAAGAGTTAAACCGTCTCCAACCAGGTAATCTGATTAGCTTTCTTAACGTGTTCAGAGTTCATAGCCAGGGTGTTTCAGGAAAGCAGACTCTGGTTTTCCAACTCTGCTTGTTAATAGCTAACTGTTTTTTTCAGTTAGTTTCATTTAGAATACTTGGTTCAAGATGACCTACAGCAACTACTAATTTTTTCTCGAAGTGGGGAGGTGTGTCCTCTCCTGACAAGATGGAAGGTAGCCTGGAAGCAGGAAGGAATGAGAAGAAGGTGTGCTCCCTCTGCTCCCGTATGCCTCCCCTGCTCCGGACACTTGTTCCCCACCAGGATGCTTCGAGATCCCTGCCTCCATTCGAGAAGTCCTGGTGTGATGGCTGCCAGGGAAATCGGTGCCAGGGAGCAGGAGGAGCAAAAGGATGGGGTGGTGGGGTGGGCCTGAGCACCCAAAAGAAAAGAAAGACACGGGGGTACTGGTCAGCAAAGCTTGTCTAGACTAGGGGTATGTGACAGCTTAGAAAGGGAGTGTAAGGATTAGCATTCATTTGTATGTCTGGGGAGGTTAAGGTTTCAAACCAAACATAATTTCATCTGTTACACTGTAAATTGAAAGAACTAATAGGAACTGACAACCTTAATTTCAGCCATCATGGTCTTATCCATACACACAATAAGTATGTTCTAGGTGCCTTGTCTTGTATATCTTGGCAATCTTAATCATACCATACTGTTAAAGCAAACACGAAACAATGTAGTAATCTGTATCTGGAATATAATGTTGTGATGCTCAATAATCTGATTCCTTCTTTTCCTCACAAGTTAACTGTAAAAAGTAGTAGTGAAGATGTTAGAATACAAATACTGTGATGTATAAATTGAACAAAATTCAAGAGTACTTAGAACGTGCAAATAACACGAGACTAAGAGCTTGTCCAAAAACTACAAGTCATGTTGGAAACTCGTTTGAACTGCATGTGTCAAGATGTAAATCTTGCAGGCAGCTTGCTGCATTGCTTGGTGCTTACTGTAATGAGGATGTTCCTTTTAGGTGTTCATGTTAAGAATTTGATTTCCAAAATGTTGGTGTTGTAGAAGAGGGAGCACCTCAAACAGTTTACACTTTTGCCGATTACATATGCAAAAGGTGATGCAAGTGTGGAAACTAAGCTTGTAAAACCAGAAGTCCTTTGCTGAATAGCGTGTGAGAGGATTGAGAATTCTTCCTAGGAAAACATTGCATTTCTCAGCAGGAATTTGGCAACATCTACCATTGCAAACATTGCTAAATACCTGATTCAAGAGACTCCTCACTTGTACATTTCATCTGTTTCTAATCCCATTTGTATAGCAGTTGACTCCATACTGGAGTCATGATTTCTATCAGCAAACAAAAGCATTTATTAGTTTTGCAACATACTTGAATTTGTAGCTGGGAAATTGTTTTTTAAAGTTCTTTTCAGATACTTGGCTGGGACATGTTGCTGATGCAAAAGATCTGCTCCTGAAACGGTTCCGATGAGGTAGTCTTTTGGCTGGAGTCACCATGATACATGCGTAGGAATTGGGAAAAAGTTGTTGATTTGCTTACCTTGGACAAACTGGCTGATACTCACAAAAAAGTGATAAAACTAGATACCTCCTTAAAAATGATAAAAATCAAAGGAAAACCTATGGTAGTCTGGTTTGTAGTTTGCACTTTTGAAAATGCAGAATACCCCCAAAAATTGGACATATAACATGGAGGACTAAGACTGTTAAAATATAAGGCATATGTTAAAGCTGGGATAGAGAACCACTTAAACTGTTGTCATGAATGAAGTCTTTAAGAACTGTTTGCTAATGTATATTACAAATAGCAACAGTGCGTGGATTTTCTTTCGTGCTTTGTGGAAGATGAAATGCAGCATGGAGAAGACTTGGTACTGTAGGAAAGAATGGGGTTATTGTATTTGCATGGACATAGGCTATTCTTGAAATACTTACAAAAATTGTAATGTCTAGACTACTTAAAATGCTGGATTTACAATTAATTTCTTTCATGACCAGTTTACAAGTATATACATACAGGTAGAGTATTGTTTATCTGTGAGCATTTGTTGGAGTAATACCTGGTATATGTGGGACAGAAATCATGGCAACAGGGAGAGGCATAACAAAATTCCAGGTGCTTAGAAGAATTTAATTTGTTTTTTCCGAAAATTTGTAAGTTTTCTTTCATTGTTTGTTTTTAAGGAAAATCAGATTTAATTCTTTTCATTTCCAAAGCGTTTCTAAACTGATGTTGAAACTAAATAATTGGTACTTAAATATTTCAGTATTCACGCACACACACACACAAACACAAAAGCTCATTTGAACAGTCATTTTCAATACTGAATATACAGATTTTGATTTATATACATTGGCTTGCTTCCTTTTGATATGAGATGCAGCTACTACTTTGAAATGCTGTTTTATCTTTGTTGATTAGCAATCATTTACTGTAAGACAGACATTTCCTATTATACTCAGGGTTGAAGTGTGACTCTACTGCTTTAGGCAATACATCTCCAAAGAGTATTCTCTTTCCTGTAACACTGAAGTATAGTTTGCATTGAAAGTTTCCCTGACTTTGTGTTTAAAATGTGGTCACACAATACACTGCATTCACACTTCTAAGTCTTTTCCTCGGGGATGGGGGGGTTGGGGTGGCCAGTAAAGTTGAGCAAGGAGAGGGGCATTTCTCCTTCTTTCCACCTACCTTCTGATCTGAGCATCCTCTGCCTCCAGGCCTTTTCCTAAAGCAGAAATGCTCTCTCTACTGGTTGTTTTGCTCCAGCTCTGAAGAGAAGTGTGCTGCCTTAGGGTGGCTAGAGGCCTGAGTAGATTGGGCAGCACAGGGTGGTACACAGTATTGGTACTGTGGCTATGGAGGTAATATTGATTTTTAATATTTGCTATTTGGAGTTCTGTATAATACAGTGGTATTGATAGATCACCATTGGGAGCATTTCCTTGTATGTTGAAGTTATTTTTTATATATTAAATATTTTCTTATCAGTATTTAAAGAAGAACTGAAAAGTAATTTTCAAAAATCAGTGCAGAATTTAACATTTCATTGCACTCTACTTACATGCATGGTTTTGGAAGTTATGCAACCTCTTTTTATAGAGTTGTATGTTCTGGTGATCTAAGCTTGCTCCATTATTGCTTAGACATGTAAGTGTATTAGGAACTAAATATGGTGCAAAACTTAGGTCATGACAAACTACTAGGTACCTCTAAATATAAAAATATTAATTTGCAGTAAGGGTCAAGTAGAAATGGCTTCCATCATTATGTATACTGACTTTAAAACTACTGAGTAGAAAAGGCTAAGTTGCTGTGACATAGGGCCATACACAGACTGGTTGTGGAAAGAAATTGCATGGAGGTGTTGCATATTTAGTTCAGATGGAAGAACAATGAAAACCAAGTGCCCAACACAGAAGCAATTGCTATTGGTTATCTGCAAACTGCAGTTGCGGGGGAGAGGGAGGACTGTAGCAGGGCACATTGTCACCTTGGCACTGAGGGAGTGCCCTTCCTGACAAACTGCCGGTCATTATTCCGAATTGCGGAGGCACTGGATCATCATAGTGCCATTGCTCGAACAATTTTTTTAAGATTAGCAAAACGCATTTTTTCTGATCTCATTATTGGAGGAGACTGGACCTGTTTTTCAGAAACATTACGCACAGAAAAATCAGCCTGAGGCAGACACCTGGCATGAAAAAAATTTGCCTGAATGCTAATAGTTTGGCAACATTTTAATAAGCAAATGAAAACAGTATATAGTAATGGGAATTCAGCTGCAGTGATTGCTACCAGATCCACCAAGAATAATGGACTTGCATACCAACCCAGACTTACGACAAATGTTGTGATTGTAGGTAACTAAATGACCATGGAATCTGGAGCAGAGAACCAGCAGAGTGGAGATGCAGCCGTTACAGAGGCAGAAACCCAACAGATGACAGTACAGGCACAACCACAGATTGCAACGTTAGCCCAGGTATAAAATCATACAATGTAATAGTTTTACCTATTGGATAATTTTTTTAAGAGGGATAATGTCTGCTCATGGGCCTGAGAGAAGGTTCCATTGATAAGATTCTGAAACAGGTGCAATGTGTAGTTCCTTTGATATTTGTCTTCACATTTTTAAAGCAGTAGAGATTTTTAACTTCCCATCACACTAGGCTGTGTTAGTTCTGAAGAACTGTATGTGTGTAAACTGTGTAATGTTAATAGAATAATGAATGAAAATATTTCTAGCATTCTTTACCACAACCATACCACTGGAAGGTATTTTTTTCAAAACATGTAATTTACTGTCTTTTTTTTATATTGATTGGATTGTTTTGCTGTTATGTTATCTGTTGGAAACTTGTCTATAGCACTCAGTTTAATTCTGAAGAAAACAAACTGAAAATATAGATAAATAATGCAGCAAATACAACATCTTATCATACGGGATTAATATTATAAACATCATAATCAAGTGGAACGACCTGGCATTTGACAGCTTTTGTCACCCTGTTGTCTCCAGAATTTCACAGAATTGTTGGCTGTTTAGAGAGACGGTAGTAGATCATTTATTATCCCCAAATTATTTTGGAGAAACAAGAAATGCGATCCCAGCTACATCCCTGATTTTGGAACCTGCTTTCATTCTTGGATACACTGATGGTTGGCAGAAGCAACTCCATTGTGTAAATGAGTACAGAATCTTTTCGACTCTCTTCTGTAATGATTTAATTTTAAAACTATTTGCAGTCTGCAAAGAACAAACAGGTTTTTTAGATCTCATAGTCTTTTTAAGTGGCACAAGTGTTAAATCACTTACCATTTTATAAACGATTAATGTCTTTTTAAAGTCATTACACTTTTTGGTAAACCAGAGATAGTACACTTCCATTCAAGTGATAGTATAGGGATTAGAGCTGTTAAAATGCACAGGGTGATTTTGTTGAGTGAAGCTGCAGTGTGAATTTACAGGCCACCAGCTGCCCTACACCAGCTTGCCTCTTTGGGCAGTTTTCTCACTGTCTAACTTTGGCACAGGATGTAGGTGGTGCGAATAACACTTCAGTGTGAACTGAGTGGAAGTAGTTTTATTTCTCTTGCAAAACCAGTAAACTGCTTCTCACTTGATATGCATTAAGATTTAGTCCAGAGAAGCAAGAATGTTTTAAATTCGTGTGCTAACATACTACCCTCCAGGTAGCTGATCTTACAAGTATGTAGTGGGCTGAATGCACTTTACTTGGGCAAAATTACCCTGGTACTTGAGTGAGAATTTTTTCCAAGTAAGAAAAAGCTATACAGCTATGGTTAAAATCCATGTGAACGACAAAAAAATATGTTCTATTTTTCCTAATTTCCTCTGTTGTCATTCACCATATTATTTGCACCTTAGCTTTTCCCCAGGCTTTATATTCCTTGTGGAGGTGATATAACATTCTAAACATAATTCCTTGTCTTGGTCACATCAGTGTTACGTTACTACAATATTTTTAATATGTGATGTGGCAGTGTTTGGCATTAGGGAGTGCCCTCAGAGGATTAGGCAAATCTAAATAACTAATTATGTCAATTTAATTCATTCATTATCTCTTGTAAGGTCACCCCTCCTGTAAGCTTAGTTTAATTGCTGCATTTTTAGTGAGTTCAGGGTAGTTTTCAGAGTCAAAAGGAAACTTGTTCCAGTTCCACGAGGTATGAGTCAGAGACATGTGCGGAAGTTACACTCTGCTGTGGGCTTAATCCAACCGCAGAGTGGCCTCCAGTTGATCAGCTTTGCAGTCATTGCCAAGGACTGTTTAGTCAGACATGCATTATTAAAAAAGGTTGCTTGGTAGAGGAATATAATTTGCCAGAGGAAAGTGTACTCATGTTAATCTCAGCTCCAGTTTCTCTCAGATGTGAGTGAAGTACCACCACGTAACGCTGCAGCTGTTTTCCTGAAAAAGGAAGGTAAAGGCAAACACAAATTTGTGGATTAGGGAGGGACAGCTGTGGAGGAGAGAGGTCTACATGTAATTCCCTTTAATTTTGTTGTTAAGCACGATTTCCTTGTAAGTGGTGGATGTTTATGGAAATTCAGAGATCAGCTACTGCAGCTTTTTGAGAACCACATGTTCATGGGAACAGCAAAGGATTTACTTCTGCATCCGGTACATAGCAGCTCTTTGAGATGAGGTGGGGCAGCAGTGCAGCCCCTTCTCGCATGGTAGCTACACGGGTGGAATTTCTTGAAAATGCCGTTGAACACTGGAGGATTGTTAAATTTTCCAAACCTGGGTGTCTAGAAGAAGGCTGGCTAGTCAGTGACCCATGACCTGGCTGAGGTCTGCTAGAGCAGCTCGTGCTTGCCTGCAGCCCTTCCCTGAGGGTTGTGACGGCACATCGGGCGCAAACCGAGGGCCACGTGTGCTGGTGCGGCAGCCCTGGCACCCTCCTGCCTTTCGGGAGCCCCCCAGCCACGAACACGTGCATCGCGTCACCAGAAAGTAGTGTTGAGTACTGGATGTGCACCGGGGCAACTGCCCAGCCACATAGCAGCCTTGGTGCGTGGTCCTTCAGCCACCCATCATGGTTCTTGTGACCTGCCAGAGTGAGACTTCCCCGCGTGACGTGAACAGCTTGGTGTGGATGTGGCTGTCCTCAGAGCCTGAGCCCCTGCGCAGGACGCGCGTGGCTGTGCACGCAGTGCTAACGTGCCGTGCTGAAGTCGTTAGCCTATCCCTGTTGGCATGGCCACTATGCCTACAGGTCTGCGCTGGCGAAACAAAATTGGGTTTAGGAACTGAGGGTTTAAACTGTGGGCGATTTTTCCTCGTAGAAATAACTCTTAAGACTAGAGTTTGTGTTGACCCGTTACACTGAATCACAATAACTGCATACAAGCCATTTGTTTCCACTGCAAACCCATGGGTTTTCCGTCTGAACACATGGTCAGTTTTCTTCATTTCACTGGACTTTGCCAGCTGCTCAATATGGTTTAGTCTCTGGAAAGTCTGAAAGGTGTGACTCCCTAAAAATTTTTGACTGCTTACATCTGGCAAACACTTTGCATTTTCTTGAGTGAGAACAAAAATAGCTCCACTCCCATATGTTTCTGCCTTTGACTCAGCAGTGTCTGTAGGAGTACACCCATGTCCTAGCAATATCTAACTGAAGTAAGTGAAAGGTAATAATGTGTTTTTATTAGGTTACCTCAAAATAGAGGCAGTTGTGTTTTTCACATTCTTGTCAGTGGTTTTACAAGCGATGTTTTGAGCCTGCAGAAATTCTGCATTAGATTAATTTGTAAAGTAGGTCAGATGTTGGGCTTAGGCAGTTAAGGGGGTTTTACATTATGCTGAAACATTTGGGTCATCTAACTGGGGTCTAGAAGAGACATAATTCTTTCACCAAAAAATGTTCTTGGTAGTGAAATAAGAAGATTTTGCAATAACCTGATTTATGCTCACTGTCTCTTCTTTGCAGGTATCTATGCCAGCAGCTCACGCAACGTCTTCTGCGCCCACGGTGACCTTAGTTCAGCTGCCCAATGGGCAGACAGTTCAAGTGCATGGAGTAATTCAGGCTGCCCAGCCATCAGTTATTCAGTCTCCACAGGTCCAGACAGTTCAGGTACTGACTGAAGAAATTCCTAATATGTGAATTGGGCCTTTTGTATAGTCCTGCCAGTTCACTGGTTTCTAATGTGTTTGTGTCCTGGATTGTGTTTTTGTGTATATAAACTTTAAGAGCATGTTGAAGGCAAAATCTGTACGGTATTTGCTACTCTGTGACTTTTTTTCTGTTCTGGTTTAACAACTTTTCACTTTCAAACATTGCTGAGTTTCATTTCCCTTTAGAATTTGTTTGGTGAGTTTAACAGCTTCATGGTTTTTCTTACAGTATTACTCTACTTTTCATCTCTACTGTATTTTCATACATCTTTATTGAGTAAGAGTTCATACTATTCTGAAGTGAACAAAAGGGATTTTTTTTATAATGTAATCTTTAATCATTAATGAGGCTGATATTCTGGGATGAGAGTCTTTGCTAGTTAGAAAATACTTGCATTGGTTTACAAAGATATCTGTATGTTAATGGTTCTTAAAATAAACCTATCAGTTCTCTCATAAAAATGGTTTTAAAATTTGCCTGTTGAATGGTGTTTGCTTTGTAAAGCCTTAGCATATTCTCTTCTGTAAAGCAAGATAGATAATGCAATATGATGAGGTAGCTTGAAGACATAGGAGACAAGTAGTCTGAAATCTTTAAAACCTGTAACTTTTTTTTTTTTTTTTTGAACCACTTTAAGCTCAGTGTTACTGAATGCAGAAACAGAAATTGCTTGGTGTACAGCAGCTACACAGGGCAAGGACTGAACATCGTTCTTTTGCTATTGAGCTCAAAAAGTGTTTAATTTTTAAAAGTAGATATCGTGACTATTTGATACAGGTATTTAGCTGGTGTTATTTTAAAAAATAATAAGGCATGCCTAATTCAAAACTAGGCCATTCTGATAATAATCTTTGTTTACTCCTTGTCAGCTTTAGTGCTGAGTTTCTGGCAGGCTCTACCCTTCTCAGCCACTGGAGTCAAAAGTTTAGAGTTTTAATCTTTCGGAGGTGAGCAGTTTTCAGAGAAGTGCACAAGTTACTAGCCCAGAGGTGGAAGATAAGAGACAATGAAACCATGCTTGGAATTCACCTGGCTTAGTGCAAAGCCAGGGTGTTTGGATATTCAAAGCCCTGTAGTTCACAGTCAGCCTTGGACCTGTTCAGGCCCTTTATCTGATAACTCTGAGATTTGGGTGCCAGCAAGCTTTTTGAGCCTTTAGGAATCTTCCCTACAGTGCATAAAATGTCAGGCTATGAGCTATGTTTCTCACATGGGCATTTCTCTATTCCCTGTGGCTAGTGTTTGTATATTTGTCAGGTGACTAGTCTTTTGGAAAACAGTCTCTGGTTTTATGTATTGGAGCTGTTTTTACATTTTTGGCACACTTCGAATTTAAAATTATACACCACATACAAACATTTTAGCTTTCCTTCATAAACCTTTGTCTTTTTTTAGCACAGACATTCAGAATTGCAGCACTGCATTATTTTTTAGCATCTTCATGTATGACACTTTCCTGACAATTTCCCCCCAAAAGGCAGTCTCTCTATAACATGTCTACACAATTATTTATAAATTAATGTTTCTCAACTTCAGTATTTTGCTCTTTGTTTCCAAACACTTCTGCTATCTTAATTTGGTTTTAGTTATTCTCTACCTAAATTTTGCTTAAAAAATCTTTTTTTGTTTCCTTAAAATGGATGGAAACAAGGAATCCTGGAAAGCAAAAAGTGTATGGAATTACTGTTTATATTTTCTTATTGGAATATTTAAATTGTAAAGGACATTCTCACGGGTAGATAACTGACTGTGGTCATTATTCACTGGATCTGTTACTAAACAGCCTGCCTTTTCTGTTCATTGCCTAGGTAGAAGCACTGTAGAATACTTGCATTGTAGTGTTTTTCACATTTCCTTAAAATAAAGACATTGGAAGTGTCTTGTTAAGTTTGATTGCTGTTCTTATTTACAGATCTCCACTATAGCAGAAAGTGAAGATTCACAGGAATCAGTAGACAGTGTCACAGACTCACAGAAACGAAGAGAAATTCTTTCCAGACGACCATCCTACAGGTATGGAGGTTAAAAGCAGAAGCATTTTGCTTGATGGATGCATTCTTCATGTGGGGAGTGTTGTGGTTTAACCCCAGCCAGCAACTAAGCACCATGCAGCTGCTCACTTACTCCCCCCACCACCCAGTGGGATGGGGGAGAGAATCAGAAAAAAAGTAAAACTCATGGGTTGTGATAAGAACAGTTTAGTAGGACAGAAAGGAAGAAAATAATAATAAGAAGAAGAATAAGAATAATATGACAATAATAACAATAAAGGAAGTAGAATATAAAAAACAATAGCACAATGCAATTACTCACTGACTGATGCCATGTTAGTTCCCAAGCAGCAATCCACCTCCCTCCCCAGCCAACTCTCCCTAGTTTATATACTAGGCATAATGTCACATGGTATGGAATATTTCTTTGGCCAGTTTGGGTCAGCTGCCCTGGCTGTGTCCCCTCCCAACTTCTTGTGCCCCTCCAACCTTCTTGCTGGCTGGGCACGAGAAGCTGAAAAATCCTTGACGTAGTATAAACACTGCTTAGCAACAACTGAAAACATCAGTGTGTTATCAACATTCTTCTCATAGTAAATCCAAACCATAACACTGTACCAGCTACTAGAAAGAAAATTAACTCTATCCCAGCCGAAACCAGGACAGGAGACAAACAGTGTGATTTTATAGTTATTTTGACATTTACCATTTAACTGAAATCTCTCTTCTGCAATGTCTTTCCATGGAATAGGATGTAAAGAGTATAAGAAAATAGGAGGAGGAGGAAGAAACCTCAGCTGTTACACTCAAGTTAAGACAGAAATGAGCTGAGAATAAGCGAATTGCCACATTTGTGAAACGTTGAGGTATCATTGTGCTAGGTGCCTTAGAGGTAGCTTTAATGGATACTTAATACATGAAATACACTGAAGCTTTGCAAGAAAGTAACTTCTTTATAATCTGTAGTCTGCAAAAAATGAATTCTATTGTTTTTCATTATTGTTGAAATGCTAGCAGCAATCAAACAATTCCTCTCTCCCATGAGACTTTCAATGAACACGTGTTCTGTGGCACAGGGAGAATTTCTGCTTGAACAAAATTGGTTGTGTTCAAAGTTTAAGGAGTCAGGGTGTGAGTCGAATGTAGTGATAGGCATCTAGTATCTTTAGTTGTCATGGCAAATACTTCTGTGGTTAAGACCAATTGAGGTGCTCCTTCACATGGTATTAGTCATATGTTACTTTATCAATTAAGCCCTTGCACAACTTTTTCTGGCTGTACTAAATCTCACTTTTCATTCTTAAAACATGCTAAATAGCGTTAAGGAACAGCTCTGGAGTTCAGCAGGTTTTAACTGACCTGTGGATTCCTCCCGCTTCAGAAAATTCAGATGCTTCTTTTTTCTTTATGAGCATAACCTTAGAAATATAAGCTAGACTGTAGGCCTGAGCATCTCTCAACCATATTTTTTTTTTTTTAGCACTTGCAGATTATTTTCTACCTTCTCCAGCAGCCTTCAGGGCTGTTCTGCTGAAGGTAGTGAAAATCATTGCTGAAGATCCCTAGCCATAATAGATCTGTGAATATATTTTTATTTGTGAGGAGCAGTGTTGCTAACTTCAAGGCTGCCACAGACTTCCTTGCAGTCTGCTTCTGCAGTGAGACACTTGCTTTTACTATATATGGAAGAATGGCTGTATATCGTGAGACAACAGAGCTAAGTAAACAAGCAGCAAAACTGAGAAGAGGGTACTTGTGCATGCTAACTTCTGTCTGAGATGGACTCCTTTGCATGTACTGATGCCGCACCAATCTCTGTCCTCAAACCAGATCCTGGTGACTCAGCAAAGCTTTGTAATTGTAAGACTTTTATATGCAGCTCAGACTCTGGGCTGGCATAGGTGTCATGTCAGAAAGGCTGTGCCAGACTACTGCTGTGCTTAATGAGTTCCTGGTTGGCATTATTCAAGCTGCTGTAACTGGCCCCAGAGACAAGATAGGTGCAGATAGGTTCACAGAACTGAAAGCTATACCTTTTCCTCAGAAATTCCACTTTGATCCTGCTACTGAAGTACATCATGTGTTCCCCATGTCAGTTTATAGCTGCTATATTTGTAAAGCTGCCACCTTACCTTCTATCTTAAATCCATCTTAATGGTGGCAAAGGTGAGTTTTAACCACCAGATTGTAACTGACATGAGCTTAAAAAGTGGTGAGCTGTAGTTTCTTCTTTTCTATTTTGAGCTTCTTGGGTTTTGTTCCTCATCCTCCCTGCTCTCTATATATCTCGACTGTTTTGTCTACTAGTTTTTTTGGTCTAATACCTAGATTGCAAACTCTCTGGATGGGAATTTTTTATTTGTCCAAGTGGTGCTTGGCACAGTGGAGTGCTTGTGCAATGCTGGGGTTCTTGCATGCACACAGAGTCAAAACGGCAACAGCAAAGCTCTGTTTGTCAAGTTGCTTAGCAGAGTGACTGCTCTCCCTGAATAGCTCCATACAGATGTTCTGGCTCCCAAAGCCTGAGGAGCTTTATTTAAGAAATTGGTGTTGTCTTGGAGCTTGGAGTCTACAGCTGTGTTTGCTTCATCACACTTTGAGTTCTAGTGACAGTCCACAGGAAAACATATGAGGAGAATTACAAAAAATGTTGCCCTTTACCTAAGTAGCATTTTGCAGTGACATAATAGAATATGCCAGCAGTGAACAGGGCTTGACAGTCCTCTGAGGGACAGTGTTTGGTCTAAATGATGCAAATTGCAGTAACTGCTATGATCAGTCTTACAGTCATGTTCAGTGGGACCTGTAGCGGTGATGTTTTAGCAGTTTTGGCTTTGGATAATTAACCCATGGAAGTAATTAAACAAACTGTTCTTTCCTTTACCCATGCTGATCTCACAGCTTTCTCAGGCAGGGCACCTGTAAATGTAACTGTGTGACTTCACTCAAACACTCGGTGTTGTCTCCCAGGCACGTGTTACGTTATAAACTGGTTGCTCTTTACAAGCGTTTCCTCTAACTTCCTTTATACTCAGCTCTCGGGCTGAGGCCTTTACGGTCTCTGAAATGGAGCAGTTCCCCTAATGTAAGTGGGGAGACAGGTTTTTACATACTTTTGCTTTCTTCAAGTCTTTATGTGGCTAAAAGCAGGAAACAAGTAAAAATGGATGAGAGAGAAACATGTTTTTAAGAAAAAGGGAAGGTTGTGATAGCTGTGTCTTGGGTTGAGAAGAACCTGTTGAGAAGCACCTGTATCTTGTGTTGATAAGCACAGCTGTTCTGTGCTGGCTCTCTTGCCCATCTGTGCATGGCACTTTGAACAATCCTCTCCAATAAGAGTTTGAAGATAGTGCGGGTTTTTCATTCTGCACCCGTATTTTCCTTGCTGGCTTACTGCACTTTTCAGTTTTCTCCAGCGTTATGTATCAAATAGACTTTTTTTTTTTCAATTTTTATTAAAATCTCTACAACACACTGTCTTTGCCAGAAAAATTTTGAATGACTTGTCCTCAGACGCCCCAGGAGTGCCAAGGATCGAAGAAGAAAAGTCTGAAGAGGAAACAGCAGCACCTGCCATCGCCACTGTTACGGTGCCAACTCCCATTTACCAAACCAGCAGTGGGCAGTACAGTATGTAGTCTGAATTTCTCAGTGGTGCTAGTAAGTGGGGATGAGAAGATGAAGAACTATTATTTCTATAACTGTTTGGACTAGGACAAAGCAGGAGGTGAAAATAAGACTACTTTAATTTGACTGTTTGATAACCATGCCTTTTAAACACTTTCCTATTGTAAGTATTTGAAATGTTCAATTAACATTCTGGGACTGCTTGCCAGTTAGTGTAGCTAATGCATCCTGAGGCAAAGTATGAACTAACCATAATGCTATTATAAACTTTTTCACTTCAGGAACCAGGTGAGGTAATTCAGAAGTTTCTTTTTTTCCTGGCAGATTATTAATACTCATTCACAAAATTGCAACCTTATTAATAGAAGAAACATTACAGTCTGCAATTACATTTTTAGAAAGTCCTGAAAAAATAAGAACTTCAGCAAACTTATTTAAAATATGTAATAAATATAGGTTTCTGTTTTCTTTATTCATTCGATTTTATAGATCTAGTGCTTTGACTTAAAGGATTGAGGGTACAGCAGTAAAGCTAGAATTCACACGCTGTCTCACACAAACACACACAGTATTAAGTATACAAAAAGGGAGAAAGAACTACTTGTTTACATCTCTCACTTACAATCTCTTTAAAATTTTGTATCTCTGTTTACTCCTTAGCCACTTTGCCTAATGCCCTACTTAATTTTATTGAAACTGATGCAGTTAACTCTGCTTTCCTACCATAACTGTAAAATAACTGCTTGTGCAGATAGTTGAGATTTTGGGGTGTCTGTATATAGGAACACAGTAAAATTCTGTGGAATCACAAATGAGGGGTGATGTCTCAGTATACCTGCATGACAGGATTGAGGGAAAGAAAGGAAAAAACCCAGCAAAGTAAGACTGCTTGAAGGGAAAAAAAAAGTGTGAAACTGGACCTTTATGAATGAAAACACTGCTAGGAAGGTGCTGAGGAAGTTGTAGAGAAGGGGGGATACAATCGGAAGAAAAAAAAATGCCAAAGCAAGAAGAAAATGAAACACAAGATGGATAGCAGTAGCAGCAGAGGAGACTGAAGGGCATAAAGCATGGAAGAGGAGAGGAATTTCAGATGAGAAGAAAAAAGAAAGGACTGAGGAAAAGACCTAAACCAACCAAGAAGAAAATCTTAACTAACAAATTAAAAAGTATTCCCTGGGGGAGGATTGTAGCTCCTCTGTGTGATGCTGTTTTATCAGAGAAACTAATTTGTGGTTTAGGCTGTGTTTTTTGGCCCCCCAAAAAATATGGGTCTCATGAAAAATTGAAAACTTACTTTCAAAGTATGATTTCTTTAATGTACATTAAAGCCATATGTCTGATTTTAGGTTGTATAAGGGCTCAAGGGATTTAACTCAGATCAGTATTCTTCCATATCTAGGTTTAATACTGTAAGTTAATGTGTAAATTGGTGTCTTAAATGCTGTGTCTGGTTTTTTTTTTTTCTTCAGTTGCTATAACCCAAGGAGGAGCAATACAGTTGTCTAACAATGGCACAGATGGAGTACAAGGTCTCCAGACATTGACTATGACCAATGCAGCTGCAACCCAGCCTGGCACCACCATTTTACAATATGCACAGACCACAGACGGACAACAGATACTTGTACCCAGCAACCAAGTTGTTGTACAAGGTGAGAAACTTCACAGCCAGTCATTCTGTATAACATTTTCTCCATGCAGATACAAGTTGCCAACCTAACTCCTTCAAATGTGTCAGGAAACAGAATTAACAGCTTTGGCACAGTAAAGTCTCCAAAATTATTAAAGGAAATTCTGGACAAAGCTATTTGTCACATTTTCTTGGAGCCTTTCCCTTCAGATTGAGAAAATTGTGGATATTTTGTGTTTACTTCTTAAAAGAATATATTCAATTTTGGTTTTCCATGTTGTACTTCCTGTATTTTGTCCACACAATTTTTTTTTTATTATGTTCTGCAAAAACTGATACCACTTTAGAGTTCTGAGTTCTCCCAGATAGTCATCTGCAGCAATAGTAAATTTAAAGTGAAGCATTAAAGTTAGGAAAGAAGGTTGTTTGATTCTTTCTATAAGGACACTTTAATTTATTAGTAATTTTTTCCCCTTTACAAGTCATAATTTCTACCTATTATAGCTTTTGTAACTAGTCACCAAGTACTTAATGACTGAATCTTAGAGTCATAAAATAATTTAGTGCCTTAAGAGATCATTTGGTCTAGCACTCCACTTAGAGCAAGCAGGGCTACTTCAACTTAGAGTAAGTTAGAGTTTTTTATTGTATTAAAATACATGTTTTGGTGTATTAAAAATTGGGGGGGGGGTATTAAAAATAACAGAAAAGTGTACCCCTGCTTTTATGATTGTAAAGCAGGTGATTTGAAAGTTATCCAGTGAAGAGGTCTCCAGGCATCAGTGAAAATACATAGCCAAGAAAAATACTATTGCTGCATTGATCTTCTGGGTTTTGTGTTCTTAAGGACGTATGATTTCTTTAGGTGGTGTCGTATTTTTTTCTGAGCTCAGGCAAATATAACACACTCCTAGATTACAATAAACAAACAAAAGACTCAAGACCTTGTTCATTTTAGAGAAGTAGTGGAATGCCTAGTTTGCACTGTCTCTCTCTTGGAGTAAATGCTACATCTCCACCCTTTTTTCTGTGCCAAATACTTACACATGCAGTTTCTCCTTTTGCAGATAGACATTTGGAGCATAGCTAGAAATACTGTTTGCCATCCTTCATCTTCTTAAAACTGCTAAAACTGCCCCAAAAACAGAGAAGTAAAAAGAAATATGCTAAGGGAGAAAGAAGCACAGCAATACAGCAAGACAAATCAAGTTATCAAGCACAAGTGAAGACTTCAGCAGGAGTGCTCAAAACTTTGCCTACATTGATAAACTGAGACTGAGCAATGATGAGCTACATGATGGTCATCCCTCCTGTACTGTAGCCCACAGCGCATGGTTAGATAGATGACTAGGTGCTCTTCACACCATGGTTAACAGCGCTGTCACCAGACTGACATCGTATTCCCTTGTGTCTTTCAGCTGCCTCAGGAGATGTGCAGACCTACCAGATTCGCACTGCCCCTACCAGCACCATTGCACCAGGCGTAGTCATGGCATCCTCTCCAGCACTTCCAACCCAGCCAGCAGAAGAGGCCGCACGGAAGAGAGAAGTGCGTCTAATGAAGAACAGGCATGTACATTTAGATCACTTTTTTTCCAGTCAGCTCTGCATAGAACTAGACTGTTAAGCACTAAGAATCCTGATCTTTCTTAGTCGTTTTAGGAAATGCTTTCTGAAGAATTTGCCTTTATTTAAAGATGCAAAGCAAAGAAGCACATCTGCTAATGCCATGTATTGTGACTATGAAACCCTAAGTAAAGGTGTGAGACTCATTCTGTGAGGTTTATGAATTTGTTAGTTGCCGTAAGGAGAAAAGTCACTGGCGAGAGACTTGTGTGACTGCAGATGTGTTCTTAAAAACACCGAGGTGAGTTGATTTTTTTGAGTTAATGCATTCAGGTAGTTTCCTTTCCTGGATTCTTTACCTTAGCCTTCGGCATGGATTATCCTTCCTGCTGGCCCACCTGCACTCTTCATGAGTACTTTCTCGATTGTCTCACTTGTTCTCTTTAGCTGCTTGCCCTTTGAGTTTTACCCTCCTGAGGCAGAAAGACTCAAGGAAAGGCTAAACAAGCAGCTACTCCTTTTGAAATCTTGTGGAGACAGTAGTGACAGCAGAAGGGCTGACAGAGAGAAGAATTGACCCTGTAGGATTTAGCATGCAAGGAGGAACAGCCAAGCCTACTGAGGTGGGGCTTGGTGGAGGCAGCGAAGAAAGGGAGCAACAGAGAGAATTTGGGCACGGTGCTCCTTAAGCCTGCTGCTGTGGTAGAGGGAAGAGGTGGGCCTGAGCTGACCCATCACACCAAACTTGAACTCCATCTGCAGGCCACAGATTTGAGCCTGTATGTTACACTGTGACACTGGGAAAATAGCAGGGCTTCCCTTCCCTCTGAGGAGGGGAAGCCCCATGAAAACACTGTTTACTTCATCTGCCAGTCTGAAAAAAATGTTACGTTGTACAGGTGCATTTATCTTCTGTAGATTGCTGAGCTGTGAACACAATGCAAAGTTACATGAGCAGACCCAATGCTTATCTGAGGGACTTTAATGAAGTAAATAATGCTGAACAGCAGAGTTCACTTTTTTAAAAGGTTTTTCTATAGAATGACACCCATCTCCCCTTTTTATGTATTTTTCTGATATCACTGAATAGTAGATGTTAGCCTTTCAGTCAGGCTCTGCATTTGAGAAAAATTTAATTAGCATTCTGAATCCCCTCATTTAGTCAGCAGTCTTATTCCAGTAAAAGAAGGCTTTTGTGTTTGGGAAAGCCAAGAAAAACAATGGGGAATTACCCCCACTTGAGTTAAATTGACAGCTTTTGCAACAGTATCATGTTGCATGTGGTGCTTTTAGCCTGCCTGCTTAATAGATCTTTGCAAATCTAGGCTCCATAGCAAAGCAGGGGAAAGGGATATGGAGAGGCAGATGGTGAGGTGGTACTTATTGGAGGATTATAGCGTAAATATTCATAGATATTATTGTGCAAATTTTCTGTGTAAATTTTACATTTTAAAAGCTCTCTTGTAATTCAGTATAACTCTAGCTGTTCGTAATGAATAACTAATGCACACAGACTTGAGGTGGCTTAATATACAGCCCAAGCTGGCAGAAAAATCATGAGAAGAAAGAAAAGTCACCCGAGAAGACAGGTTAGTAGTTTGCACTGAGAGGCATTTCCTGATCCAGTAGTACTTACTCTTTTGGTGACACAAGTAACAGCCCAAACTGTCTTAAATTCTAAATGTTGCATATGGCCCACCGAAGTGATGCAAGCATGTGAAGTTGTGTTTGTAGGGGTGACAAATAGATACCTGAGTCCTTTCAGGGCTTACAAACTAGGTTTTCTTCATCCTGTCTCATTTGTGGAGCTGAATTTCAAAAATTACTTTTAGAATCTTCTTACCAGGTAGTTCCTGAAACAGACATTCTTTTTTACCTATTAGTACAACTACTGCTTATTTAATAAGCAGAAGAACTGGGTTCAATTTTGTCCTCTCATTTCCCAGAACATTGACTGTATCGAGATCTGCTTCAGCACATTAACACTGCCATGTTCTTGGCACAGCAGACAAGGACTGAAGAATTATATGGTTCCTAGTGACTGTTTATTTTGTGATTTTTTAATTTGAGTCATTTATATTATCATTGCAGTGATGCAGACATTATTAATAAAATGAAAGTATTGCTCAAGAGCAAATATGTGAATGCTCTAAATACAGCTTTTTTTGCACCAGTTGAACATCCTGACCATTAGTATTTGGTTGGACTGCAGCAAAGGGAAGAGTGAAGACTATAAAGAGATTAATAGATGAATATTGGTCTTGTCCATGTTTTTATTATTCATCTATTTGTTATCATAATAAAATCAATGAAATTATTGCAGCAGCATTCAAATCAGCCTAAAGGCTCTAATGTAAATCCTGCAAACAGAATTTTGTCATTGAGTAAGATCCTTTTCTCAGAGAAGCAGAATTTTATTGGTGCTGATTTACTGGGATCTGCATGTTGAAATGATCTGTGGATCTTGAGTGTGTGTGATTTGTGAGGAGCAATTTATGAACTCAGCATTTTTCCTAACTTGCATTTCTTAACAATACCTCCGTATTCTAAAAATGGCAGTGCTAGGTAAAGGTTTGACCTGAACAGCTAAGTAGCCCACGTCTGCAAGTCATCATTCTGGATTTGAATGGCGTTTTTTGCTTTGCAGAGAGGCAGCACGTGAATGTCGCAGGAAGAAAAAGGAGTATGTGAAATGTCTAGAAAATCGAGTGGCTGTGCTTGAAAACCAAAACAAGACACTGATTGAGGAGTTGAAAGCACTTAAGGACCTTTACTGCCACAAATCAGATTAATTTTGGATTCCCATTTTCACTTGTCCAGGTGGGATAGAGACTGGTTCTGGCTATGCCCAGAAAGACAAAGTAAACTTTTTATTTTCTAAACATTTCTTTTTTTCTATGCGCAAAACTGCCTGAAGCAACTACAGAATATACTTCATCTGTGCTTTGCATCAAACTGTGAATGTTCAAGTACTTGCCTCCATTTCTCCCCCTACAAGATTATTTTCATCATCAGTCTCAGCATGAAGAAGAAGAACAGGCTTCTTTCTCATCTCCCCATCCTCTTCAAGGAGTAACAGCGGTCTCTTGGGAAGTTACTGTGGGGAGGGTCCTGTAATGATTTGAAGAATTTGTGCTGAGCCCTTTCCATTGCCTTAGAGACAGAACCACCCCAGCCTCTTGGTCCAGAGAACTGTGGGCCACATACATGGAGCATACATGGTGCAATGAAGAAGCAATGGTTGCCAAATTGGTTTCACATATTCATTATGAACTATAAAAATACATGGCTAAGTGGCATGCCAAATGAAAGGCACTTCACAGTCACGTTCTTGATGTGGAGATAACATACTTTTTTCAAACTAGCCCAGAAGGGGTTTTGATTTGTAATCTGTATTAAACCCTCCTGGACTAGTAAAAACTTCTCCATACCTCAGAAACAAATGCATTGAAATGAGCTTCACTGGTCAGTTGTTGCTTCTCAAAGCTTATGTGTGCAAGTGGGTTCAGCATTCTGAATGCACAAAAAGCAAACACCAACTTCATAGGATGTTGGTTGGGAAATTATATTTGGATGGGAAAGGAATTCAGAATAAAAAGGTACAACAGTGACATTTCAAAAACGGTCACATAGTAAGCAAGGGTAACACTTGAAAGCACTACCTGTTCATATGCAGAACAACTAAGCAGTTGAAGCATGGCCAACTCCACGTACATACTCCCTGATGATGGTATAGTCTGTCCCCCAAGTCCTCTCAAGCAATGAGGTTATTTCTATTTCCCTACCGCTATCTTATGTAATGGAAATTATTATACTCAATGGAAACATCAGCCTGGTTTGCTAGATTCTTTTTCAAACTTTGAGGCTGCCTTCCATACATAAATTAAATTGCAGTATGACAAGTACCAGGACAACCTCGAATACTGAAGAGGACTTCAAACACAAATATTCCAACTTCCGCTTCGCAAGGGACAATATTAATTATTTGAACCTGGCCAAGCTAGCTAAATTCTTAATTTATTTGGAGGATTTTTTAATGTAAAGGGTCAGATTTACCGAGTAATTTATTCCTGTAAGTAAAATTACTCATGTGCCTCAGATGTTTGCAAGATCAAATTTTTGTGTGCACTGAGGAAATGAAATCTTTCCCAAATTTACATTGTTAAAAAAGTAGTTCATGTTTAAAACCAACTCTGTACTAAGCATTAGGACTTAAAAAGAATCATGCTGAAAAAGAACCAAAAAAGAATGTCAAGAAGTCGTCAAAAAGAATGTGTCGAAAAGAATCGTGTGCAGTTTGTTTACTGGCCATCTGAAGCCAGACTCTTGATATATTAGCTTGGGTCATTTGATGGAGTAAGTTTACTTCGGGCTTCTGGTCAAACTTTTATGTATAGAGACATAGGAATAAGGCTCTGGTCTGTACTAACGCCTTGCCTAGCGAAGTATTCGCTAATATTTTTTTTCCCATTCACTTTACCTGTTTTTAAGATAAATTTCAAACACGAGCTTCTAAAAGGTTATACAATCAATGTGACGTTCTAAGAAGAACATTTGGAAGACTCTGGGCAGTTGAGTCTCAAACAGCTAAGCAGTATTAAAACTTCTAGTTTTCTCGTTTGAGAGGGCATTCAGTTTCAGAGACTTTCAAAGGAGCAGGGTTAAACTTACAGCATTATTGTTAAATCTAGAGTTAGCAATAATTTCAAATTATGCTTGTATTTGAAGAAGAGAACGTAAGTATCAATTATGAAAGAATTCATTTTCACAAGTTTTGAGGGGGTTTATAGATGGTCTATTTTTATCTGCCATAGAGAATTAATTTTCATGGTTTTATTTAATGAAAGTTGAATTTATTAGTTTAGCAATGCAAATATAAAGAAGACTCTAAATTCTCAGCAATGCTTTTATAAAAATGGTCTGATTCTTAGTCAGAGAATACAAACACATAGAACGGTTACCAGTTTTTCAGAACTAGCGCTGAAGTAGAAATGTTGATAATACAGGAGTCATTCTTATAAAACATGAAGCTCCTGATGGCCTAATTTACACAGTTATATGGGATGGTTCCTCCAGCTTTGAGAAACATGGAAAAGGCTGTACATGCCTACATTAAGGCTGTTTCTTTTGTAGAATCACCTGTTTGCAAAAACTTGAGTTTTGCAGTGAACCTGAATGAGGCTAGCTGTGATCTGAGAGCTGTTCCTAGTGGGTAATGAGCAGTGTTTAGCGTTTGCCGATAGTCACTCAGCACAAAGCCTGGGAGCTGAAAGGACCAGGGAGCCTAAACCAGTACCCAGACAGGGTTTTTCTAATACAGGGTTGGTGCAAATTTGCGCGGCAGTGACAGGAGAACTGTGTTACTGGTTTGTCTGTGCATGGTCTGCAAGTAGTCTGTAGTGTTACTAGTCTAGACCTCATTAGCAACTAATGTTTCACTAGGAAAAAGAACATTAAAGTTCATAGAGATCTGCAAGGATCTTCACTTGCATTTCAGCTGCACTGAGGATTTAGGGACTGGAATTTATTTAACGGAAATTTTAAATGACAATAATAAAAAATGTATTAGACCAAGTACAGGGCTGGCTAGGGTTACCCATACATGCTTTACTATTCACACTGGGAAATAAGGGAAAGAATATGACACAGGAATCCATTCATATGTTATTTATCAAGTAGTGAGGTTGGGGTAATCAGCTCTATAAACTAAGGCCATTTGGAAATAGGACAGAAATTATGCTGGCAGGGGGGAGGGAGGGTTAGTTTTATATCTCACAGTTGTGAGTTTTCAAGAATTGATAGCCTGTTTTACCTGAAGAGAGGGTTAGAAAGGGCTAGATCCATTATGTTCATAATAAACAAGAATTGATTTGAAATATAATTTTTGTAATGTCATTATTTTGCAAAACAGCAGCACCAATCAGGCAGTTAAGATATTGTCAGAGGTGCTCTTTTAATTTAGATATTCTTGGAAAATACATATGTATAATATATGTACATATATATATATACACACAGTATATAATCTACAGCTCTGAGAGCTTTTAAGTCAGGAATGCTGAGTATTATAGTATATGGAGGTCAGAAAAAATTTTTACTTTTCTGTGTATGTCTGGGTGTGTGTGGACGTGTGCGCGTGTGTGAAAGCTTTCCCCCGCCCCAGTAGTTCTGGGCTGCATTATTCTAGCGCTTATTACTGATTTGTTTTGTGCTGTTTCTCAGTTATCCATTTTCAAGAATTTTATTTCACCTTTCATGGCTTTCGTGAGGTTTCTTTTTGGTTTTTATTGATGGAGATTTTTGAAATTATGTAAAAAGTTGTTTTACAGCAACCACCACCCCGCAGAATAGTTCACTTTTGGGCTTTTTCTCTTTGGCAGCTATATATCAAAGGCAAAACAATTGGAAAGGTTGTTAAGGTGTTATTTTCTAAAGGAACCACTGGTAAGACTTCTGTTTTCCTCCTGGGGTCGTGGCGATGCATTTTTATTTAAGCAGCGATTTCACCAGAATTAGGTAGTTGCCAGCACCATTGCTTGTATCTGAAAGCACAACTTTAGCCTGTCATACTCATCAGGACTATACAGACACCTGTAGGTTCAGGCTGTTCTATAGTTGGCTTTTGCATTGTAGACCACTGTCTTCTCCGGTACTTGTATGTTGATCAGAAAATTGGTGGGGTGTTTGGAATCATTAAGAGGCTCAGGAAAAAAAAAAAAAAAAGATTTAATAAGGAAAAACAGCCCTGGTAGTTTCTGATCTAAATTTGTACTACAGGTTTTTTTAAATCTGGGCTTCCAGTAGACTGCAGCTGCAAGTAGTCATCTGTTAGTGAAAATTGGCCTCTGCTTTTTTTATTTTATATTTTTTTTAATTTATGACAGCCAGCCAGTGCTTTTTTTGGGTTAAAGTAAAGGCAAGTCTCCCCATCAAAACAAGTTCAGTATCAGTGATTGCAAATCTATGACAATTCGTAGAGGATTTCATTGGTTTTCTAAGACCCTGTTTTTATTGTCATTTTTTCACCCTGAAGCTGGTTAGTGATGTAACATTTGCCAATGATCTAACCAAAAGGTCATGTATTTATTTTTGTTACACTATGTTCTTTGTAAATGTTTAATTAAAATGTGCACTTTTTAAAAAAAAAAAAAACACAGAACAAAAAAAATTAAGAGCAATTGGGTTTGCTTGAGAAGCTTCCTGGCACAATTGTTGTAATCCTGCTGCCTGCACACAATTCACTCCTCTCCCCACAGCAGTTGACTCCTTTACAAATTTAACTTGCTGATTAGCACCTGGCGTCCAGCAGGCATTACTTCAAAATGGCAGGAGATCTGAACAGGCAATACTGAAGACTGGAAAGAATTAAGTGTGTGGTGTCTCAGAGCAGTATGTACAGGACGGATGTGAAATTATTTTTAGAATAGAACTAGTTCAGTGATCCCAAGTGGGAAAGGGAGGTTAATTTGGAAGGAAAGCTGAACTGTTTTTCAGCCACTTTATTCCCCTTTTCTTAATCTGAGATTTGGCTGCAGGTTTTACAAGCTGCATTCCAAGAAAATAAATCAAAAGGCTTTCCAATTCTTTGACACCAGGAAGTAAAGGTACATCGACAATGTGTCACCCTGCTTTAAAAGATAAAAAAAGCACAACCGCCTCTCTTTTGCAGGAGCAATGATAATTTAGCTATAACCCTGGAATCTGTCACTGTGAGCAGGTTTTGAAAGCATACAGTACATTGATGGTTCTCTGTACTGTGCCTGGGAACTCGTTTCCTTGAGCTTTTGAATTTGCTAGCTGTACAAGACACTGATTTTGCAGAAACCTGAATGTATCATGATGCTTAGTCTGGGAGGAGCCAGACTGATGAAGAGAAACGAGGTGCTGAAATCCTATCTTATCTACTGTGTGCTTGTGACAGGTTCAGGTCTGTGGATGGATATGGCTGAAATCTGTACATCTTTGGGAAAAAGGGACCAGATCCAGTTGGTAAAGAGGGTTTGCATTTCAAGTGTTTGGCCTTGGAATGTGTTTGTTAAATGTATTTAAGCTCTGGCCTGCAAAGAGACTTGCTGGGGCTAGTTTGCACAGCACAAATTGAAGACGGTGACCTGTTTGCATTCTGGTACTGCAAGTGCGGTTTGTGACTTGCTGTTTAAGTGGTGAGTTCAGGTCTTGCTTTCACCAGTGAGAGGCAGGAGAAGTTGGCTGTCCTCAGGAGCTGTGTGCAGGCAGAGAAAAGGCCAGGGACAGGCTGTAATGATCCATGGTTGGCACACTTCATAAGCTGACCACTTACTGTACTCACGACTTTGGAGCACTCGGTTCACTCAGTCTCAGCCTTGGCTATGTATTTCTCTAAATTAGGGGATAGCTGAGTGAGACCATGGGGAAGGAAGGCCTTGAGCCTGTTAATTACCTGGAAATGGCCACTCTTAAGAGCTAAGGATGTTTGGATGCTCTCCACAAGTTGTGTTTTATCCAGGTGCCACTCCATTTTTTGTGTGTAATGACATTTATTTATATTGAAACATTAATTTTAAAAAGTTCTAGAACTTCGAGTTTGTATGAGATTTGAAACTGTGCTGCTTATATGGACTTCTAGGGATGGGATGGGGAACAGGGCAAGAAGAGGTGCTAGTTGGCAGCCAACCCCTCCACAGACTTGTCCACAGATTGGTTGTTCACTTAAAAAATGAGTTGTTTCCACTCTGGATTTATAATTTGAAATTGTTTTGGAACAACGTTTTTCAGGGAAGCTTCCAGAGCGAGGGTTCTCCCTTTGTAATGTAAGCTGGAAAGAGTAAGTTCACCTCATCTGCATTTCTGATTCTTTACCCAAACCATGTCAGCACAGAACAGGGTATTTGAGCTTGACTCCCACATACTTGTGGAAGTTAAAAGACTAAATGAAAATCCATTATTAGGGGAAAATAAATTCTTATTTACGTCTCCCTAAAAATCTAGAAACATCCCTGTTGTGTTTTGTTTTGTTTTGTTTTTTTTTACTTAATTTTTTGTGCTTTATATGTGTTTTAAAAAAAATTGTACTGGGTTATAATGCATTTTATTAACACTATGTACATATTAGCTGCTTTGTGTTTCAGAATGGTAGTAATTGCTTTGTATATTAAAGTGATTCTTGTGAATTTGTGAATTATTGTCATAAAGAAGTGCTTTTTCTTACTGTAACCTTTGTGGTATAAACTGTCAACTCCCTTTTTACACAAACATTTACGTGCAGTCACATAAACATGCTTTAAAAAACTCTACAAAGTCTCTTTTTTGAGCAGGATGTTCCATTTACACTAATTTAGTGGCAAATGGTAGCTAGATAGGAATATGGGAAAAGGCGTATTTTAAGCAGACTATTCTGTCCTCTCATGATCTGTGGCCTGCTGTAAGTATTCATGAGATAATTTTCCCCAAAAGGAAGGCTTTTTTAATCTTAATTAAATTGAATTAGATTAGTGAGAGGTTCAAGTCCTGAAAAACAAAGTTTCTCTTCCAGTTCTGATATTATTAAACCTGCTTTCCAGTATCCATTCTGGTGGCAATTAGTTCCATTGTTTAATAATGTGTGAAAGACTTCTCCCTTTCACAGCTTAAATATGCTGTCTTTCTCACTTTTAAGCATTCCTGTAAACCACGTATTACTGATGTTAATAACAGCAGAACAGGAGGCAGCAAACACCGCAAGGATCGCAACCCCATTACGTAATCTGCAAGGCTGGATCCAAACACTGGGATGAAAGCCAGAACAAATTCAGCACTGAGGTAAACACACCTCCAGTGAAATCAAGGGGAAGCAGTAAGGTCAGCTCATTATCACTGGGATTTTGTGGTTTTCACAACTGAGCGTTTTCATAATGCCATTCACGTACTTGCTCAGTAAAATCTACATCTCAGTAATGAAGGAGAATCCCAAACAGGGGTTAGTCCCTGAGGTAAAAATGCAGCTTGGCTTGAATTTCACAGTAAAAAGAATCGGGTAACACAGATCCCTGTGCAGTCAGTAGGTCAGCTGGTGAACCTGATTCTTCTGACACTGCTGCACCTTGAAGCTTTTTGTCCATAAGATAGAGAGCTGATTTCATACCTGTGTATTAATATTAATCAAACATGACTTCAGTTGCAACAAAATTTTAGAAGTTTGTTCCCTTGCAGAATGGCATGTTTCAGGGGTGGTTTCACAATCTCACAGCGTGTTCGCGTCTTACCTGGTCACTTCCCTGTGACTTGGATCCTCTCCCTAGGGTGAGTATTTTGTTTCTCAAGAGACTATATATGCATTGCCCCACAAGTCAGGGACCCGTGCCCAAACACATCCTCCCTACAGATGAGTTCACGTCATCTGTTACAAAACAGGACCAACACTGTGGAAACCACCCGAAGGAGAATCACGCTGACTTCTCCAGTGCCGGCATGAACAGGGTGACAAAGTGCTTGGGCAGGGTGTTAGTGTAATTGCCAACCAGCCGCTGAAGCATTACCATGCATCATCTCATACCAGAGCAGAAGCTCACCTGGGACTAGTCAGTCAGGACACTGGAGTTTGCAGGTGTCATCGCAGAGGGCTGCTCTCTGTGTGCTCACTCACCAGGCAGTTACGCCCCTGCTACTTCTGCCCTGCACATCCAGTGTGGCTCAGTCCTGACAATCTCCCTGAAGCCAAGTGTGATGGGAATATAAAAAAGCTGCAAAGCCCAGCCGGGGACAATGGAAGGCACTGCTCCCTGCCTGGTGCGGGTGGGCGTTAGCACAGCCCAGAGGGAACGGGCTGTAGGTTTCAGCTGAGTTACATTCTCGTGGTTGGTGCCTGCCCCTAAACACTGTAGCTTAAAAAGCAACCAGAACTAATGTGCTTGAGGTTGTAGCCTAACCACAGTATTCCTGGGTCTGGTCTCCTGAATTTAAAGGAGTGCGTGCACCCCAGTAGCAGTCAGAGGAGAAGGTGTCCCCTTGAGGGGGTGCCACTTGCTGAGCTGGGGAGGGGCCACCCAGAGCTCAGCTCTGCAGGTCAGAGGCAAGGCACTCACCTGAGCGGCCAGTGTCAGCTCACGCTTTTCTCCAGAAGTATTTACTTACGGGCAGTAGCATTGCTTCAGCCTCCAAACATACTCCCTCGGGTTTGCGTACAGCTGCTGTGTGCAACAGCAACAGAGCAAAAGAAGCCGGGCCTGGTCTCTTCCAGCACATGCCTGCTCTGGCACGAAGGCTATGGGCTGTAACAGGAGCAATGGGAAAATACACACTGAAAGCTGCTAAACAATTAGAAAGAGATGCAATTAAACTGATTTGTTGTAAAAGTACAAAACTTTTACTATGGTCAAAGCAAGGCCTGGAGCAAAGCCTCCTTCTTAAAAGTGTGTAGGTTGCTGCACTAGACTTTATTCTGTCCTTACACTTCATTGCATGCTTTTTAAGCATGGTCCTACTATAGCAACAGTGCAAGCTGCTAAGGCTCCCAGTATTGCAAGCTGCAGCCTCTTGTGAGGGCCAAGCACAGCCAGGTAGCGGGCTTTTCCCACAGACTAAGTCACACGCACTCACAAGCCCAAGCACCAGTGTGCTGCTTTCTGCTAGCTCCAGCCCGGAGGGAGCCTAATACACAGTGAGCACAGACGAGCTCGGAGACAAGGAAAGACCAGTGGGGAGGACGAGGAGTGGTCAGAACTTATAGCCAAGCTCCAAAAACTGGAGCCAGAGAGAGTGGGGAGAGCTCGTAATTTTTTTCAGCCATTGCTCACCCAGTTGATAGGACAGAAGCAGCCATGTCTGGCACATTAAAGCTCATATCATGTTCTGTTTTAAATTAAAGGTGCTGTCTTCCTTCCCTCGAAGGGACTTCAACTCTAGTTCCAGACAGCAAATCCCCAGCCAGCTGCGTAAGTGCTGTTTTAGTGACACCATGTGGCTTCTGAGAATACTGTTGTAAACAAGTGTTTCAGAGCAGCAACTCTCAAGCCGAGTCCAGAGCCAAGCAAGGAACTTAGCTGAAAACATGCGAAAGATACACCAGTGATGAAGCACGAGACCTTCGGGCCTCATTAATGACAGCTGTAATGATAAATGTGTCCTTTCCAGATTACAGTCTGCACATCACTTCTGTACCACAGTCCCTCTGCATCTTTTCCAGTTAGGATGTTTGATGGAAACAGAAGTGATGAAGAACTCCTAACATCCATGGCCCTGCTGGTGTTTGCTGTTGCCAGTGCCAAAGACATGCACACACGTAAAGCCTGAACCTGACCTGGGGCTTTTTAAGTTAAGTTTAAAGAAAAAACAAGTTCCACATCCACCAAAAAAAATGCACTATCGCAATGCCTGCATTTAGAAGCGTAGCCATCTTCTGTTAGCCCATTGTTTTCACCAGTTTCAGTCTTCCACCACTAGAAAGAGAAGGAAGTCTGCTGCTGCTGCTGGTGCGAGACGGATTCCAGGCTGCAGCATTTTTCACACAGGATCTTGTGGAATAAACACACAGAGGTGTTTTTACAAGCTCAAGGTATGAAATCAGTTACTCAGAACAGCATCTAACTACCACTGTGCAGAGAAAGCATGCCGAAATCTAGACACTGCCCCAAGGTCCAAGTAATACAAGAATAAGTACTCGCCTAGCTACAAAGCCTTTACAGCAGCACCCTCCTCTCTTAAATAACAGCTCTCGGAGCCAGAGTGAGCCACAAAAAAGGCAGAAAGTACATTATTTAACGGTAGTTTGAGAGTCAAGGGCTGGCACAGGTGCATGTGTATCTGCTCCAAGGAGCCTTGATCTGTACAAGGGGAAGTTATCTTGTTAGGGACAACCCAAGAACCACGACTGCTTCAGTACTGCAGGAATAGCCTCCATGCTTGCAAGTCAGATAAAAACACCACTGATAGTTCTAAGTTGGCTTACTCTGCCATACTAGTTCCCAACACAGGCACCGCCCTTGTTCTTTGTTTCCCCATGGCTCTTCAATTCAGCAGTGACAGCAATAGAACAACTTTATAGCAGCTGCCTTTGTTGGTTTTGCCCTTCAACTGGCTTCTTTTACCGCAACTTTTAAGATGCAGAAGGCCTGAAGAGTTAAAGCATTTAGTGCTGGAGTCTTAGCTTATATTTCATCCACTTTTACTTTTCTAGAGTTTAAGTGATAACGGGGGGAGAAAAACACTCTTAAGTTTCCCACAGAAATTAATTGTGGTTTGATTTTAAACAACAGATCTTTTGATGACATTTCTGATGCCTGGAGATTTCTGCATCTTAAATCAGTTTCAAAAATTATGTTTGATAAAAAGTCAGCGGAAGACCTTATACAACTCTACTGAGAAATGAAGCAGAGGTTCAATATGCAGAACAGAAGTACAATCTTTGCTGCCTAAGACCAAGTGATCAGACAAGACCATCAGAACAAGAAGCCAGTGAAATAACACAACTGCAATGATATGCTTAGGAACAAGTGTATTGAGTAGAAACAAGGTGAGGACTGAACAGCATCAGTAATTTACTAACAAAGCACAGAGTCAAAAGTCATCCTTGCGACTACCCCTCTGTGCTTTGTAGATATGAACATCCTTACTGGAATCATAGTGGACCTCATATACAGAGAAATGGCCCCTCAGCATCTTCAAGAATTTGTGATCCCGTTCATAGCGGATACGACAGGAAAGAAGAATCACAGTTTGCTCTGAGCAGAGGTGCTCCAGCGTCTGAAGCAGTTCTGCAAAAGTTTCTTCCAGATACACGATGTCTGCACCCAGGATGAAGTCAAATGCTCCTGGAGGGAAGTTACCCAGGTCTTTTCCCCACGTCAGTTCCTTCACCACAGCTCTCAGACGTAGTTCAGAAGGTAAGTTAGCCTGTACGTTTGACTCCAGGAACTCCAGTGCTGCCGCCCTGTCTGTGATGGTAACATGAGCACCTAAGTGATACAGGAGTATATGTCTCAGACATATAATCAATGTCCATAAATATAGCATTTGGAATACAATGCTCTAAGAGGCTCCTTATTTCCTGTTAAACTTTAACAATTCCCCTGAGCTGCCTGATTAAAAACAAACAAAAGAACAAAACAAGCAAAAAGCCCACTATCTACATACAGCCTACCCTTCATCAGTCACTTAAGTATATAAAGTGTACTCCACATGAAGATTAAGTTGGGTAGGGAACAAAAAGTGTTTTCTGGAGCTGCTTCTTAGTGCATGAAAGTAGAGAAGTTACTTTCCGCCTTTCTATAGGTGACAGAGTAAGTTACAGGGATTGTTACAATTCTGTATTTGTTCAGTATGAGAGAGGCAGCTAGAGAGCCTCTTTCACAGGTCAGACAAAAGTTATGCCTGTGTGATGTTGCACGGCGTGATTGTATTTTGTCAAACTGCTTTGTTTTTATTATTTCAATAGGCACCTTCCACAGCCACTGGAGCTTTGAATTACAAAGTTAACCTGGGACAGTTAGCGCAAATTTAACATAGTACCCAGTCCCTGCCTCAGCCACAGACAGATCACAGGCAAATCACTTCATTTCTCCAGACCTTGCTTTCCCTGTCTGTAAGATAGACTAACAAGGCTTACGCAAGCTCAGAGGGTGGTTTCTGTCTGTAGCTTTTATGAGGACAAGTAGAAAACTAAGCACAGCACTTGCTCCCTGGGGGAGAATAGCTACAGAACTTGATGCTGCTGAGCTGAGTGCCATGGTAACAGGCGTCAGCCTTAACAGGGTCCCACCATAAAGTAAACTGCAGTGGCACCATCGCTACAATAAATAACACAGCAGGCTCTGAAGTGTAACAAGAAAGGAAGATGACTCAGACAGGAAACATCACAGTTCATGTATGTAGCTTTGGTGTTAACTTCTACCAGGCATGTAGATGTTAAAGTGCCAGTTTTACTACAGTTGTAAATTGCTTTAAACAAACAAACAAAAAAAAGCCCTTACCCAATAATGTGGCCACTATTCCCAGCAATCCAGTTCCAGCTCCCAGCTCGATCACAGACCGATCCCTGAGATCAATGCCTTCCGTCTCCAGATAAGCACACAAGACAACAGCCTAAACCAAGAGACAAGGGCAATTAAGCACAGGGCTCATTTCAGTCATACCGAACACTGGATTTCTGATTTACACTGAGAGAGAAGGTTATGGGAAGGATCAGGCACTTCAGGTCTGTAGTAAGACTTTGTTCAGCTCTTCTCCACCTCTTATGTGCACGTGTGGTCTTTTTATGAGTTTTACCTAAGACTCTTATAGGCAAAAGCAAAAAAGAACCACAGAGACTACAACTCAGATGTAGCAACACTGCTTCATGAATCCCCCAAACATAACAAGAGGCAGAAAGAGTTACATTTGGAAAGGAAAAGCTGGGGCGTGTCAAACACCGGTGAAGGAACACAGTATTGCAGAAGTGCAAGATAAGGTTTCACAGTATCTTGCGTGGTATTTCAGAAGGTTTCTGCCCAACACTGGCATGCCATCAGGAAGGACATAGGGAGAGTAAAGTAATAACACTTCTGTTTGTATCTAACGTGTGTTGCATTTTACAGAAATCTTGACAAGGAGCGCTCTCCATAGCAAGTTCTGTCAAAGACGATGTCAGGGAAGACTAACAGCCCTGTGCACCAATTCATTTCCGGAGTTTGCTAACATTGCTACGCTTGTTCTTTAAAGCTAGAGGTAAAAGTGCAATCTGTGTGTGGACAGAGACCCGACCGACGGGAAGCCCTTGGATTCCCACAGTGGTACTGCGACCGACTGCCCTGCAGCCTCAGGCCCGCCACAAACCCCTCTGTTTCAGACGGTTCTTATCCCCAAGATAAGTCTATCAGCAGTCCTTCTCGACGCTACAAGCAGCAGGGTCTGTACTGTACAGGGCGTTAAGCAAACATCACCGGCCACTGTTAAGAAATGGGTGAGAGTTCTGTCAGTTACCCAGACTACCTCCTGTATTTGGCACTGGCTGTGCAGGGTTTAAGGTGACCCGTTTCCCCTGCAGCCCTCCAGGATCTCTTATGAGGAAAAAAAAAAAAAAAAAAGGTACAGCAGAGTTTAACGTTTTCTTTTTGTAAAAAAAACCCAAACGACCCTTACAGGAAAAAAGCCTTCCGTTAACAACTCAATGTTAAACAATGTTCTAAGGTGGTTCTGAAAGCTGGGGCAAGCGCTACCGGCAGCCGCCACCAAGCACAGAAATACTTCGTTTGGTGCGAACACCTACCGCATCCCAGACCACCGCCGCCACCCCCAGCCGCCGCCAGTCCTGCCTGAGGCGGATGGTGTGGCTGGCGAAGCGGTAAGTGGCCGACGGGCTGTGCAGCTGCCGCGCTCCCCAGCCAGCTCCCTCCTCGTAGGGCACCAAGGCCATCCCGCCGCCGGCCGAGCGCCTCCCCGCCTCGCCGATCCCGCGGCCTCCGCGCCCGCCGGGCAGGAGCCGGCCCCGCCGGCCCGGCCCTCCCCGATCGCCTCGCTCCCCCGCCGGCCCGCCCTGGCCGGGGCCGGGGCCGGGGCCGCTCCGCCCCGCGCCGCCGCCCGAGGCCTGGCCGAAGGCGGGGGAAGGCCCGGCCCGGCCGCCGCGGGGGAAGGCCCGGCCCGGCCCCTCGCCGCCCGGCGCGGCCGCTACTCACGCGTCGCAGGCCCTGGGGGCCGCCGCGGAGCGCCCGGCCCGGCCCCCAGCGCCGCGGCCGGGGGCGGGGGCGGCCTCCCCGCTGGGGAACGGCGGCGGGGCCGGCGGCGCTCAGCGGCGAGGGCGATCAAGTGACGGGTGAAGAGGGCTGGGGCCGCGGCTGGGGCTGAGGGGGTCTCCCGAGCGCTCCTGCCGCTCAGCCGCGGCGGGAGAGCGGAGCGGGGCGGGGCGGGGCGGGAGCGGCCAGGCAAGGCAGAACGCGAGGCATGGCTGTCCGCAGGGCGATGGCCGGCGGCCCAGGGCTGGTGCCGGCCACCGCGGGCTCGGCAGCGTGGTGTGCGGCACTGGGAGGCTGCCGGCTGGGTGAGGGCCGTGCCTGCGCCCGTCCCTGGGAGGTCCTCGGGGCAACCCGGAGGGCAGAAGCGTCCCGCTGCTTCCCGCGGGAGGCTGGGGACGGGGACGGCTTCTCGCATTTTCAGACCTACGTGCCACGCAAAAAGTTACACGGTGCAAGAACGCTCTGTGGGACGTTGCTGTCCCCGCAGCCTCTCTGTGCTTCCGGCTGATGGCTTTTGTTGCGGGGGCGTTTGGAAGGCAGTGCAAAGGGAAGGCGTTTGTCCAGCCCACCGGCCTCGTCCTCCGCTGCTGCCGCGGCGAACGCTGTCTCTGCAAGCGCTCATCACCAGCCTGGGAGCGGTCCCTCAATAACTGGGTAACCATCGCAGAAACACAACACTTCCTGAGCACCTCGGTCAGAGCGTTGACCAAGGCAGTAAAGCCAAAGTTGCTCTCAGCTGGTGGTGTGGCGGTACCGCTCCTGCGGCATTGTTTGTGCATGGGCTTCTCTTTACCTTTGGCTCCACTTAATCTCTCGTTTGGCAAAACAACACAGTACTCCTCTCCTTTGTCTGTCTCCATCTCCAGTTACTTGAACTTGCTCCAAAGACTGCCAAAGGCCACGGGAGGGCCGGGGAAGCATCCTGGCAGCGCTTGCACTCTGGCTGCCTGGAGGCGCTGCTGCAGGTGCTCCACAAAAAGGCGCAAGACCTCCAGCCATGCTCCTCAAGCCCGGAGACGGGCCAGGCCTTGCGTGCGAAGGGCCGCACATGGGGGAGCAGGGCAGGGGAGCAGCATGCCTTCCCTGCACCCATCTCCAGTGGCTGCATGGCTTGGCAGCTCCCGGAGTCACCACCGACGGGGCAAGGCTGGCCCTCAAAGTTGGGGAGTGTAACCAGCTCCAGAAAACATCCCCACTCTTTCCCACAGGGAGCAGCAAGTCTGGCTGGTGGGCGAAAGCAAATGTGGTTACATCTAAAAACTGTTGATTTCAACAGAGTGGCTCGAGATTCGTAAACGCCTTTGTGCAGGAGCGTTACAGGCTGCACAGGGGTAGCAGGAACTAAAGCTTGGGTTTAGGGTTCTGCTGCTGTAGGGGAATGGAAACCAGAATTTCACTTGCCCCAAACCAGTTCATACTTGTCTTATGGCAACTCAGAGTTCTCCTCATAAACATGCCAGAGCGGGTGCGATGATTCAGCTTACTGTGGTTTTATGTCCTAAAGTGCTGATCTCTTGCCACTGCTCCCGCTTTTGAGAGTTTGAAACTGCTTGTGCTATTATCTCGATTATTTTTTCAATTATTTATATAGGCGGTGTGGGAAAAGCAATGGGAGTGATTACACTTGAAATGAGAACTCTGCTTGGATGAGTTTTTGAATCACTTAACGCTGTGCCTAAACTACACCATCAGGCAAATAGAGGGAAACTCCCAAATGGCACAAAGCTTTTGCTTCCACTTCCCGCACCACATGCCAGCCCTGGGATCGCCAACCAAGGTGCGGCAGGGCTCCAGTGCTCCCAACTGCCTCCTTTCCCCCCACCCAGATCAATTTTCTTCCCCTGCAGTATTTCATGAGACCAAGGGTCTGGCTGAATAGCAACTTGAGTGAAAAAAGGCTGTATGTGAAAATTTGCACATTTGTTCCCAAAGATGATAATGCAGCGAGTGCTTTTATTCCAAGAATGTGTTTTTATAAGTCAGATATCCCTGAATATCTTTGGAGCCCAGCAGGTTCTCTACCAATCCTGCCTTACTTCCCAGAAGTACTTCCCCTTCTTCCCTGCTAATGTTACTTTGGCACTGACTTCCATGAGCCTTAGACAGGAGATCAGAAATTAATTTCCAGATTGTAACTGGATATTGAAGCTATTAGAAGGGAAGCAAGTCCCCTAGAAGTTCAGTAAGGGCCCTGATTCCCCATACTCATTCTAAGCCTATATTTACCTGCTTTCCCCTTTCCATATCCATTTTCTAAGAAGATACAGTACCTGGGTATTATAATGGCAGAGAAAGAGACTTAGTTTCTTCCACCCTTCCTGACAGTAAAAGGATAAGGAAAATGCAACAACAGAGAACTACGGCTGAAACACTGAAATGCTTTTTCTCCCAGCAGGGCTAGACCTTAGCGCAACAATAAAGTCGCAAGAACATAGCCTGGTTCAGCTTTCAAACACTGCAGAAGGCTATAAGGACACCTAAGCTGCAGATAAACTTGCAAGGTAGGAAGTAGCTGATTTTAAGGTAAGCAAGAATGAGTTAAAGGTATAAAGAAACACCGATTCAAGTCCATTCTTATTTCATTCAACTACTTGATAGAGCAGGCATAATGTGTCCAATTATACATAAATCCTGCTACCTCAGATGCAGGTAAGCTCCTTGGGGTAATTAAGAAAAAGTGTTTAAGAGCAATGGTCCTTGTAATACTTAGAAGATCAAAGAATCAAGTAGGTGAGACAGAAATGAGTACAAATTATTTTGAAGCTGTACTAATATACCTCCCTTTCTGAAATCTTCCCTTTCCTGCTTAATATTTAAAATCCTGTCTTAGAAATGAATGTGACAGTTCTTGTGATAGTTCTTCAGACACTGCATGTACCACATAGCTGCGCATGGATTTTGGAGCCATCCGTGATGTGGGGAAAATACTGCATCCCTCACGCAGTCTCTGGTTACCAAGGCAAAGGCAGGTATAAATAGAAACAATCTGATTTTTTTTTAAGCTCTATCTAGAAACCTGTGTTGATGATAACCCTCTGACAGCAACGCCTTATTCCAAATGGTTCTGTTCTACATTTGTGTAGAAACTTCTGGTCGTACATGTTTAATCCTTTCTTCTCTAAATAAACAGCAGCTACTTCTGGTTGTCATTGCACTGAAATATGAAAACTGTCTTTGAAGTAAAGTTTGGACAAATATCTATTTTGCTAAGAGCTTTCATCAACCAAACGAACACAAAGCTTGGAGAAAAACCTGGAAAAGAAAGCCATCTTTCTCCCCAAGTATCACCATAAGTGGCCATTCAAAGGACTAGCAGTGAAATGATTTAACAATTTTTACATTTTATCTTCACCAGTAGCTTCCAGGTTCTCCACGCCAGTGAGATAGATGGGGTGGTGAATCATTTGCTGTTAAATACAAAGGGAATAAACCAGAGATTCATTTGGCTGATGACAGCTTGCAGTTGCAGAATTAAGACAGCCTCAGCTTGAACTGATATGGATCATCTTTGAAACCAATGGGGTGAATGAAAAATAAAAACTTAAGTTTCTGCAGAAACTGACAGGTTATCAGTAGACCTTATAACTTGCTGCTTCAGCAGGATCCTTGCAAAAAATGTTAAGTATTGAAGTAAATGTATGGTCTGATCTAGGGTGTGATTTCCTTTACACAGAGAGTTACATTAAACAATGGAAGTAATGATTAAAAATATGAAGATATATAATTTCATAAGTGCTTGAGCTGAAAGGCAGGAAGTTTCTGGAGCCTCTGAAGAGGGAATAGTTCCCATCAGTAACATTACATTCACGCCTTCAACCTTGCATCTTGATAAACTGTCATACGTAACCGCCACGTTTATTAAAAATGTCTTTTTACAGAAAGATCACTTGGCTTTTAGGGGAATTATTTGACTGATCTCTCAAAGGCCTGGCATGTCTGAAAGCTGACATTATTCTGAAGTTTTAATTAAGGAACAAAAAGCAAAATGAGTAAGCTCTTCTTTGCAAGCAACCACTGCAGTTCCAGCTGTACTTCATTTGCTGGAAACCTCCTCCGCTTGTCACTGCACTTTCAGATGTTCACAGACCTACAGCCTTACCCACATCCCCAGCTGCTGGACTTCCATCCCGTGAGATGCCATGTGTTGGCTCTCATGGTGGGAGAGTCCCTAAGCCACCCGAGCGTGACTGACAGGTGAGCAGGCATCGGTGCACACCGGGACGGGCTGCTCCGGCAGTGCTCCTGTGAGCCCCGTGCTGTGATTTCCCTCCTCTGCCAGCGGCTTCTGTACTCCTTGCAGCCGGTTGATGGTTGTAGGCCAGGGTAACATGTGTCTGGCATGTGGGATACTGGGGTGGGGAAAAACGCTACAAAAACCTCCCTTTTATGGGGCCTGAGTATGGATCTAGAGGCTTAACGCTAGGTCGCCAATTTCTGGTGTGCTCTATAGGTGTGGTGTTATATAATTGGAGAGGAAATTGCAGTGCAAGCAACGCATTTTATTAATTTAAAACTAGTTAACAACAACTAATTTAAAACAATTTAAAGACAACTACATGGACAGGCAGACAACAGCTATAGCATTCATATAGATGCTAGGACATCTGCCTCGGTGCAAAGGTTACCTTTTAAAACCAAGCAGAATCCAAGTTTACAAAAAATGTGGGGGTTTTAGTGTTATTTGTAATGGCATTGGCAGTGTTTCTCTTCTCCACTCCTTATAAGACAACGGAGAAGAAGCAAGTCTAAACAGTTTCAGGTACCTTAAAGCTAATAGGAAGTGCTCCTCAGAGCCTCCCTCCAGGCTTTGGTGGCCCAGGGTTGGAATTAAACCTTTAGAAGTTTGCCCTAAACAAACTTACTGCAGGGCTTATGCATGCAGTTTGACTCTTCTGAATTAAGTGGCACATCCATGTTAATGTTTGTGTTAAAATACTGAAAAGCATTTTTCTTTTCCTCATAGGAAATTTGTATCCATGACCTGCAGTAACAGCTATTTCTAACACTTGAAACATCAAAGCAGTAGTTCTGCCAGCCCTGTGCCCAAAAGCACTCAAAGTACAGCTTTGCAGGCCTCCGTCTTGCTTGGCTTCAGCACATCTCGAATTCTCTTCTCAGGTACTAAGTCTCCATTAACTCTACCTTAGCCTTTGATAACTGTGAAGCTAGTTTTATTCTACCTTAAGGCAAAATGAAAGTAGGATCAGAAAAGAGAAGCTAAGGTAAAGAAATGTTAACTCCTATATGTTTGTGCTGTTGGTATCCCTGCAGTGATCCAGATGCTCGCATGCGAGCCAAGAAGCCTCTGCATTGCCTGTAATGACATCTTAGATTGCTGCAGAGGCAAAAGGACGGATTTAATCAATGACACCAGCACTGCAGTCTGTCCTTACGCTATGAAACACAGGCTGCCAGCCCTGGTTTGCATGTATTCACTGCTAGCCAAGGGTATTACAGAAGATTTTAAAGTGTGAAAATTTAGGGCTACTAAAAATCCACCTTGTGCGTTCTGAACAACCTCACTGGTTGCTTTTTCCCCAAAAAACATTGGAATTTTGTATTTCCCTAACTACTGTTTTGCTTCAGGCTTTTTCCCTTAAATGGCCATAGTCTTATGTTACTTGTCAGCTTCAAAAGACAAACCCGCATGCAATATTTTTGTCCTGTCAGCTGGTAGTGGATTTCAAAACAGGATGCCTATTTTTCCCCCAATTATGTGCAACAGTGAGACACAGAAGTCTGAGCTTTTGTTTTCAGTTGGTTATACAGGTTCAACCTGGTGATTCATTCTTCCTGCAGCTATGTTTCCAGGAAAAGACAAAGTCCTGGCACTTCTCCAAGTTATCCATAGACTGCTTGAGAGTAGGATCAGTAAGCACTCCTTCTCCCGCAGCTAGGATACTTTCTAAGAAGGGAGAAATTGAACAAAACACATCCCAGAGCTGGTGTTATCGCCCTGCAGACAAACAAGGAGGCACATGGCCTTGGAAAGGCATGTGCAGTACTAAGTCAAAGTGAAGGTATCAGCAGAATTTACAGGATTTAAGATTCTTGGCCCTGTGAAGCACAACTGAGTATTTGCAAGGAGCCATTCTCCATTTCTGGGACTAATGGTGACTGTGAAGCTGGATGGTTTACGGAAAATCCTACAATTTAATTTCAAGCATTTTAGGACATTCTCAGCTTCTTGTTGCAGTTGCTGTGGGCAAGAAGAACATACCCTTGGGTTTGGGAATTTTTCAAGAGTCGTCATTCAGATAGGAGCTGGTAACTATGGTTTCAGATGTCTCCTCTCAGGGATACTGCTGCTCACAGATGAAGGGAAGCCTGGTTTAGCATCATGAAGCAAGGGACTACAGGGTTGTGTGGTTATGAACGCAAGTGCTAAGCTTTCAGAGAGGGAGTTAAATAAAAACGTGCACAAATCTACCTACAAGTAACCATCGCAGGAAATGTAAAGACTTGTCTGAGAAGTGGAGTTCCTTTGAACACAAGCAGACAGCGGCTCACGTGTATGGGGCAAACGGGCCAAGTAAAGAGACAGAATTACCTTCCCCTGTGAGCCCACAAGCCAAAACACAGCTGGTAGCACTAATATTAGTCCTGTCAAGCCTGGCAGTCTTCATTTAGTATGCACCCTGCAAATAATTATACATACAGTTAAGCTTATAGCTCAGAAGCTGCATTCAGTAGTTGGCAGGGTACGTTCCTCGCTGGTATAGATCCTTTGACCTCATTAGACTCACATGAGGAGTGAACCTGGTCCTTTGTATTTTCAGAATAAATCATAGGTCTTTTTCATCTCTGCATCTCAGGAATATAGGTTGTTCCTCCTTCAGCTGTCATCACAATCTGACTTAGGGTCTGTTTCAGGATCCCGCCTGGCCTTCCTTAAAGGCTGTGTGGAGTTCTCCTGGTGGTTACAGTAACTTCCGCAGAGGGCTTGAATTAGGATTTGTTTCCCACATTTTGGAAAGTTGCTTTCCCTTTTGTGAAAATTAAAGCAAACACACTCTCTCCCCACCACGCATTATTAAAAGTTAAACATGAGCCATCACTTGGAGGAGGAACGAAGGCCTGTATAACAAACCTGCTCTCTTTAGGGAATAGTGACATTAAGTGTCAAATTTATAAACTCCCATCCGCACTGGCATTAACACCCGCTGGAATCCATTCGGCAGTCAGTACCCTTGAGCTTAGTACTTTGTAGGTTACATTTAGGTCACATTTTCTTTATGAACGCAAGTGCAAAAGAATTACTTTTTATCTTCATAAAAGCAAGATTCAGGTTGGGAAAAAAAAAAAAAGTAAGCCTACAATGTCAGAACAAGTCAAAAGCTGCCCTGCTCCTCTCTGTTCCCTGGGAGAAAGGTGCAGTATGCTTTTGAGGAACAGACCTAGGGACCCAACTGAAGTTACTCCTACCCTTGGTTTCCAGAGGGGTGCATCTCGCCCCCGGCAGCTGTAGGGCCTGTGTCCCTGCCCCGACCGCATCCGTCCATGCTCTGGGCACTGCAAATCCCCGGTCTGCCTGCTGCGGCTCAGCTGGGCGGCACCTCGCAAGAAAACCTGCTGTAACCCACTCGCCGGGAAACGTTTGTCTTCACATTAAGGCATGGCTGCCTCGGTGTGGAGTAGGTGCCAGGTGGAAGAGGCAATGCTCTCCCCGAGCCAAGCCGGGCACGGCGCGTGTTTGCTGGCTGCAGCGCAGGGGCAGCTCCCGCTGCATCGCCCTGCTCTGTGCTCAGAGCCTGGCCAGCCCTCCGGGGGGAAGTTTTTATGTCTCGACTTTCAGGACAGTGCTGAGAGCTGGTCCTTCTTCCCCATAGTGAGCAACTGAAACCTGTTAGATATGCAACTGAAACAAGAAAAGAGAGTGAATTTAAAAACCCAGAATGCCTCCATTTGAGGATCACACCTGCCTAAAATCCAGGACTTTGTACTGTACCCCCTTGCCTGAGTTACCCTGGTTGAATGCAGCACCGAGGCAGCGTTCGAATGAAACTAAATGTAATCCCCAAGAGGTTAATTGAGCATGAATGCTCAGCGCTAATCCAAACTACAAATACTGCATGCATTTAAAGCTGAGATAAACTGTTTTCTTGTCCCATAAGAAAACCATTTTAAGAAGTGTTTGCCTGGTGCAGACGATGACACAAGTTCTTTCTGATTTGTTTGAATTTTGTCTGCAAACATGCAAGTTTGAGCCCCATTCAGAACAGGCCATAGCTCACGATCAGGCTTCTTCCCAAGTGTCTGCCTCTGGCTCGAAGCGAGCAAGCAAATACACCCAGGAATCCCACTTCCATCAATTTGCAAGTCTGTCTTTCGTGGAGGTTTTCACGCAGTAGACCTCGAAGCTGGAGTGTCCTTCCCAAGCGAGGTGCAGAAATGGCACGCTGCTACTGGTGGGATGGGCGCTTGCCAGCATTACCCACACTCTGCAATAGGACTTAATAATCTTTATGGGCCAGCCCTGTAATCAGGAGAGCTCAATAAAACTGACCCACCCTCCTTGCACCACCATCTACACTGGGAATTGCCCTACCCCAGCCGCAGCCATGGAGACCCAGGCCAGCCCTGAAACCAGGAGGGGAGTGAACACTGCAACTAATGGGAAACGCTTCAAGCAGGGTGGAAAACGGTTCAGTCCAATGGATTATGTAAAAGCACAGTATTTGGTGTCCGTGAGCGAGGGGGGGGTTGCTGCCCACTGGGTGCCCCGCTCAGAGAGAAGGGGCAGTAACTGCAGGTCCTGCAGCACAGACCTCTCTTCTTGGAGCAGGAGGAAAAAGGGTTGAATCTCAACGGTCTGTAGTAAGCTATTTTCAGCTTATGCATTCATTATTGCCAAGATCCGCCATCCGAAATGCCTACTTATCATGCAAAATGTGGAACTAGGTATGTGCTGCCCATTGTACATCAAAGTAATTGATTTTTTTTTTTTATAATGGAAACTGTCTGATGATTCACTGGGGTAAATCAAGCAAAACAGCAGAAAAGACGAGACGGAAAATAGGAAGAGAACCAGGACCAGTAATAAATCATGATAGATGGTATTCAGTATATTGATATAGCAGTCAGTCAATAGAGTGCTAAGCTGCATAAATAAAAGATAATGTGTTTCATCTCTGCAGGGCGTTGCTCAGGCTATACCTATTAAAAGGATTGCCTGGTTCTGCAGAAAATACACACAGCAACAGGTTTTGTCATATTACCCTGATAAATCAGATCTGTGTTAAGATTTTAAGAGTTACTTTGCCAAAATGGAGGAGGAAATGAATATTCCTCATTACTGCAGCTACAGGGAAACATGCACAGATATGGAAAAATACTCTCTACTGGTGTACTGAGCTATGTGGAAGCGGAAGCTTAAATTCTCCTGGAATGACAGGGAGGTGGGACAGTTTGCTGTTTCTATGATTTCCAGGGATTAAAGTCAGCTTCCTCTTGCTTAAGACCTACCTGAATAAGGCTATACAGAGAAACAGACTACTGATTTCTTTCCCCCCTCTGCATGTTTGTATAAATTCTGATACTCTACACCAGCGCTACCGCGGGGGAAGAGCAGCCCTCGTCTCTTCCCCTCTGGAGCATTACACACTAAGAACAAGTACGAGACCCACGGGAAACTTCAGCCTCTGAGAGGCAGAGGAACCAAAACCTTCACGCCCAAATAGCAGTGAGACACATCACATAGTCCAGCCACTCCCAAGTTCCCAGCATTTTTCATTTATTGGGACAAGTATGTGGCGTTTTGGCTGTTGCCCTTGATGGCTGGGTCCCAGCACTCAGACACCTGGTGAGCCACTCTTGCTCCCTTCTTTTTCACCCTTGAAAAAGGATTTTCCACTGCCCCAAACCGCAGCTTTGGCAAAGGGCTCCCTGAGGCTGCTCCGAAGCCCAGACTTAGCAGAGGTCCCAGCTTGCTGCTGGGATCCCACGAGGCACTTGCTGCGGTTGTACCTCCCTCCACCGAAGCTGGGCAGCCCCATCGCATGCGCTGGTGCAGCTGCAAGGAACAGGATGGGCACGTTTAAGAAATGGACACTCGGCGTCATGGCTGTCTGAGATGTGCAGATGTGCCCGTGAGTCCTCCCACCGCTCCGGATCGAGCAGGCTCACCTCCGTCAGCATTGAGCCGCCGGACTTCCCAGCAGGAGTGCAGCTTGCTCTCAGCTGCTGCCACTTTTTAAAATAGTCAGCCAGCAAACAAGTACGGGTATTGCTTTTCTGGTGTGAGAGGGTAAATTACACCAGTTTTAGTATTAAATAGTGCAGATGCAAGCCAGCTCTTATTCTTGGTTGAGAATTAATTACTTCACTAAACCACACCAACCCTCCAGCTTTCTTCTCTTCCCCCACCATCCTCACCAAAAATCAGTGGATGCAGTGCCAGAGGGAAGAAAACACCAACTTCTGAATGGCTGTTTTGCATGAAGCTCCTTCCCCCCCCCCGCCCCGACTCAGGCGAACCTCCTGTCCCACCCGATGGTTAACTCCCGGTCCTTCCTGGATGTGGGAGTAGGACCCGCTGTCCTACAGCTTTCCAAGCTGAGTACGGAGGCTGCGGAGGCACGTTGGGCTGAAGCCGTTCAAAAAGCGCTGAAAGCAAATCTCTGAGGCCCTCATGTAATCCACAGCGAGGTCAGGTTTCTCTGGAGTAACGAGGCTTTACAAACCATCAGTAGCGTGTAGAGAGGCTTAGCTAACACAGCTTAGAGAACTTGCCGGCAAGTGAAAAAGTATGGTTCATCAGTCTGAGGGAATAATCCTCATGTAAGACTATAAATCATTCAGTTCCTCCCTTTATTGTGCCTGGAATTAAGTTGCACAGAGTCCAGAAATGCAGCATCTATGACTTCCTCTCTTCAAAGAAACTAGGCACGGTTTTGTCTGAAAACTCTGTGTACGCGATCACACGGAGAGCCAACGTTAGGATTTGTCCTACAGAACGGAGTGAAACCCTGAGCCTGCCTACCTCTGGAATAACTGCCAGCATGACAGCAGCGTTTTGTAATACTTTGTGTGTTCTTAAGTCTTCTGCGGAGCCATTCTTCTTATCAGGGGCCAGAGTTAAATTTTTGTAGCGACGGTGAGGTGACCCATTGCAGAACGACGCGTGTTCGTGCTTATCAGGGCCTCTGACCGCTGTGGGTATCTTGCCCTCCAAGCCATCTTCCCCGCGGTGTATTTGAGCATTCCAGTCCTCTGAGAAGCTCTCAGGTAGCAGAGACTCGCCCAGCAAAAACGCAGCTGCTGGCGACTTTCAGAACAGCGAAACCAAAGTCCCCGGGAATCCCAGCGGCCACGTGTAAGCCTTGCTTATGCTCGACTACTTGAGGGACTTCACCGTAAAGTCATCAGAGCGGCCCGCAGGGCGCCCAGGCGGCCGCCGCAAGCCCCAGCCCGGCCGGGCACCGGGCAACACGAGCCGCCCGCTTAGCAGACACGGGGACAGGGGGCGAAACACCCCAGACCCCCCCAGAAGCCCTGTTTCAAAGGTTGCACTTTGATTATGGGGGGAAAGAGCCGGCGAGACTCGGAAACAACCTTTTAAACTTACAAGTGCAGCACCCGAGGCTGCCTGCACCCCTTACCGAGCCTCTCTGGACCGCTGTACGCGGCCACCGCGGAGGCGGCACACAGGCGGGATGTTATTAATGTTACTATTTATTAATACATTTAGGCGTTATTTGTTACGCTACAGTATTGCTTTTAACGATTTCCTTACTACTTTCACCAGCACGTGCGCGGCCGGGCAGCGCCAGCCAGGCGCTCCAGGGGGAGGGGGCGTGGTCAAGGGCGTGGCCCCGCCAGGGGGCGGGCCGCGGGGCGGGGCCGCGGGGCCGCGGCCGGCGCTGCGTGTGCGTGTGCGCGTGGGGAAGGAAGAGGGCAGGCCAGGAAGGGCGCGGCGGGGGCCGCGTGACGAACCCCGCGCCCATTGGCGGAGCGGCGTCACGCGGCGCCCCGGCCGGAGGCGATTGGGTGGGAGCGAGGCGGGGCCGGGCCTCCCCCCCACCCCTACCCCGGTCTCCCCCCGCCCCTCCCCCGGCGCGGGGGAAGGTGGCCGCTTGCGCGAAGTCCGTTGCTCGCCGCGCGCAGGAGGCGGCGGGGGGGGCTCGCGCGGCCGTTGGGGCGGGAGGGGGCCGCGCCTGGCCGTGGGCCGGGGCGACGGTGATGGTGATGCGGCGCTGAGGCCCGCCCCTCCCTCCCTCCGTCCCTCCCTCAGCCCGGCGTCTCGGCTCCCCCTCCCCCGCCCCAGCCCGGGAGCCGCGTAGCCGGGGCCCGGCGGGGGAGCTCCGAGCTCCATGGGCAACACCGTCACCTGCTGCGTATCCCCGGACGCCAGCCCCAAGCTCAGCCGGGCCCGCGGCGGCGGGGCAGCGCCGGGGCCCGACCGCTGGGCGGACGCGTACCAGGCGGCGGCGGCGGCGGCGGCGGGCGGCGGCGGCGGCGGCGGCTCGGGATCGGCGGAGGCCGAGTCGGGGGACTCGGATCCCGGCGGCGGCGGCCCCCACCTCCAGCACATCAGCGACCGGGAGTTCCCGGATGGTGAGCGGGGGGCGAGCGGCGGGGCCCGGCGGGCGGGCGGTGGGGAGCGCCGGGGAGCGCCGGGCACCGCGTCTCCGGCCCGCCGGCGGCTGTCCCCCTGGTGCCCCCGCCCCGCTCCGCCGCCGGTGGGTGCCCGGCGGGGGGGGGGGGGGAGGGGAGGCTGGCAGCCCGGGGCGCGGCGCTTCCCCGCCCGCGGCGCGTCCCCTTTGTCCCGGCGGCGGGGGAGAGCGTGCGGTCCGGCGAGCCCCTCGGGGCGGGGGGGGGCCGGCCTGCCGCCGCCCGGGCCGGCGCCGCGCCCCAAGCAAAGTTCCCCGCGGCTGTCACCGCTCTGACAGCTCCGGGCTTCCCGGCGGGCACGGCGCCCGGCTGCCGCCGGACGGGGGAAACGGGCCGCGGGTCCGGGACCTCTTGCCGAAGAAGTACAAGCTGCGGGGCCGGCGCGGCCGCTTAACAGGTAAACCCGGCCGAGGGCGGAGGAGCGGCCGGCTCCCCTCCGGCCCGCGGAGTGCCCGGCCGGGGTCCCTGGCAGTCCCGCAGGCCGCTCCCGGCCCGCTGCAGGGGGGCGGGGGGGTCGGGGAACGCGAAAGAATCGTGGCAGAGCCCCCGGGAGCTCCCATTTGAGGTGGAAGTGTGGCCGCTCGTTTCTCCTGAACTGCGGAGTCGCGACTCAGTCGTAACGTTCAGGCGGTTCACAAAAGCTGCTGCGCTTCTAGTCTCTGTTGAACAGGAGGAAGGAAGAGGGTGTGTGGGGAACGAGGGAATTAAGAATTACAAAGATTGTGTGCCTACGATGACATCATTGTGGCTGGACGTGGGTAATTTATAATCCAGCGAGGCAGGGTGCTCGCCTATAGCTGTGGTCTTCTTAACACCGAGGTTCCCTGTCATGTAGCTCTCACTGTTCCCGATTTGCTTTCCTTGAGCTCATGGGAAAGTACGTGTTTGCTGTTCAGGTTCCTTCCAGTTACACCTGGAGCACTGGTGTCACACAGACTTGCTCTGCTATGCATCTCCTTCCTTTTCAGACATGCCTAGGAAGAACTTGCATGTTTGTGCTGCAGTGAGAGTTACCGAGACAACATGTAACAGGTTAGGGGTGCTCGTGTCTGTCTGCATGTTCACGTGATTACTGTAAGCGTACAGCACAGTGTAATAGCTTATGATATTCAAAACTCAGTTTAATTAACAAGCATCTTGCTATTCGTTTTCATAATTATAACCACACCTATATGAAATACATTCGGTTGAAAAAAAGATAGCCTGTCTGACATCTTTAACGTACGATGCATACAATAACAATTATCACTGGCCCTCCATACTTGTCTTGAACTTGAGAAAAAAAATTTGGCCATCAGGGAGAACCTGGCTGCACAAGAGTGTGAGGAAGCCTTCAGAAATGGAATTATTAAACTTGCGTGGTTCTGCACAGCACCATATGGTGCAGCTGTTACAGAAACGAGATGGAACAGTCAGCCCCTTGGATCTCCTTTGAGGCAGCTGTGTAATACAGCAGTAGGAGAAATCATATTTGCCATCTAGGAGAAATAAAACTTTACCTTCTCACAAAAATATTACAGAAATCTCTCAGCTCTCCTATACTTGTTAAGGGAGGAGGAGCTAAACTCTCTAAAGATTCTAATAACCCAAGCAAAAATGCCTAAGCTAAATAAATCTGCTCAGGAATAAGGGTTGTATTTGTTTGAATCATTAGTATGTGATCATGTCAGCAGTGCTAAGTAACTAGGCTTAATTGTGAATTCATCCAGATGTCAGAACTGGCCTTGAAGTAGGGAAGTATTTAATTTTTTGAATTTGCAGATATGAATAAAAGTATATAGTCTAAGAATAAGATAGTAGCTGTCTTTCACAAATTTTACTTTTGTGGCTATGGATACTTTAGTCTTGAAGCAGGAGGTAATCCTAAAATTAGAACTGCAGAAGTAGTATGTTTTAGATGATTTTAAAGATCACTTTTACAGTGGTATGTGGTTCACTATTGCATGGCCTCAGAAGTAGATCTGTTACAAATTATGGATGCTATTTGTCTACAGTTTTCTGATTGCTATAGCTGTTCAGGGCTGCAAAAAGTATCAGAGTTTGATATCTTTATGAAAATACAGTTCTGGATGGTCAATATTGGAAGTAAAACTTCTTGTGTTCATTTTTGAACATTACAAAGCACTACCTGAGTAGGATTGAAGCAGCTGACAAATAATGCTTTACGTTTTGAAGTTAAGTCTGAAATCAAGTGTCATGAAAAAGGCATAATGAAATTTTAAGTGACACTATCTGTTTAAGACTTTCTATGAAAATAATAAAACTGTAAATGCAGCACTTGCATGTACTAGATAGCTATGCTTATCCCTCTTAACTCTAGGATATAAAAGCTGTCAGCATACCCAAACCATGCAAGCAGCCTACATGTTTCTGTGCTGTTGTCTACTACAGAGCATTAGTTTGTTGCTACAGTGGTAAGTAGTCCAGCAGTTTCATTTGAGGGATAAATATTACTTCTATAATTTATTAATGTATAATATCATAGGTTAGCTAAGATGCCAGTTTTGTCAATAACGGAAGGCTGGGACTGACTGGCCTTTTCTTGAATGCTTTGGCAGGGGGAAGAGAGACAAAGCTGCAGGGGAAAAAAGTCAAGATCATCTTGGCTATTTTTGTTCCATGCTGCTCAGTTCTAGGAGTTTCTAAGAACACAGCTAAATATATCGGAAAGCTAGCATCCAAGTGTGATGGAGATGCTTCATTCCCTAAATTTCTATCTTTAAGTTGTTTCTTGTTGTTAAGTCTGTCTTAACACTTTCGCGCTTGTTTTGCTAAAATTTAATGTATTGGTTGTATCAGGAATGCAGAAGTTACCAACTGAGCTTTGGACTTTTTGTTTTGTATTGTTTTCCCTTGCTTTTTCATAGCAAGTGGAATGTGGTCCTTGCAGGTCTATGCTTTTAAATGAGAATTATTCTGTAGCTTCTCCAGGACACTACTTAACAGGCACTGCTTTCCAGTCAGCACTGCTTAGATTGTCTGTATCAGATCAGAATTAAACAAGAAAAATCTCACTTTCTTAAAATGGGGAGGTTATGAAGTGGTATTTATGTAAGACAAAAAAGGAGTGGTAAGTGGGATGGAGTTAAAACCCTGTGAAACTGAAAGTGTAATGTTTCCACAAAAGTTAATTCAAATGGGAAGGGATTGTCAGATCCACTGCTAAGAGAATTTAAAGGATGACTTTGTATTTTATGGTTCTCAAGATCCTGAGCCATAATGTGTTCAGTGCATGCTTTTTCAGAATGAGAAATAAGCCTGCATTTGTGGATTGATATGCTAGGCCAAGTTGTATTAAGTAAATGGGAATAAATGTAACTTGAAAATTATAGTTTCTTCCAGATAGGTTTATGCCTACTGTTAGTGTTAAATGTCAAAAGCTAAAATGAACCTAAAGCTGCTAGTTGACTCTTCAGCTGAGCATTAAGTGTTTCTTCTTTCAGTGTGCAACAGTCCGAAGCAGTTTGAATTGATCAGAAAGGGTTTCCTATCTAGTTTCAGAAATGGCAGCTCTTTGATCTTAAGGTGCCATTTGGGCTGTGCTGATTGCTGGTTTTTGGGGGAGGGAGGTTGTTTGTTTGCTTTCCCAAATGAGCATCTGCTAATCTTTATTTTCAGCTTCTTTTTTCCTGTGATTTTTTTTTTCCTGGTTATTTGGGGGAGCACTTCTTATGGCTGACACTTTCTTGCCAGATCCCTAAGTTTAAACATAGATCTAATTTTTCATAAATTCTTTGATCCTTGGATAAAACTAGAACAAGGCCTCGATTGGCAGACTTTTCTCGCTTGTACCACCACTGCTGTTTACTGAGTTCAGCAGTTTTGAGCAGAGGTTTGACTGATTCACATGAACCAAGGGGGGAAGATTGTTGACCTACTGAACTAGTGGGACAAAATGACCTGGTACATTCACCTGGAGAACTGGTGGGTGTGTAGGTGGTGAAGAATGACAAGGGAAAAGACAATCGGGGATGAGAGGGACCAGCAAATGGGATCAGGAGAGGTGCTGAGTGGGATGTGGTCATCACACAGAGGTTAGATGGGGAAACAAACAGAAGGGGACTTTGAAGAGGGGAGTTAATAGAGAATGAAGTAAGTGAGATTTACCTGAACAGGCTCAGACAGACTAGTGCCTAGATTGAAATACCTGTGAGCCTACTTTTCTTTTTTCAACAGCCCCCTGGCCCTCTAGAGGCTGTGCCATGCTGAAAGGGGCAAGCTTCAAGTTGCCTGCATGCCGCAGTTATTAAATGGTGTTGAAGATGAACAGATACTTGAATATATTGATTGTCTGTGATCTGATTTCACCGACAGCTTGTCTATAAACCTCCTTGCAGAAGGTCTAAATACTGTTCATTTGTTCCTCTCTTATATAATGTGAGCTCACTTCAAGCATGTGGGTGGAAGGGGTTTTTTTCCTGTTTTTTCTTTTTTTTTAAAATGCTGGTTAAAATGTTAGTAAGTTAAAAAAAAAAAAATGAACACTGATGCAAGGAGTCAGCTTTTTGATGCCAGCAGTTTTCAGCACGGGAAAGGCTTAACAATCTCATGTTGGTTTTTTGTGCCTCTCTATTTGAAGATCTGTGGCTGCAGAGGCTGACAAATACTGTTGTCTAGTTAGACAAATATGAAGTTGGGGTTGAAAACCAACGGATGCTCTGGTCTTTTTTCCGGTGTTGTGTCTCCTTTTTTCCTTGTATTCACCAAGCTTTTCACCTCACTTACACTCACTCTTCTTTCCTGAGAACTTGCAATATCTCTTTCCTGTAACTGACTAGGAATTAATTACAAAGGTATTTGTAGCAGTTACAAATAGTATGTGATCTTGACAAATGTGAAAAAATTGACTCTCTGTAAGCCTGAAACACCTTGCATATTGTTGGCTTAAGATGCCTAATGTCATGGCCTTTATGAAATGATCTGTAAAGTGCCTGTAGTGGAAATGTCTGAATCACTAAGTTGTTCAGAGACAACAATGAAATTGATCTACAAATTTGGGAATTGGAAATAGCAGAAATCATGGCCATAGTACAGTATCTATATTTCTGTTCTTATGCTTGGGTACTGCTGACAGCTCGGGAATCCTCTATCCTTTTCTCTCTTCACTAAATCTTGTAGACTTCTGCAGCGAGCAAGTTTGTGTAAGCCTTAGGTTTTTAAGAATAGTTGATATGGAACATATATACATGAAGCTCATATGGAGGGAAACTGATTTGTTTTGGTGAGTGTGTTTCTTCAGGCTTCCAGTATAACAGCTATTACAACTGAGAGATTTTCATAAAGTGGGAAATACTAGAAAGAAATATATGGCTAACCTGAGGGGTTTGATGAAACTTATGGAACTAAGCAAATTGAATTAATTTTCATCTTGAGCATTTTTTTTTACTTTTCCCATGTAACTTATCTCTAGGATCCTTTCCTCTTCTGGCTTTCTTTAGGAGAGTTGCTCATTTCCCTCCTACCTGTCAAGGTAGATGTTGAAGAGCAACAGAAGTTTTGTGGCTAGAAGTATCTGTTCTCTCAAGTGTGATCAGTGTGGTGAGGTCATACTGAAAAGCTGACTAACAGGGGAATGAACTCTTGCACGAGCCAACAAAACACAAAAACCTACTCCTCCCAAATTCACATTACACATTAAATTAAGGTTTCTCGCAATGTTTCTTCCACATATAGGAAGAAGGAAGAAGTGACTGTGGGAGGCAGGAAGAAAATACTACCAGACATTAAGAACCCAGACTTTAGATCTGTAGATCCTTGCCAACAAGCTCATCTTGAGATTTCTAAATCTCTTTGTTTTTTCTTCATTACAACTAGAGATTGAATGTGCACTTTTATTTCACTCACTAGAAAAATAATGTTTTCAGAAGAAAACTCTGAATGTTTCAACTTGAACGGACAAACGAGGATGCAGCCGGCTTAAAAAGCTTGGTGCTATTTATTTAAATGTGTAGTAAAGCCAGATGAATAAAACTGAAGATCATACTTGCAGGTGATGCAATTATCAGGGTTACCTCAACAGTTTTCACAAAAATCCTATTGTCAACCAGGTAGCGTTCTGCAGCGTTTGATGAGCTGTGTGTCTATAGCACAGCTTTGCTTCTGTTTGGAGTTCTGAAAGGGTCTTGAGTCATTGCAGTAATCAAACATAGTTGTTGGGGTTTTTTCCAGTGTGAAAAGTAACACTGGCTTGTCATCAAACATGTCAATCAGACTTGGATAATAAACTGTTGAATGCCAGTTTCTTTCAAAGACAAAAAAAAAGCTTTTCTGTAAAACTGTTGGATGTGTTTTGTTATGCAGATAGTTATTTCTCTTTTATAGAACAAACTGCAGGTAAGCTGAGAATCCACAAAGCCGCTGTAGAGTGACTGTGTTTGAGCTTGGGCCTAAAATGGCACAAAACTTGATGACACTGTTAACTTTTGTAAAAGCCCAAACTTCATTTGAAGTTTGTGTTAACGTGAGCAGTTGGAAGAGGAGAAAGAACATATGCCAGTCCATCAGGTGGCATATGATACCTAGCACACAGTACAGTGCATCTTATTTTGGTTACCTGCAGACACTAGATGAGACTGGAATTTCTGGTACTTGCCTGTTTTTCTTTCTGAACCATGTCTTGTGATAATTAAGGCAGAGATATACGAGGAGTTGTTAGGGGGAAGGCTTTTCTTACACTTGCAGTTGTCAGCATGGATCTAGGATTGTAAAATTTGGTTGATCTTTAAATTTTTGTTTTGGCTTGTCAGTTAAAAAATTAGAGCTGTGAAGTTCTACTTCAGCTTCTCATCATAGTGAATTGTGTTACGTGTGAAGGTCTATGTGGGGAATAAAAAGTGGACAGAATGGAAGCAATTCTTTCTCCTCGTCTTTTTAAATGGTCCTATGTTAAATGCATTACAGAAACACATCTTTAACAAAACGTTAGTTACTTTTAAGATCTAGCTTGTGAACTACTGTTTTCGTTCTAGTTCCGAGATAAAATCCTAGGGGTATCTAGTTTTCCTTCCTTTTAACTGGTCCTGCCTTCAGTGTGGAATTTGGGGCACTCCTGACATCCTGCTGTTCTGCATAGCTAAAACATTTAGAAGTGATTATAACCCTGGCAGGTACATCATGAAACACATGGAAACCTACAGGACTTTGTTCAGTCCCAGAAACGCTTGGTACTGTGTACGGTGGAACAGATCTCTCTACCATGTTTCCCCAACAGGGGCTGTGAACTGAGTGCAATAGGATCATGTTGGGATTTTCTGTGGTATGGATTCAACTACACTTTAAGAAATGCAAGAACACTAATACTGTATTGATTTTTTTTTTTTTTTAACCACAGAAATGAATAGATAACTTAAACCCTGGCTATAGCCCACAGTATTTAATAGATGGTCTACACTTTTGCTTTCTAAATTCTTCTGATTTTAGTAGCAAATTTGAAATGCTTACTGTGTCAGTTTCTTGTTGAACCAGCCCAGCTCAGGAGTGTGGTGTAAAAGAGCAAATAATTCCTTCTTGATTAAGAGAGCTTGTTGTACATTGAAGTAATTTCTGCAGCCTTCTAAAACATCACAATGCACTTAGATGTGGGCTGAGTATTGGTAATGCTATTGCTGTTCTCATAGTAGTGTCATAAAGAACAACTGACATTTTAAATATCTTTAGAACATCCTTCTGTGTGTATTGTGTAAAGTCACAATCTTTAAAAATAATCATTTAACAATGAGGGTGGTCAAACACTGGCACAGGTTGCCTGGAGAGGTTGTGAAGTCCCTGTCTGTGGAGATATTCAAAACCTGACTGACACAGTCCTGGACAGACTGCTCTTGCTGACCCTGCTTGAGCAGGGAGTTGGATTTAGGTGATCTTAAGAGGTGTCTTCCAACCTCAATGGTTCTGTCTTTCTGTGAACAAACGCCAACTGTGTGGGTTGGTTTTAGTTGTTTTCCTTTTTAAATAAAGAGTTGATTCCCTCTGGGGAGTTAGGAGTGTTTTTAAGGGACCTATGCATATGCAAGTGTTGGTTAAGATTGTTTTCACCAAGATTCTCCCTCAGAATAGAGTTCCTTTCTGAGAACTGATTGTTTGAAAGCACTTCTGAAATACAGATCCAGTCCTTTATGTATTCAAATTTGCTTGTATTAGTTATGAAAACAGAGCAAGTTTTGTATCTTTTGAGTCCATCCCATTATGGAAGAGAGATGTATTCTACTGAAGATGAATAATCAGGAGATCAGAGTGCTTTCATTCTGTCCAAATCTGGAGAAGAAGGCACCCATGGAGCGTTTAAAGGATAGACTAACCTGTGTGTAACTGACGACATAACAGGAGAAGGCAAATGGAAAACAACCTGGTTGCGCTGGGTTCTGTGGTGTGTTCTGTGTGGCTGGTGAGGAGTTAACAAAGCAGGTTGAATTTAGAAACCAGAATTTTAATTTTTAGGAAAGTTTTTGGAAATAGAAATAAAATAACATAATTTAAAGGACAAATAATTTTATATGAAGTTATTGTTAGGAATAACAGACTTGCTGAAATGTATTAGCAAATTTGTTAGTCTAATTTGTTTTAATTTTTAAATGTGTATTGAGAGTGCTAAGGAACTTGCATCTTTCACACTGTAAGGTAATGAAATATAAGGGAAGCTCAAACATTAATCAAAGCTAGTAACCCACTGAGCAAGGGAAGAAACTCAATTTACAGCAAAGAGATGATTTTATGATTTAATGCTTTAAATATGTGCTGTATCAAAATGTTACTGCTGTCTAGTAAAGCAGAGGATGGGGCTGTTAAAGGAAATGCAATATTTTTAGTGTTCTAACAGTGAAATCATCAAAAGGCTGCTACTTAACAGTGACTGTCAGCTTTATTCATGAGATAATACGTGTAGCACGATGCAGTGTGCAAAATGTGTTCTTAATAGGTAGAAATCACCCATGGAGGTGTGTAAAACAGTAGGTAAGTAGCTAGCATTATAAATTCCTAAAACCCCCACACTTTCTTATATGGCATAGGTGAGTAAAAGTAAAGTCTTCATGTGGATTTTGTGTTGAGGAAAGGACATAAGATCTTGAGCTAGGGGCAGAGGTTTGCTTTTAAAAGTAATATGATCTGCCCTGTGGGGGACTGTATGCTCTTATCAGCGCATGGAGCGCACAGCAGCAGCAGAGGAAGCTGAGATTGTCTGAAGGGCAAGCAAGCTGCAAGGGATTCTTTAAAATGAGAATGGTGAGAGAGGGAAGCAAGTTCAGGCTTCTCTGTGCTCCAGTTGGAAACAAGGTTGATCTGACAAGCTTGGTAGTACCACGTGAGTAAATGGCACTGAGGGATGCAGAGAAATAAGGGGGAAGGCTATTTTTAATTCGCAGTTCTCAGAGAGAGTTGGAGGGCTGTTATAGTGTGGCTACATTGCTGTGCTGCTCCCACAGACTTAATTTCTCGTGGGAATCTTGCCTTCTTACCTCTTTATCGCTGGGTGTGAGGATCCGATAGAAAATGTGTTTTGACTTCTGTTGAGTTGAGAGCCTCTAGAACAAAAATGTTTTGGAGTTGTTTTCTTACTTTTTATATCATCCTGTTGCTTCTCTCATTTCTGTCATTCCTGTTTCTGCATGTTTTAATTCCCATTATTTCTGTTCCTCCTGTGGTGTACCATGCTGCTTTTTCTGTTAACTTCCTGTGAAGCTTGAGCTTTCTGTCATACAACTTCTGATATAGCTCCTAATTAAGACTTACCCTTATTTTCAGGGCTAGATATCTTGATTTTGGACTCATAAGTGCTACACACTTGAGTATGAGTCAAATTGTTTGCAGACAGATTAATCTCTTCCTCTGGCTTTTCTTTTGCCATGTTTTCCATGACATTTTAGCTCTTCTCGTATCTTTATCTGCCTCTTGCCTTATGCTTCCTTCATAAGCTGTATTGCTGTTGCTTCTTGGTATTTCATGAGCAACACTGACAGTTTAGGAAGAGCAAATCATATGACTAATTTTTCCATTGTTTGGAAGAAAGCATGGTCCAAGGAGAACAGCACAGGACAGTTAAAATTCTGTGGCTGCTTAGGAGGGGAAAGCTACAGGGAGGGTCTGCTACATGCATCTTCACAGTTTCTTGCAAGAGAAAAGCAGATGCACTGTTTCTGCTAATGCCACATTATTATGGGATAAGAAGCCTAGCTACAGTTGGTCTCTATCACTTGTGGGGTTTTGTACCAGGGGATGCACAATGTGTCTTGGACTTCACTAGTACCGTAGCTCTGGTTGTATTATCTGTGTTGTGGATTTAATGTGCTGTGGGCGCTGATACACCTGACTTTGTCCAGCAGAAAGCATCTTGTGTCTGACAGAGCCACTGTGGAACTGAAGCCAGTGAAGTCTATTTTCCTTTCACTGCCATTTATCTCCTCAAATGTGTGGGTGTGCTTGGGTTCAGGGGAGAAAGTTTGTCTTGTGTGGCCATGTCAATATTGTGTCCCTTGGTACATCCTGCAGTGCTGCAGATCTTAGACCCTTCTTGTCTGGGATTAAAGTTGGTTATACTTGCATGTGTTTAATTCTTGTAGTGCTTTTAGCCCTAGACCCAATTTCTAACATCTAAGAAGCATGGATATAGGGACTAGCAGAGCACATGAGGGAGGAACAATATAAGAAGTGAGCTTTAACAAGTCATGTAGTTTCAAAGTAAATCAAAACCTCAGGGAAGTCAATATGTTGGTGTATTTTATTTTTTTTATGGCGTGAGGGAGGATGAGCTTTATCCAGTACTCTCTCATCCCTGGGAAAAAAAAGCACCTGTCCTGTTTAACATTTATCAGTGACCCGGAGGAGGCAGTGAAGTGCGCCCAAATCACAGATGATACCCAGCTGGGCAACAGTCAATATGCTGGAGGCTACCCATTCAGATGGACCTAGATAGGCTGAAGGACTGGGCCAACAGGAACCCTGTGAAATTCAACAAGGAGAAACACAAAGCCCTGTGTTAGCAGTTACTGAATTCAGTAGCCCTTTTCCCTCTGTTTTCCTGTGCTTGTTCCTCCCCAATCTTCCTTGCTGCCTTCCCCTAAATATCATGCAAGTCTTGTACAGTCCTACATGCTCTTCCCTACCATTCCATAGTGAGTCCCTTAGCCCTGTAGGCATTAGTCCCCCTCAGTGGGAAAGGTGACCTGGGCTCTGTGGACCCTCATTGGAGGTTTTCAAGACTCAACTGGGTAAAGCCTTGAGTAGCCTAGTTCTACCTCATAGCTGACCCTGTTTTCAGCAACAGGTTGAACTGGAGACCTCCTGAGGTCCTTTCTAACCTGACTTACCCAGTTATTCTAAAAGTTGCTGCTGAACTGTAAATAAATAAATTTTGAGTTGTTTGCTCTGTTTGCATCATAACTTGCTAATAATAATCTGTATTTTAAACCAGCATATTGCAGTCTTGTTCTGCCTGTTGATGAGTTCTAAGTTATTTGGTAGACTAGCAAAATACTTCCATTTCTGAATCACTCCTTTCTCAAATCTAAAAAGTTGTTTGATATTTGCCATTATTAGTGAATTCCTTGGTCTGTGTCAAAGTTTGTTGTTTTGTGGTTGGTTTGTTTTTTTTTTAATAGACTGCTAGCATTAGAAACTAGAGTTGGTCTCTGTACTGTCTCTTAAAATTAATTTTGCTAAATCAGTGTTGGAAACTTGTCAACATTGTGAACAAATTTTAAACAATAGTTACACTATTTTGTTGAGATGTTACAAACAGTAGTTAAAATGTGCCAATATGGCATACTATTGTGTGCTGGAATTTTTTTCAGAGAATCAAATGTGTATTAGTGGTACTTTGGGTATGAGCTGTAAGGCAAATTCCATTGTAGGGCTTCTAAACCAGGACTTCTTACATTTTAACCATATGATTAAATTCAGGTATCTGTTCACTGTGTGTGCTATGAATGAGCACAGTAAGGTGAAAATAGAAATACTGGTTTTGTAAGTTAGCTTCTAAAACTGCTCGAGATGGTCTGCTTTCATAGCTGATTCTGGCCTTTTTTGAGGGGGGGGGTGTGTCAAATTCCTGACTGAACAATCTTTGTGTTCCTAAATAGACGTTGGCCACCTTACTTACACAGTAGAGATTGAAAATTACAGTGGTCTGCATCCTGGACCAGTGTCAGAGCAATACTGTTGGACTAAGAGCAGTGATGTTGTAAGCCAAGTACTTGGAAAACATCCAGGTCTGGATACCAGTGTTGTGTACCAGTGGGAATCTGGAATGAGAAGTCTCGGGGACACATGTACTTTTGCAATTACATTCACTTGCTGACGCATGAGGGCTGTGGCTGTGCTGTGGGTTAGGTGCAGTAGCACAAAACATTCAGATTGTTAAGAATTCCAGCACCAAGACAGTTTGTGCATACTCTGGCTACTATTTAACCAGAGTTCTGATGTCTGAGGGCATAAAAAGCTCTTAAGGTTGTTTTTTGGTTTTTTTTTTCTTCATTAAAATTTGATGTTGATTCTTAGATGACTTTGTTTTTTAAGGGTGTGGTAACTGCATTGGCGTACCACCTTGAAACACTAACGTGCAAGTTTGCTAGCTCGCATGCTTTTATGGTTAGCATGGCATAGTAGCACACGGGAAGATCAGAATGACAAATGTAAATGGATACGAATTTGCTCTTTCCAGGATGTACAGGATCACAGTACTAGATTATTCTGTTCGTATGTTAAAGTCAGTGTGTCTGTAGTTTGACTTCCTTGGAACAGCTGTTTCTTCTGTCAAAACTAATGCAGCTCAAAATTTCATCATGATGTTTACAGTTTCATCAACAAACTTTTTGGTGATTACTCCCATCTTAATCTAAGTAACAATCTTAACATATCCTCATCTAATGTCATCGCTAGTTCATTGTGGCAAAGGCTTAAAGCAATCATTTTGTTCTTCAGTAATTCTATATTAGCTGTACAGGGTTTTACTTAAAATTCCAAAAGAATAGAATAGCGTAAGATCCATGTTTTGGTATTTATCAGCACTGTAAAAGTTAGTTACTGGGTTCTTTTGTAAGACCACAGAGATTGTTTCCTGCCCTATTGGGTACTTAAACCATAGAGTGAAAGAGTGAAAGACCAGCAGTGTCTTTTTTTTTTTTTTTTTTTTTTTTTTTAAATTATGCTCTCAAAGTTGTAGCTTTCTGCCCTCTATGGAGCACAGGCTCCACATCCAGCTATCCTAACATGCAGGGGTGCATACTGACTTTTGAAGATGTATGTTGTTTTCTGAGATCTCCCTTTCCAGATTTTGTTTTGATGAAAACCATAAGCTACTTCATACCTTCATGGCAGTAGCAGTAAGTTCACAGGCTTTTTCTCAGAGGGGAAAATGTCAGATTTTTATTTATCTTGGCAAAAGTAAGGTTTTGCTTTAGAGAGACAACCCATTCTATGTATTTCTGATCTTGTCTCCATCACTGTGCTTGAGCATTTTAAGACTGGGTGGGAATTGTTGCAGTAATCATCACCTTCTGTTAAAGGTCTCTCCTTTTTTTTTTGTCCTTTCTGTTTCAGATTTAGCCTTGGAATCTAATCCATCTGATCATCCCAGAGCAAGCACAATTTTCCTAAGCAAGTCTCAAACAGATGGTAAGCTAAGTTTTTGCCAATTTAAAAAAAGGCGGGAGAAAAACTGGAAAAATAACTGCCTATTTTAATTATACAGCTTGAGAACATTTAAATTACTTTAATTCTTTCAAAGCACAGGGATTAATAATTTGCGTGTTTACACAGAAATCTGTTCATAGGCTCTTTTACTTAACACTTAAAATCACTTGTTCTTCTAAACATCAGGAGATTTCAGAGTCTGGATCCTAGTAGTCTGAAGGAGCAATGCTTTCTTTGCTAGTGTAATTCAAGCTTCAAGCAGTGGTGGGGTTTTTTTATGACCAAGGACTGTTTTAAAAATTGCTTTAAATTAGAAAATAATAATAAAGAACTAAAGGATAGTTTTTCTGTAAGGAATAATAAGACTAAGCCATCAGTCTGTATCAGTTGCTTTTGAATATGTTGTATTAAACTGTTTGAATAGTTTCAGTAGTATAATTATTCTTGACTCCTGGTTTTAATTACATGGATGTATCTGCAGATCCCTTGTTCACTTAATAAAGTCAGTTTTGAACAATTACTATAGCTTGTGCGTTCCAAAATGCTGTTAAAAAGTGGAGGCGTTCCAATATTGCACAAATAAAAAAGAATTTTGACAATAGTAAATTATAAAGTTGCAACTAAAAAGGAGTTTAAGATATTCTTCTAAAAATTATTCTGTTCCTTTTGTAGTTGGTTTTTGTTTGAAGAACTGTTTTTTCTAAGACTGTGTTGCACTTGAGATTGGATGTGTTGATGGAAAGCTGCAGTGTGTCTTCTACCTTGGCATAGCTTTGCCACAGAAAAGTAGGATTATTTTGACAGGTCTGTCAATTGCAGTCCTGCTATTCAGAGTCTTATGGCAAGCAGTAAAATTGTCAGTTTCATCAACTTTGCAATGCTCAGATAATCTGTGAATAGTGGAAACAAGCACTAGCATGATTCTCCAGAAGAGATGATACCAAGGAAATGTAGCCCTCTTTCCTGGAGGCCTCTAAGGTCAGTCTTCAGACAGACAGAGGATCTGACCTGCATATTTCAAACACCTCTTAGAGAAGCACTGCTTGAGTTGCAATTAGCAAGTTGACATAGTTCTTGAACATTGTAGTGCAGCTTCATTCACTGTGCAGCCCTTCAGCCTTGCTGCAAATAACGTTCAAACTAAATGAACATCCTCATTGGGGGTAGTATTGCTTTTAAACATGATGTGGTATTCTTCAAATGTAAGGTATTGAAATGTATACAGTTGTGTTCACGTAGAAAAATGGTCAGCTAGTGAGGTAATAAATATTAAACTATTCTCTGAAGTTTGTATTAGTTGGATGAATTGATTTTTATTATTTTTATGGACAATCAAGCAGAAGAATTTATTTTCTAGTTAACCTTCCATAGAACTAGTAGAATTAATATCTGTAAGTTCTCTCTCACTGAGATGCTACTAGGATTGTAAGTTTTGATTTATGCAAAAAGACAAAAAAAATTTGGATACTTTCTTCCAGTTGTTAATTTTTCTAAATATGTAAGAGAATGTGTCCTGTGAACAAGTGGTCTGAGGTCAAAACTTTGGAGAAGTCACCTGCCCAGACTGGTCACGTTTGTATAGCTTTCTGCATGTACGCAACTCTCAGCTCTCCTGTAACAGCACTGTTTTACTGCTACTGTTATAGCTGGAAGTTAAACCTTACAGTCTTTTTTGAAAGGCTGACACAGTTTAAAATTATAAAATAACATGGTTGCAGTTGTATGATAAACAGGCATGGCTTGAGCCAGCATCTTCTGTATTGTGAAATACCTTTTTACCTTCTGCTGTCTAATAGTAGAAGAGAGAACAAGTGTATAATGCTGGGCTCCTCACTTCCTCCTTGTGTGTCTTTCAGGTTCAGTGTGTGATGTTTTTACTTCTGGTTACTAAGTGGTTGCTGTTGGATGTTGGACATTGTCTATTAAGTCATGCAGTTTTTCATGAAGCACAGCATCTTTTCAAAGCTGAGCCATTTTTCTGTTAGTGCAATGGGTAGAAGTAGTTCCTAAATGTACATGTGGATAGTTGGAAGTAGCTAGTTTACTAGCTTGATAAAACTCAGTATTTTTTCCTCAAACTACTTTTCCAGATACCTGAAGTCAAATTTGAAACTTCTAATACTCATGTACTTCAGAAGACTAGGTTAATAGAATGACTTTACTGAACGTAAATTGGGATTGTATTTTAGAAACCTTTCAGTTCACATTTTTTCTCCCTCTTTCTAGTGCGAGAGAAGAGGAAGAGTAACCACATCAATCATGTAAGTAAAACAAATTCTTAGTGTGCTATACAGATACTATTAGCATATTGGGACAAAGACAAATTCAAGAAACAACTGTAGTAGTTCTAGGTATATAGTCCTACATGTGTTCCAAATCCTCCTTAGCAAGATAAAACTGGTTTATCTTTGCCTGTCTTTAAAGAATAACCAACAGGCACAGTATCACAGAGCATAGAATGCGTGATGTCAAAAGAATAAGAGTGGATTTTTGTATCAGTCTTGAGCATTTCAGAACAGTATAGGAGAAAATATAAGTCAAACTGCCTACATTGGTTTTTTTAAACAGAAATAAAACTGGATTAATTTCTCAGCTGAGGTGATGTCTTAAATGACTTGCTGTTTGAGCATCACTACAGGACTTACTGTAAGAAATGTATCCAGCATGAAAAGAGAATGGTGAACAAACATTACCATCAGCATGATAAACAAATGATAATCCACTGGTTTTAAAAACTGAAAACATGCTCTAAACTTTTTCTGCAAATATTAGTTGGTTTTGACACTTCACTTAGCAAAAAAAATATACAAAAAAGATGCAATGTCATTTATAAGTGGATAAAAAATTGACTAGTAAAGCTAAGAATGGAATTTACTAACACAAAGCTTAAAAAATACCGTCTAGCAAAAGTGTCTACTGATAAGTTACTGGTAAGATAATATTTCAAGTCTGTTGTATTTAGTATGATTATGGGGGGTGGTTCTTTTTTCTTTTCTTTTCTTTTTTTTCTTTTTCAATTACAAAGTTCCAGCTTTAGTATGCGAGCACTAAGGTGAAGTGTGATTGGATTGTTTTTGCTGGCAAACTTCATCTGGAGTGGGAGATCATCCCAGGCAGCCATTGAGTTGTGGAGGGTGCCAACATTTTCGTATGGAAGACTTTCAAGTTTTTAGACAAGGCATTTAAAAAGATTCTGGCAAAAACTAATGAATCTTGAGTTGCTTGATTAGAACTCCTCCCTCAATTACGACGTCCTAGCTCTAGTGCAAGGCATTCTCTAAATATGCTCAGGGAAGCCTGACTTAGTGTTATATAGGAAGATTTCTTACAGTATAAAATCTACAGAATTAGGATAGATAATGAAACATATTGCTAGCTCTAAATAGTAAAAGTAAGGGTAATAGTAATACTTTATTTCCAGATTGCAGACGCTAAACAAGACATGAGCGAAGTGAGCAATGTCATGAAGAGATTTCTTTTTTCTGAAATACAAGACAAAACCCCAAATGCAAAACTGTCTTTACAGGGAGCAGTACTGGATAACCAGAAAATGTAAAGGTATAGGATATAAAAGAAGGAAGATGATGATTATGGAGTCACAGGGAAATCTAATAAAGTACATCATACAGAGGGAAGACTGAGACCCAAACTGGCAAGAATGGAATGAGGAGAACTGAGAAAATCGGAGGACTTGCTGCTTTAGCTGCAGCTGTTTCTGCTGAAAACTACTTATCTAAAAACATCATGTTGTATATTACAAGGGATGATTTATAAACCTGTCTATCTTACACAAAGGGTATCCTCAGGAACTTGATGGCTATAGGTTAGCTTACATAGGAGGAACAATCATCTACAAAGACCTCCTCTGCAGTAACTACCTGAGGTGTAAAGGCAGTATTCAGTGTGGTAAACCAAAGTTTACAGAATCCCTCTTCTTGAATGTATTTCTGTTGGTTTTTTTTTTTCCTCCCACTAAGGTGTCTCCTGGGCAGCTTACGAAAAAATACAGCTCATGCTCAACAATATTTATAGATGACAGCACCGTCAGTCAACCTAACCTTAGAAGCACAATAAAGTGGTAAGAACCATTTGTCATCGACAAAGGGCTGAGTAGTATTGCAAGGTTTATTTGAGATTTTGTGGTGGTCTTGTCTGTTCTAAAGCCAGTCACACACTTGAATGAGAGGAGCACAGTGCTGCTTATTCAGGTTGGTCATGGAAGGGGTGTAGAGATCTGGTTAATTAGGACTGCTGAAGTGAGCTTTTTTTTTTTAGTTACAGAGCTAATGTACTGTTGTATTTGAAAGTAGTTATTGTTGTGCACTTGAGAATCTGAGGCAGTGCAGAAGTGTGTCAGCGTTTTGGGTTTAAAAGTGCATGTTGGGGTGGTGAGCTCAAAGGCTTCACATTGAAAACCAAATCCAGAAACTCTCGATCTGGGAAAACTTGAAATGGATTTTCTATAGAGTTGCAGGGAGTTTGCAGGACTGTTTGCTACTTGCCAGTGGTATTAGTCTGCCCTCTAGTTGTGAATAACAGTACGTTGCTGGCATTGGGTTTAGCTCTAGCCTTACTACTTTTTCTTCTTATATTTGTTACTTTAGGTAGGCGAGTTTGATAATTATTTAGCCTTCTTGATTCTCCAGTGGAAATGGCTGTTTGACCTATTGTTCTGGGTACCACAGAGACAGTTCTTTGCACATAGGTGATACCAGCTGAGAATTGAGAAGAGAGTTTTACTGTGCCTGAAGGGAAAGGATGGCAAAGTAGCTTCAGGCCCAGAAGGCTTTACTCTTTTAACAGTTTAGTAGAGTTTGGAAATGTCTAAGTTGAGCTGTCTCTTTAAAATTTGGTTTCAAACAAAGGTATCTAGCATGTAACTCCTTTTCTAAAGAAGAAAGAACCTAAAAGATGGTGCTTGTGCCATTTTGAAGTGCTATACAGCTGGCAACAGATCAGAACTTGCCCATGATGGATTCCTGGCATGGCAGTGTTCCTGTTGTTACAGCCAGCAAAGTATCTGAAATTTGGCCACAGTAGATGAGTGTCAATATGAAATCTGTTGCCTTACTTGACTCAGCAGAGACTGAGATCTGTTCTTGTCCCCTTCTTGGATTATGCTTGGATTATCATCTTTATTATTCTCTTTTTTTAGGCAGGTCCTAAATTAGACAGCCAGAGAGACAGAGTTAAAACATCAGCAGAATCTCTATGACAGTATATGTAACATCAAGTGAACTTTTATTATATTTTAGTTGTGAATAGTCCACATTTTCAATAAATGTCACCTAATCAGTCAATAAAAGTGTGTGTTTAAAATGTGGCAAACGTTTATTTCATGGCACAAATATCTGTACAATGAATGTAAAAGTAGTTTGGGTAGCAAATTTGATTTGGCCAGTTTCTGTTCAGGCAGGTAAACATCAGAAATGAGACACGGAGTACTCAAGAATGTGAGAGGAAGCCAATACATAATGGATTCTGAACATTTTGCCCTGAAAAACAGCTTTTGCAGTGGAATAGTGTGCGCAGAATATGCTTTGTTAAGTTTTTTTCTTTCTCTTTTTTAGTGTAACATTAGCAATATTCTACCATATAAAGAACAGGTGAGTGAACTTTTCTTTTTTTTTGCTGAAATGTAACAACTTTCTTTCTGAGCCAGCAATATGGTCTTGGTCACTTCAGTAACAAGTAGTATAACTTAAAGGAGTTGAAAAATCTGGCACTTTATGCTGTATCTGCTTTCTCTTTGTACACGCTCTTGAGCTGATACGGAAGGGTCAGTAATACACCCATCCAATGATACATGCTTCATTGAGAATGAAGCGTAAAAAGGCAAAAACGGAGGGAGTGAGGAAAATACACTTAACTTGCCACAAATCAGCCTTTGGACTTTGTTTAGCTTTTCCTGAATACAGAGGTACAGTTTAGTTTTGATGGGTGAAGGAACACCCTGTTCCATGTACAAATAACCCTTGCCATTATAGCTAGTTACAGCGTATGCTTCAAAATTACAGCTGCCTTTTTTAATTAGATGCTATTAATGAGACAGTTTCACATTTTAAGGGAGAACTGTACCAAGCATAATATGAGAACACTGATGGCAATTCATTGTTTACCTTCTTAACTGCTCATCATTATACATACTCAACATCTTATCATTAAATGCTTTTCAAAAATACAATATAACTTCTTACCATGTTCTAGCAAAAGCTGAACTACAAAATATGTCCCTTTACCCTCTTTAATGAATAATACTTTTTAGTGGAGCATAGCATTACCAATTAACTCTTGTTGCTAAAACAGAGATTTTTACTTTGTAGAGATTCCGACAGATCATTGGATATTTTTGATGAAAAATCTCATCCTCTCACAGTAAGTGTAACTTTTTGATCCTCTGAATGTGTATCAATTTACTTTTTTTTTTTTTTTAACATCTCGATTTGTGTAAGTCATAAAAATGTCTTAGCACCAGGTCACAAGCAAATTGATCTTAAATTGTATGTTTATATATAAAATACAGTGCAAACATTGTCCTCTGGACTTCTGGTATCAGCTAGATCATGAACAGAACCCAGTGCTTCTAAATGTTGCAAAGTTTGTTTAGTTTCCGATGCTTTGAATATGAAGAGAAAGCAAGCTTGCGCTGATTCTTGCATGTCCAAACTTTCTTGTCTGACTCCTTTCTTCCCCTCTTTAATGCTACTTTAATTAAAAGTCTTTCCTATTTGTTTAAGAAGACACGGGTAGTAGATATGTGCCTAACCTTTTAAATTACTGCAAACAGAAGAACATAATACATGAAGCATCACACAAAGTAGGAGATGTTGAGTTTGGTCTTTAAAAAACGTGAAAGGCAAAACTTTAAAGCAAATACGCTTAATGCAGCTTGCAGTAACGGCTAGGAGCATTCAGCATGTGATTTTAATGTGACTAGTCCTGGTACACCTTTTTAGACAATCTTTAAGATGCAAAACCTCATACTACAGGCAAGCTCAGGAGTGGAGTGTGTGCTTTTTATGTCCAGTTTGAGCACTACTAGCTTAATGACTGTCCTACAGAATGACTTCCTTTGTTTTTCATTTGAAATTAATTTAGCAAAGCTCTAGTGGCTTTAAAAATTCAGTTTGCTCTGGGACTTACCTGAGTGAATGCAGCTTAATCTATCTCATGGATTTGGCTTGTTAATAAACAGTTTATAATATACAATTAAATATTTTGTTAGAGTTTCATCCCTAAACATGACCCATTGTGCAAGGAATTGTGCACTTGAATAAAGACAACTCTTTACTCAACAAAAATAATGAACTTCAGGAGAAGAGCTATATAAAAGATTTCTTGTATGGACTGTGGCACTTCAAGAGAAAGGTCTGGTCCAAAACTTTTAACTGCCTGAATCTGTTGTTTCACATTGAAAATTATTTAAGATGAACAGCACTTCATCAGACAATTTCTTTTCTTTATTTAGCAACCTGACATCTTCTGATCCTTTCATATAGCCTACCTCCTATTTAATGAGTATGAATAGAGGAAAATCATTGTGTCCTTTAGGGAACACTTAAAGGTCTCTTCTATGTTACTGCAGTATACAGGCAGAAATATAGTAATGGCCGTATGTCATATTTCTGAGGGGAAAGATGCAAATGGCTTGTTAGTTTCTATAGCATTGGGGTTTTGGCTGGATACCTACAGTTCCTTTAAAAAGATTTATTAGCTGGAAGAAGTCTCTGAACACCTTGTCCTCTAAAGATTCAGTGACAAGGAGTCCAAATCCAGGCTCTGTTGACCCTAATAGGAGAAGTAACAAACTTCAAGTTACCAGCATCACAGGACTTAGTCAAAAATACCAGTCTCAGTCCGTTCCTCCTCAGTTCTTCCAGTCAGCAAAAATGTACTTCCAGATGTGCTTTTGTACTGCTCGTAGCACAGGAATCATGCAAGGAGGATCCTGCTCGTGTTATTCCTAATGTTGCATGCCCACCTTGAAGGGGTAACCTCCATCAGTTAGTGGTGTATTAGAAGGCTGCGTGGAGCATACAAAGTTAACTTACCTCTTCATTTTACTTGACACTGTTACCTGGCTATTTTAAACTACAAAACCACAAGAAAATGCTTGCTGCTTTGCTTACCTTATGACCTGTTTAATGTCAAGCAGCTATGCTGTTCTCATCTGGTATCTTTGCCATACTATTGGTCTAACTTGTACTGTAGATGAAAGCAATTCAGTATCAGTCTTGCAGGACCAGTGTGTAGAGGTGGAGCTCTTGAAGTTTAATTCCTCCAGGAAGAGTCCTGCATATCAGAATGTCTGGGGGGACAGTGTCAGAATTCTCATTCATTTTAAATTGCTTTTACAGACTGTTTATTTCTAAGCTTTTCTTCTCCCCTGTATTTAGAAACAGTTTAGCATCATGTCAAAGTTAAATGTAGCTGTTCATTAGCTTTGTTGTCTTTCTGTAATCTCTCAAGAACAAGTCCTGTGAAGACAGCGTAAGTTACCTTCCAGTTCTACCTGTGACAGAATTATTGACATATGTTCTTCAACTCTTCCTCAGCTGGAAAGGGAATCTTTTGAAGTCTCTTAGTTTTGCCTTTTGAAGAGCCAGTGCTTCCCTGGTGTGTATATATCTGTGATTTTCTTGCAGGGAGAAACTTTTTTTTTTTTTTTTTTTTTTTTTAAATAAAAATCTCTTTTAGTCTGTAAAATGTTCCATGGACAATAGTTAGCACCTGTAATAATGATGGTAGTTCATGCTCTTTCCCGTTAGCCTTACAGATCAAAAAAGTGTTCAAAACAAAGATACCAGCCAAAGCTATTGTGTTTTGTTTGGAATAGTCATAACATTGCAAGGCTGCTTGCTTCTTTCAGTATATAATTTTTGTTCTGTCTCTGTAACAGGGAAGGGTTGTATACACTTCTACTTGGTGAGAAGAAACAACCATGTGTGGCTGTTCTTTAAAGTCAGTATTAAGTAAGACAGATTTTCAGTAATTCAGAGAACTTTCTTTCAGCGGGAAGAAGTTCCAGATGACTACTACAAACATGACCCTGATCACAAGCACATCTACCGTTTTGTTCGGACACTTTTCAGTGCTGCACAGCTGACAGCTGAATGTGCAATAGTGACACTGGTAAGAGATGCCTGATAACTGAAACTTAAGCTTTTGGAAGAGTTTTTGTTCCTCCCCTCAATAAGTGAACTGGGCTGAACTGACATTTAAATAGTTACAGTGTCTCACAAAACCTTGTTAATAATGAAGACACTGTACAAGTGAGTTCATTAGAGAAGATTTCTCAGTAGTCACAGAAGTGGTTAACTAAAAAGGAACTTACCTTTTCTATATATCAATATGTAATGGTTAATTACTTGTCCAATCAAACATTGTTTGTTTTGTAATATATAACTTGCTGAAGAAACTTGAGAAAGGCAGAACAGTGGGACATTGTAAATGGTGGGGTATAGTAAGATCAGACAGACTTCATCTTTTATTTCAGTTATGTGGAGGGGAAATAGGGAGTTTAGAGTTCATATTGACCAGAACAGTGCAAGTAACACTGCTTAAGAGGTTGAGGATCAATACTGTAGGAACTTCAAGAGATGAACTTTCTCATTATTATGTCCTTCAATCATTGCCACCCTTCTATAAAACTTTTTTTTTTTTAATTAAACCGAAAAGGCTACAACTTTTTTCCCCAGGTGACATGGAGGTACTTGGAACTTAAGAACAATAGTAAGAGAATAATCTCATTGCAGTTTGTTGTTTGATTTCAGAAAGCAAGATGGATATAAAAAAATTGATGATACTGATTATTTATACACACACACACGTATATGCATGCATGCATGTACATATATGTTTCTGAAGAGAAAGAAAAAACCACAACCTATATAATTGCTGCATTAGACAATCTCTTAAACTGTGTTTTGCTGCATCCTAGACTTCAGTCTTCATTGTGGCTTCTTTCTGAAAAAGAGTCTGAAAGGAGAAGAGAACTGTCACCAAAAGACAATGTGGCAATTAAGCAAACTCAGCTTGAAGGACTTTCTTTAATAAGGAAATAAGTAATTAAAAAGGCCATATAGTTAGAGCTATTGAAACTCTGAAAGTAGTTTGAGGTTTTTGCTTTTCCAAAGACATGCAAGCAATTTTGACAGAACAAGATGATGGCTCACCCCAGGCAATCTAGCCAGCTGAAGTATTTATAAAGTCGACTTTACCACTAGGTGGCTCTGTTACTATAGAACACCTTTAGTCCACTTGAAGGCTACAAGCAAAGGATGGGAAGAAAGTGTGGGGAGACCCTAGTAATGAAGATTGATCCTGCCCTTAGACCTGTACAAACAGCTTCCTGCACCCACTAGTTTATCTGAGGTTTCATTAGGACCTTGGTCTTAGTTTAGGGAAAAGAACATTAAAACCAATCTATATTCAAATTTGAAAGTGCAAATTACTTAGTATGTGGATCATTATAGGAGTGTGAAATAGCAAAAAACTTTTAAGGAAGGGACCAATTCAACATCTGTGGGCTGATTTGAGATTACATGGGAGGAATGAGTAAAAGACCAAGATCTATGGACTCGGGTATCTTTCACTATCTAAGCAGTTGGTGATGTAGATAAAAGCAGAGGATGGTGTTGTTGTAGGTGAAGGATTGAAGTCTGTTCTTTACAGGGTGAGGTAGAAATAGCACTCTAATGCCTTTCATTGTGGAAAGGTAGCAATTAATGCATCTTCATCCCATGACTGGAGATCACAGTGCAGGTTTTAGCACTTCCTGTTAAGCTACAAGTTCTGAACCTTAACTGTGATGAAAGGCTAGTGTGATGCAGAGTGATTTACTATCCCAGGTAGGCCCTAATAAGAACCTGTCAGTCACTGTGTGACTTGATGACAGAAAGAGGTCTAACAGTGTCCCCCTGAAACAGCAGTGCTCATTGCTCAGAACTGATTCTTCAGTATCTTTATTGTACACCTTGGTGGTCCATTCTTATGTTATAATAAAAAATGGAACCTCTAAGTCCTGAAAGTTTGGATTCTAAAGTATAAGCGGTAATCACCTATTTTGACACACTTAACAATAATGGGATAAAATAATCATATTGGACTGGCATGCTTGCTACTCAGAACTCCTCTCCAGGTCTTAATTACACACATAAAATTTTTTTTTCTTCCTTTTTATAGGTTTATTTGGAAAGGCTTTTAACCTATGCAGAGATTGACATATGCCCTAGTAACTGGAAGAGGATAGTCCTAGGAGCTATTCTGCTGGCTTCTAAAGTCTGGGATGATCAGGCTGTGTGGAATGTGGATTATTGCCAAATATTGAAGGACATTACTGTTGAGGACATGTAAGTTGCAAGGTTTGGCTAATCTGCAGTGGTGTTTTTGGGGGGTTGGGGTTTTTTTTTTGGAATGGCAATTTTTGTGATCATACTGAAAAAACGCATGTCTGGTGCTATGGTATATGTACATGATGTATATCTGGTGTCTGGCCTCATTCCCTTTTTTTAACCTAGGAATCTTTGGATAACCCTAATTTGAGACAAATCTGTATTAATATTTCTAATGACTTGGGTGAGTAACTTCAAAGTTAGTTTTCTTTACCTTCTTTCCCGCAGTGATGAACCATGGGACTGGCTGCTTGTTTCCACTAAGTTTTTGTATTGGTGTAACTCTAAAGTGCCCAATTTATAGTCTTATCACAAGTCTTTTGGGGAAGGAAAAAAAAAGTGAACTAAATTTGTTCCTTCTGTTTTAGAATTTGAAAAATTGCAGGGTAAGCCATAACTTGTGACTTATGTGTCTGCTCTTGTATCCAGCTAAGGCCTAAGTATCTCAAGGTCTGAATTCCTAGCCATTGCTGCTGGCAGACAGGTGTCATTTGTGTTGGTATCTGTGGTTGCATGTGTTACACCCAGCTACTGCCACAGCTCATCCTCTTTGGGTAAGTTCTTAGACTTGCCTACAGTGCTGGGAACAAAATCCTCAATCTTACTACTGCTTGTTTATGTAAGGCTGTTCCTTGCATATATTCTTGTCTCAGATGCAGATTTCAGTTTTTCAGAAATTTTGAATCTGCTTTCTTTTCTTGGTGCACTCAGCTTTAAGCCCTACAATTTCTGCAGTTTCAGAGGATGTTCATCCTTGTGGCTCCAAGCTCATACTATGGTCTGGAGGCATGTTTATGTGGCATGGATTTGGCCCATTAGATTTTCTGTTAAATTCCTTCTCACAAAGTTCCATCTGAGAGCTTTGTTTTAATTCTATTTGCCAGGTTGTTCCCCTATTTCCCTTATTAGCACAGTGGTAGAAATGCTAGAAGGCTAACTTAATATCAGGCTTTCTGGCCTTAATAAACTTTATGACATGTTTTATGTGTGTTTCGGTTTTATCACACTGCTGTGCTGTAATTCAGCATGTGTTGAGGCCTGCGTAGTAACAGTCAGTTCTAGTACAGGAGCAGACTGAGGTGGTAGAGGTTTGCACACAGCACTGGGAGGCTACCTGTGTGAGAGAGTCTGGTTTTGCCCCAAGCTCTCTTTCCTGGATTCAGCCTAAAGCTGATGTTTAAAATACAGTAATTATTTATCTGGGACTCTTTAGGAGGAGGAATATCCAATTTTCTTCCTTTTAGATAGGGGGAAGCATTTCCAAAAATGGGTGAGTTACCTGCACCAAAACAGTTTTTGTTATTCAAGTTATTTCATATTGAAAACATAGTACCTTGTTTTATACATACCCCTTGCCTGGGAGTTCTTTGTCTCCAAATGCAGGACTATGCCAGCCCTGCTTTCAGGAAAGCCTAATTAGTGATTTTATACAATGTGCATCTTCACTCAACCTGGCTTAGAGTGCTCATCTGTCTGAGGAACATACTTGAAGCATTGCTGCAAATAACTCTGAGATGGCTGAAGCGGGGTCAGCGGTGCTAGGAGTGCTGGAGCACATACATCTTGCTCTTTTGATGTCTCTTCTTCTGGCCCTGTTTGGGACAAATCAAATTGATAGCACTGAAAATATCTGTAACAAGCAGGATGTTTATTCTCTATTGCTGATGTTGGGTCTCCTGAAATTGTCAGTACTTAAGTTTTCAAAGCAGTGATGGTGGTAAGGAAAATAGACTGAATTTAGGCTTATTTTTTCCTCCAATTTGAAGATGGGATTTTTGTAATCCCATCTCATTTGAAATGACTCAGACCTTTGAATTTATGTATGGGCAGAAACTGTACAACCCCTTTCTGACAGTGGCCCAGGGGTGTCCATCCCAGGCCCCGCACTGCTGCAGCTTGGCAGACTTCACTGCTCCTGAGTTGGATAACATCATCATAATTGGGACCTTGGAAAACTGCTTAAAATACTCAGCAAAATTAGGTTTTAAGTTTATGAGTCTACTTTCAATTAATGGTTGGTACTATAGTTAATTGTCAGCTTTAGTAGTTCCAGTATTTTTTAGTCACTTGATGGTGAGTGTTAGGTATTCTGAATACAAGCGTTACTGAGAGAAAACAATTGGCAACGGATTTCAGGCATGGTCGCATTCTAACGTTGGAGACAGCTGGTGATGCTGCCAAAAAATCCACCCAAAACCCCAGCAGCTCCCCAGCTAAAGATTGCTTGGCAGGACTCTGCCAGGTATTGTTTGTCAACTTTTTGTGAATTTTCCTCTTGGCTCTACATATGTAGAATGATCTCACTAACCTGATGGATACTCTTGTTGAGCCACTGCAAGCCAAGCATGGGAGTTACACCACTCTGGAACTGGCAAAAGGGTTTATATCTGGTTTAGTTCACCCAGTTTGCAAATCTGTGTGTGTGTGCATGTGTGCGTATGTGTACAAGCCAGGCACCTCCCCTGAAGGCAGCGTAGCTGCACCTCATCGCCACCAAACACACTCTCCTTACTGCTTAAAGACACTTGTTTGGCAGCCCAACCTCACAACTCTGTTAGCAGTGTAAGCTGCACGGCTCTCACAGAAACTGCTAGTGGGTCAAAGTTTGTTAAAGGATATGTGATCCAGGCTTCGCAACTGGCAGATGAGTTCATCTGCCTTAGCCTCTTCCTGCTCAACATAGGTAAAATGTTAATCTTATTTTTTCTATCACAACCCCTTTCTTATTTGACCAAAGCAAAGGTGTTTTTTTTACTGAAAGGGGTTTTACTTTTGGGCTTTGGGGGGTGGGGTTTTTTTGTTGTTATTTTACTTATTTCTAATGGGGGAAAAAAATCAAAGGAAATTAAATTGATATTTGGAAGTCATCCTTTGTCAAAACTTGCTTGCTTTGATGAGAGTGAATCCATAATCACTGAAAAACTAACTGTGCAGCTGCTACTCTTGCTAATATTGCTTGTAAGGGGACACATGCTGTTCATTCTTTTGGCTACCTATATTTGTAAATAAGGCACAGAAAACACATGGGCATTATCCTTTCCTAGGTTTTAAACCACTGTTAAGAGACTTGTTAATCCAATGAAGAATTGTATTTTTACACAATTAAAATGTATTAGTGTAGTGAGTACAAAAGGGGCAGTGAAGAACATTTATTCACAGGGCAAATCAAGGTCTGATCAGCTGATCATCAAAACATTATCTGATTTACATTTCTATAGGCTTATGACCATATGAACAGGAAATTAATTTTGGCACTAGGTTGAATGATACTCAAGTCCACTATGCTAGAAACAAGCACAAAGCTGCTATTCATATTGAGACCCGCCATCCAATACAGGACACAACCTGAATGATTCCTTGATTTAATTCCCCTCCTCTGATAGGTAAAACATCCATTTTGAAAGCTCCCAGAAAGCCAGAACAGCCTTGGCACTGAATTTGTGCAACTTATCTTCTGGTGTATTCACAGTTGGCCTACGCAGCTGCTAAATTCTGTTGAGACAGGTCTGCTACCAGTAGGAACAATTGTTGAGTTAGTGTTGAAACAAATTGCTTGGTTTGGGTACCACCAGTTTCTTTTAGGTTAATTTGTAAAACATTGTTTTTCTTCTGTAGAACACCTCTGATTTAGCTGACCAGGGTACAGTAGCTGAAGCAGCCTTTTTCATGTCATGGCGCTCTTCCCACTTTCCTCCAAATATTTTGCCCAGTGAAAATAGACGAGTGAGTAAAAACTGGACAGTGCCCTTTGACATAGTACTTTGTTACCCTGCCTAATGCTATTGAGGAGAAAATTCCTTCTCCCACCTAATGCTGCTTATTTATTTATTTATTGAAGATGAATCCATGTTGCTTCAAGAGGCTTTTTTCTGTGAGATAATAGCAGCAGCTCTTCATAGATCCATTTGTTGCCGTGGTGATCTGCCTACTCCTTTTGTTAGTCCGCCTCTACTTCAATAAACCCCCTTCCTGTTATCAGCCTGGTGAAAATGTCTGCAAGTTCTTCAGAGCTAATAAACAGCATACATCATTCCTTTCATCTGATCACTATAGTGTGGGGCCGTGCGAGAGTGAGAATGGCGCATGAATTGTACAGCTGCACTAATGGAACTCCAAAGAATGAACCTCCCCGGTCAGCCGAGCGAGTGCACGACAGGGCACTACCTTTCTCTCTGAGCCGGAGGTGCCAGGGCTCAAAAGCTGCACCTTGTTTTGAGCACTAGTGAATGACCTGTCTCTCAAAACCAATAATGCAGAGCTCTCGATGACTATTTCAAAGTTGCTGGTTTTAAAAACAAGCTTGAGGTCTCTTCAGTGTTTTCAGCCAGCTAAACCAATCTTTTTTTTCCTTTGTCTTCTGTCCCTTACACCTCTTAGGAATGAGATGGAAAGACACTTCTTGGAGCTACTGCAGTTTAATATCAATGTTCCTGCCAGTGTTTACGCCAAATACTACTTCGATCTTCGCTCCCTAGCAGATGACAATAACCTGAGCTTTCTGCTGGAGCCTCTCAGTAAAGAGCGAGCACAGAAACTGGAGGTAATGGTCTGAGATTGGCTGAGCAGGGCACTCTGTCTGTATGTGTAGTAAGAGCATCTGTTGCTAATCATGTTAAGTGGTGGTTAGAAAAACTAAAAAGCTTTTAGATTAGTGTATTACAGGCTAATTTAACCCCTTTATAACTACAGTTAGCACTTCTAAAACCATGCCTAGGCTAAGCTAGTATTCTGAGGCAAGGAAGGGACAGAGATTACGGAAGTCTAGCAGATCACAAAATAAAATGGATGTTATTTTGGGAACGGTAGCTCAGCTAGGCTACTTAAGAGTGAAAGGATTAGTGTCATATGTAATGGATTGTCTGTCCTTCCCTGGTCGCAGTCTGTATTCCAAGCACCTAGAGACAGTCACACTCAGACCTTTCTAAATACTACCAGCTGAAGGTTTCCCACTGCATCCCACTGCACAGCTGCTTTTAGATTTAGAGGCAGCACTCTTACTGCTCTCATGGTTTAATAAACCATTTGTCTGGGGAAAGTTGCAGAAATAATAATATGTTTCTTTTCACAACTTTTAGAACCTCACCTTTCCAAAGAAATGTTGCTTTAAGATAAACTTTTGGAATAGCTGCTTATTAGGAGTCCTTCAGAATGTCCAGAGGAGTGTAAATACAGATTACTGGCCCCTTCTGCCCCCCTTCTGCCCAATGGGAAAGGCTGCCCTTCTGTGAGTCCCTGCAGCCTTCTTTGGTAGGAAGGCTAATTTTTAAAAAAACTCAACTTTTGCAGAGTCAGTCTTCCTAGTTGCTGGAGATACGCAAGATATTTTGAAAATATCTAAATTACCTGGGTTCCCAGGCAAAATTTCTTGTTGGATCAATGCAACCTTTCATCTGTCCAGGTTTAATTGATGACTCTGCATGTTGTTTTGTTGACCCTTTAACAAAGGCATTACCGCAGACCCTGCATACACTGATACCACAGTCCCTTTCAAAGAGGGGTGTGCTACAGTATTCTTGGCTTATATTGTTCTATTGTCCACCCCCAATAATTCTGCCAAGTGCCAGGTCTTCTTATTTCGTCCCAGAAGTGGCTGAACTTTGGCAATAAATGTGATCCCTCCTGGTCCTTTGGAATGATAGGTATGGTATGCCTATGAATTCCTCTATTTAAAGTTAAATAATGCAACTCTTCTGCTTTGTCTCACCCTTGTTACTTGCACTTTAAGCTAACACTGTCACTAATTGTAAATGTGGTTGTAGGGCAGTTCATATTCCACAGGAAATTGTTTACTGAACTGCTCCGTGCCCAGGTATGAGTGGATGATTTACAGATTGTGAGCCTGTTTTGTTTCTTCTTTGCTAGCATTTGGGGGCTTGGTATTTAAAACCAGAGTAATTTTCAGTACAGTATGTGATTTGCCATAATGCACTTACTAATGCATGTATATAGGACCTTTGGGGTTTTAATTCTAAAATGTGGTAAATATTCAAACCATTTGCTAAAATTTTTAATTCTACCTTTCGGTTAGAAGCACACGAGCAGTTGATAGGAGCCTGTATGAAGCAGTGAATTAGTATTCCAGGGACTGAAAACTGATTTACACCATACGGGTGACTGGGGCTAAATATGTCAACACAGGTTGCTTTATGATTGATGTGCTAGCATTAAACAGGATGGAGAGTCTGTCTGGTCTTGCACCAGGAGCTCATGCAGCCAGTGTCTCAAAGAATGCCACTCTTGAGCCAAATGCATGTCTCCAGAAGGTCAGCAGAAATAAATGTAAATAATTATTTTAAAATCCACTTAGAAGTTTATTCATGCTCAGAGTGTTTTTCACCTTTTGAACTTCCAGAACACTGGGCTGTGCTGAATGGGTGCTCCCTTAAAGGAAAGGTGTAGGCTTGTAGCTGGTCACAGGACTCTGAAAGTTCACCTGGTGATAGGTGGTAAATTATTAATGGAAGTAAATGTTCAGGACTGAAATTCAGTTCAGCCCTTTATTACAGGTATACTTATTTATTTGCATTGATAATGCCTGAAGGCTCCAATCAGAAATAGGCCTTGCAGGGGAGGACACACAGTGTTTCCTGGACAATCGTGTGTTATTAAGATTTAAATAATGAGGCTTGTTACTAGAATAGCTGCATCAGAATAAAAGCTGCTTGACTAGCTAGATAAGCAGAGCAGAGGCAAGCCAATAAACAGGTGAAAAAACAGTTAAATACTAAGTTGTCCACATGTGCTGATACTCAATAGCTGTATTAAGTGCCATGGCTATTGCCATGCCATCGAGCAGTGGGCTGCCCTCCCTTCTCGGACCTCTGCAGGAACCTGATCATGTGAGTGATCCTGGGAAGAGCACGTTGCGGGCAAGGGTGTAGAGATGGTAAAGGCAAAATGGAGGTGAGGTCCTAGTAGAACTTCATTTCCTAGGCTCACTTGCACCGAGTGGCCAAGGGCAAGGTGCCCGAGGGAGTGCAGAAACCTTTTCAGTTTGAACCTTTTCTCTCATAGAAATGGCTGTGTGTGGTTTTATACCATTAAAATAAGATTTTTGCATGCAGCAGACCTAGCTACTAGGTGCAATTTTGAACATTACTTCCACAAACTCTTAAGTCTGAAATGGATCCAAGTTTTTCATTAGATAGTGAGATTGGTAGAAGAATGAAAATACTTGTATATGGAAACCACTTACCTTCCTTATGTCTGTCTTTCTGACAGGGTTCTTGTTAGCACGGGGACAGACCCCTTTAGTATCTTCCCTCCAAAGTAGTTCTTACCTACTTTCATTCTAGGAAAAAAAAGCTGGTAGCGTCACTGCTACAGAGTGCCTGCTTTGTTGGTATTACACTTGTAAAAGCTTCCATGAAATGTTTAGACTTTTCTAATGTGTACTTTCCATTTTGTATCTGAACGTGGTATCCAGGCTATCTCCCGGCTGTGTGAAGACAAATACAAAGACTTGTCAAAAGCTGCTATGAGACGATCTTTCAGTGCTGATAACTTAGTTGGTATCCGCCGTTCTAATGCCATCCTCTCCTGAGGAGAGAGAAAGGTGCAGCACCATGAACCAGCGTCCATATGAATTGGAGGAATACCACCACTCCATGCACACAAGCCAGCGGTGATGGTGTCTTCCAGCAAGAGAAGGAGAGGAGGGTAAACTAGCCGAGGGAGCCCAGAGCTTGAGGAGTGTACTTGGTGCAAAAGACAAGACCTTTGTCAAATCAACTCTTTCCTCCTTCTGATGTATCCAGAGGTGCAAAAACAAACTTCTCTCCTTCTCTCCCCCACAGATGTTTGCTTACTATGTAGGCCTATAGCTGTGAACTCTTGAGGTTTTTAATAAGTAGTTTTAAATTTTAGAATTTAAACACTAACCACATGACTATAGTTACAACATTCTTCCCTTCTCTCCCCTGTTATCCAGAGTCTCGCTGCATTTGTATTTCAGGTCAATGCAGTGTTAACAAAAACAAAACAAAACATGGGACTCTCTTAAAGTATAAAAGCCACTCTGGAGCTGAAAACAGTAGCATAGACACATGTTGACGGCTTTTCCCTGGTTTGGCTACTAAAAGCTGCTATTGTTGGTGATCTGTTCATAACCAAGAAGCTGCCGAGCAGGAAGGAATTCCAACTCTGCACCCACAACTTCACTCCAGTAGAGATTGTCAAAAGACTTTGAATGTTTTGACTGGGGCAGAGATATGGTTTTATGTATTGTTAAAATGTATAGGGTCCATGCTGCATTTCTTGTGAATTATGGTGCTTCTCTCATTTTCTAATACTTGTATCGCTCTGGAAGAGACGCAATCTGTATATTTTTCTGAGGCAATGAATGAGAAAGTTGGTCTGGAAACATCATCACCATCCCAAACAGTGTAGCAATCCAGTGGTGAATGGCATGTGTGCAGCACTGCTTCTCTGAGTTCTACTGCAGATCTCTTGTGCTATATACAGTGGAGTTCCTAAAGCTGATATTGTACATCCATCTGGCTCTCCTTGGGTTTTTGTTGCCTGGGAGGGATTTACATTCATAATGAGACAGTAATGAGTTTGAGAATCCTGGACTACCTAACAAGGTAGATTGAAAAATATTGTGTTCAATTGAGAATTATCAAAAAGCTTTCTATAAACCCCCCTTTCCTCCCTGCCCCCCCACCCCCGGCCCTCCAAAGTGAATTTTATCTTGTGCAACTGCTTTAGAGGCTTGGGTTTTGCTCTTTCTGAGATTTTGGAACAGAGCTTACTTTCAGGCTCTGAAACTGAACTCTAAACAGGATAAGTATTATTAGACTCTTCCTGTTACAAGTCTTTGTAGTATCTTCCCTTCTTGGATCCAAATAGATTCTAGGCGGTTTGTCCTAGGAGCAGATCTGCCTCCGAATGGCACAGGTTTTGTGCACCTCCTCTTCCAGCCAAGGCCCAGACACTTACACTGAATAGCAAGTCCATATACCTTTGAGAGTGTGGGGCTGTCTGAGTGTCATCATCAGTTTGGCTGCACTCAACTGTTAAAATGATGTGTATAGCCTTTTGTGGTATGCAAATATGCCAGCCCCTGGCTCCCAAATCCTTGGAACTTGGCACTTCAGGTATTGATCACAGTTCAACTTTGAAAATAACGCTACATCTTCAGGTGGTTTTCCTTTCTCATGTTTGTATTAAAAGAAAAGCTAATAAACTCTATTTTAATTAAAGTTAAAGGTGAATTGTGTGTTCTGTACAGCTGTCTGATTTCATTCCCCCTCATGAGTATTTGGGGCTGTGCAGCTTCTCTCAAGTCTGAAAAAAGAAGGAAGAAAACCCAGTGGTGTGTGTTAAGGCCCTTCTGTTCCCCATACCAGCCCCTCGCCTTCATTTTATCACAGCGACTTGTGAATGTCTGGGGAGCCAGCAGCAGAGGTCATTTGGCAACTGTGAGCTGCTTGGTTGGCAGCATGGGGCAGGGCCCTGGCAGCCTGCTTCAGCTGAAGGCGTGGTAGAGTCTTGTGTAGCTGCCTATTCCCACATGTCGTTTGGATTTAGAATTTGACTCAGGCTGCTCAAATAACGACTCACTGACAGTTTCTTTGCACTTAAATGGCCTTTAAGTAGGGCGAGTCTCTCTCTGGAGGTGATTTGCTGGTTTTTAAGTCCTCCCTTGAGAAGCACTAAATTGGAAGCTACGAGTGACCAACTCCTGGATTGACTTGTGACCTAATTGCTAACAAGTTTTTTTTTTTTCCTTAGCACCGCCAGGTGCCTTCAACTTTGTGGGATCTGTCTGGATGCACTTTTCTGCGGGCTGGCGCACAGCTTCTGCAAGTGCAGCCATTCAGCTGCGAGGTGCTCAGCAGAAACTTGGGGCATTTACCTTTTTTGCCAAATGAGATGGAGGCTTTTCCTGCTGATCTGGATGGCAGGTGAATGACAACTCGAGCTGACAGCTGCTTCTGCAATATATCCTGCAGGAGACTGCTGCTCCGAACTTAATTTTGCCTCGCACCTTAACTGGCTTTAGTTTTACTGTAGCATAGCCCAGAGCACATTGTCAGTAGGATTTTGCTCTGTTCAGCAGATACTGAACAGGGCTCAACTACAACTCAGCTTCTTAAGAGAGGAAAAACAGCAATTCCATTTAACTTTCTGGTTAAAATGGTCCTGGTAAAAGAGTTGTTAGATTCTGGAAAACACAACTAGTGGATTTCTTAGGTAAACAATAAAAAGTAAACCATACAGCTGCCTTTTGAAGGGATGAGCAGCGATAGCGTTTCAGAAGGAATTGCATTTAGGTGGTTCTGCTGGAAGATGAACTGAGGGAGGGGGGGATACCCTGTAACTTTGCCACGTGTTGGCAGCACATTTCTCAAAAAGGCAAAAGAAACACAAACATAGTTAGAATACAGGAATTGCAGAGATTGTTACCTCTGCTCCCAGGGAAGAGCAACCAGCTACAGGATCAATGATGTACCTTGTTTCTCTTAACCCAACAGCTGAATAATATTTAATCTATGTTGAGGTGACCTCTGCCTGCATTCAGTTCCAGGGCAGCAACCCCCAGCTGGCAGTAAATACTGTTTGCAGAGACAATAGCTATGTTATGGCCCAGCAAGAATAATGTGAGCACCAGCAAGAATAACAAGAGCATTGTATGGTAGCGGTCAGCAGGGGCAGCAAGTCATGGATGTGTTTGTGGGCTACGTGATGCCCTTGGGCTTCAGCAGCCCTTTCCCTTTGTGTACGGGACTGTGTATTTTGTTTCTAAGGGAATTTTATGAGAGCTACTTCAGTGTGGGTTTGGCAGTTAAGAGGACAGGCACTTCAGCGATGGAATAAATGTCAAGACCATTGCTTCTGGATAAGAGCATAGGCGTCAAGCATCACCTGAGCAAGTAGAAGAGGACAGAAGAGCAATTGAGGCAAGAGCTTGCACAGGGGCTTGGCAGGCGTGTGTGGGGCAGGGTGAGCCGGTGTGTTCAGAGCTCAGTACGAAGCAGGCTGCTGCCCCTGTCCTGCACTGGTATTTCCCATAGCACAATAGTGCAGTAGCATTATGTAGGCATGATTTTCTGTAATGTTATCTGGGAAAACTACACTTGCACCAAATAAGTTATTTGACAATATACAGTGAATTACAGGGTGCTGCCAAAGTGACTGTAGTGCCCTTACACCACCACCCCCTGCTACACACACACCCCCGCCCCCAGTTGACCACCTAGAGAAAGAGCATTTAACTGGCTGAACATGGGCTTGTTTGTCATCATAGGATTAGAAATTTCGGGCTTACTTTGCAGACAAGGCATGTTTTAGGTGAAACAACCACTTTGGCTTCTGCTCTGTCATATTTGAGAAGCCACATGGTCCCCATGCTGTCAGACACTGTCATTCTCCATGCCACCCAGCCTGAAATTGTGGTGTATTATTTGCACTGTTTAACACCAAGGAAGCCAGTGACTGCCTCGAGGATGGCCTAAATTGACCAGATGGGACACGGAGAGCACAAGAGCAACACACCAGCACAAGCATTAGGCTGGGCTGTGCACGACCACACGTGTGCTCACAGGAAGAGAGTCCTGCAGGTGATATGCAAACGGTTGCCTGCAGTAATGGCCCTTCCCTTGCTCCAAAACGGTGGCTCAAGGTAGGCAGCGGATGGCAGCTCTGCCAAACTCCTATTTACTGAGGACGCAGTGGCTTCCTGGGATGCGAGGATGACAACAAGGCTGCCAGCAAAGTGCTGGAGTTACTTCTGGAGGCAGGCGGTCAGTGTCTGCAGTTCCTCAGTAAGAACCTCGTGCTGAGATGGTGCACATCCCCCTCCACAGCCCAAAACAGTTGCCCTGCGTGCGATAGGATCAGCCCCTGACAGTGTGTTTTGCCTGCACTTGAGCACGGGGAGGGCAGATCAGCCAGCACTGAGGAATCGGGTGAGTCAGTCTGTGTGGCTGTCAGGTTTATCGTTGGGTGCTGGAATGCTGCTTCCAGGTAAGAGATCCTATCTAGTGGGACCTAGTGTGTGCCTACACACCTAACTAGATAGCAGAGTCCTGCACCATTAGTCACCACGAAGCCAGCCTTAACCCCTTGCTGTCCTTCCTACAGTGCTCCTCGCAACACGAGAGAGGGCACAGCAGATGGCAACATGGATGCTCAGATCGGCGTGCAGCATCCCCCTTGGCTAAGAGCTGTCATCTGCTTGGCCTGAAAAGTATCAAAGGGCACCTACTCAGGGCCTGATCTCAGCACAGGGCGAGGGACTGATACTGTGCAAACTGCAGAACACCAATAAAAGTTGATAGTTAACCCTCTTCTACCAGCGAGGTGTGACTTTGGCCTGTCAAGGAAACACGCTAGCAAGCGAGGTCACGGGCACCAGCCAGCAGCAACGGCAGCCCCTGAGGATTAAACCCAGTTCAGTGCAGAGCCAGGCTGCTGCACCCGGGCTGGGACGTGCAGCACCGTGGTGGGCCGTGGCATGCCAGCGGTGAGGGCGCGGGTATGTGACACCCCCCATTCCGAGGGCAGCACCCCGTGGGGTTCGTGCACACAGACCATGCTATTCCTGCACCATGCAAGTGTAGTTTCCTCACCAGTCCCCCACGATCCCTTGTGATAAGAGCCCCGCACAGCCCTCCAGCACATGCCTCCCTGTCCCTCCCCACAGTTAAGTTTTTATGGTAATTAATATTCTAGCAGAAGCAAAGAAAACACCACACACTTTTTTTGTCCTCATAGATAACTAATCTCAATACTTCTCTTTGAATAAAATTTGTTCAGCTTTTCACAAAATATAGTACAGTTATTTAAACAACATTGAAGAGCATCAGTAACGGAAGAGGCAAAAAACCAACATGTAAATTGGCTACAGCATACAGGGCACACGGCAACGGCTCCTTTCCCCCTCCTGCCACTTGTTGCTGAGAAGCCTGGCTCAAACACAAGTTGATTGTATTAACCTACCGTTAGATCAAAGCTGAAAATGCTCTTGCATTTTTCAATAGGCAACAGTTTGTAGCTAATCTTGGATTTCTTTTTTTTTTTTTCCCTTTAAAAAAAAAGCTTTACACAGTCAGTTGCACTTTGGAAAAAAACAAAAACAACAAAACACCACCTTTGACACGGTTTTGTTCATTGTATTGCATGATGTGTGTTTAGCTGTATCTACAAAAGGCACTATAGAAAGAGAGGAGTCCAGCAAGGCGTGGATTGGAGCAGGCTGGAATCATTTAATGCCCTGGATTACAACACGAGACTACCCACAGCGTCTCTGTGCCTGACCTGCCTCGCTGCCGAGAACACACCTGTCCCAAACCCATACCAAAGGTCACTACGGCTTCTGTATGTACGAACCAGGCTATAATACAACTATTTACAGTTTGTAACACAACATGGTACAATTCTGTCCACGGTGAAGTACTGCAGCATGCTGGAGGGAGTGAGCCCTCTGTGTAAGAGTGCTGACATGAGCGGCTGAGCAGTCCCTGCCGAGCCCTCCATCCCTGCACCGCTGGCCCCTCTGGCCAGAATGCCCCAGAGACATTCATGCAGTACCTTGGCAGTACCTTTATCAGTAGATGTGCCACTCAAGTGTCCCCTCACTTCTCAGGCTTTGGGTTTAAAATGAGGTGGAAACCTTCTTGACTGAAGTGGTCCGAGGGCGTTCAGAACAACCTCAGATCCTTGCAGTCCCGCAGGAGCAAAGCCAGCAGTTGTTCTCCAGTGCTCAAGCAGCCAGGTCACGGTGCCACGCTTGAATGAGGGCAAAAAGGACTCAAGTAGTGGCTGGGCAGTTACATACATGATCACCACTTAGGGTAGCGGGGAAAAAAAACAAAATCGGGTGCTTTCACAAGCAGGCTGAAGCCAGAGGCAGCCATCTCTCGCCAGCTGTGCCCCATCCCGTGCCGCAGCCAAAGCCCCTCACCCTCGCTGCATTCAGTGAAGTTGACAACCAGGCCCCCCCGCCATCACTCTACTTATCGAAACCCAGCTGTCACCACCACTTAATGCCAGGCACCAGTTCTGTCAGTGCTCTGCTGCTGTCTGACCTAGGGAAGTGAAAAACGCTTAGGAAGCTGGAGGAAAGAGACTACAAATGCTCTACTGAGTTTTCCTAAATTAACTGCTCACTCTCGAACCCGGCACTGTCTCCAACAGAGGCACAGCTTTGAAAAAAGCAGCAAGAAGTGTTGTAGCTGGCTGGCTAGAAAACCCAGCTGCTCCCCAGGAGAGACAGACTGCCGCCTGGCTTGAAAAACCTCCCCGCCATGCACACACTACCTGCTGCAGAAGCACAACCACCCTCTTAGGGTTGGTTGTGCCACGCTCAGCTGCTGCACCGCGTTCCACAGCTGGCAGGCAGGGCGCTGGGGCTGCCTACCTCACCCCAGGTAACCTGCACGGCACCAGGCAGACACGAGAAACTCACCCTGCTGCAGAGGCGAGAGGCACGGAGCAGCATCCACCCCTTCCCAGAGCACATGGCAGCTCGGGAGGAGGCTACTCCTGGGCTCCTTGCAAACCCCGTGCTGGGACAGCAGCCTCGTCACCCGTGCAACCCCTCAGCCCTCCGGGGCGAGTTGCTCCATGGAGTGGAGCTGGATGCCCACCGCAGAGCGGCGGGGCGAACCCAGGAGTCGGTGCTGCAGAGCTGAGCCCCACCGGCACCAGTCCCTGCCCGGCCCCGAGCCCCCTGCCTGGGGAGAGCCTGCAGGCGCTTGCCCCAGGGAGAAGGGACCTTTGGGACCGCCTGGTCCCCACCTGCGCTGCAGACAGTTGGGACCCTCTCCCTGCCCGCCTCAAGGGCTGGGTGGCAGTTCCTCCCTGCAGCCCCTTCCTCCTGCACCGCCACTGCCTGCGAAGCCCCCAGCCCGCGCAGCTCCCTCCCTCCCGCCCAGCGTGCCGCTGCCCCAGCGGGGCCAGCGGCAACATCGCACTGGGGCCCCCAGCCCCCTCCTCCGCAACACGGAGCTGTGCCCGGGGACCTGGGTGCAGCACAGCAGGGAGGCAGTCCACACTGCCAGCTCTCCCCGGCCCCCTCGCATCCCCCCAGGGTTCTGGCGAGCGGCTCGGTGCCGGTGCCAGTGCATCACCCAGGGTTGGGAGCCACCACCTGCCCTGCCTGCTGCAGCTCTCCCCTTCACCCCAGCACCAGCGAGACCTGCCCAGAGGCTCACTGTGGGACACAAATCAGTGCTCGAGGGCTACCTGCCACCTGACCGACCCGCAAGCAGCAGCACCCCAGGACCCCAAACAGGGCGTGGGACCCCAAATGGGGCATACACGACGGTGCCAGGCTCCAGGCCTCCCTGTCCCTCTGCCTCCATGTCGCTGGCAACACCTCCCCCTGCCCTGCCTGGGGCCGTGGCTGCTCTGTGCCCTGCGGGTGCACTCGCTCGGTCCCGGGCAGCACTGCCACGGTGGGGCTGAGGATGCCGGGGTGGCCCAGCTGCCACCCCCTCTTCTGTGGCCCAGGGTCTTTGCAACCCTCTCCTCCCTGTGGCTGGGGTCACTGAGGCTCTCTCCGGTCACACGTGGGACAGCGGGACCTGCTTGTGGTAGGAGGCCATGCTGGGCAGCACCGTCCTGCCTGCCAGCGCCGGGCTGGCCTCACCGTACACGGAGGCACCCGCAGGCTTCCTGGCCTGGCAGCAGCGGGCCGTGAAGCGCCTCCAGGACTCAAGTGTCTTTCCGGACCAGATCCAGACGCCGGATGTGATGCCCACCACAAGGCACATGAAGTACTTAAGCATGAAGACGGCGTAGTCGGGCTTGGGACGGTGGGGGTCCCCCGGGCAGGAGCAGTTCTGCGCCCGCTCCCATGCCTCCCGGTTGTGCTGCTCGTAGATGTAGCAGGCGATGACGATGGTGGCAGGTACCGTGTAGAGCACGGTGAAGATGCCGATGCGGATCATCAGCTTCTCCAGCTTGTCAGTCTTGGTGCCGCCCTGCTTGATCACGCTGCGGATGCGAAAGAGAGAGACGAAGCCGGCCAGCAGGAAGAGGCTGCCGGTGAAGAGATAAACCACCAGTGGTGCCAGCACGAAGCCCCGCAGGTTCTCCAGGCTCTGGTTGCCCACGTAGCAAACCCCAGCCACTGGGTCGCCATCCACGGAGCTGAGTGCCAGTACAGCGATGGATTTGGCGCTGGGTATGAGCCAGGCAGCCAGGTGGAAGTACTGCGCGTAGCTAGCGATGGCCTCGTTGCCCCACTTCATGCCGGCTGCCAGGAACCAGGTGAGGGACAGGATGACCCACCAGATGGAGCTGGCCATGCCAAAGAAGTAGAGGAGAAGGAAAACCACGGTGCAGAGAGCCGGGCCCGTGGTCTCATAGTGGATGTGGTGGTGCTCCGGGTTGCAAGCCACGTTGGCGTGCCCTGCCACCAGCCGCACGATGTAGCCCACGGAGACAAAGAGGTAGCAAGCAGAGAGGAAGATGATGGGTCGCTCGGGGTACTTGAAGCGCTCCATGTCGATGAGGAAGGTGGCCACGGTGGTGGAGGTGGAAAGGAAGCAGAGGATGGACCAGAGGCCGATCCAGAAGGTGGCAAAAGTCTTCTCATCCTGGGTGAAGTAGGGCTGGTAGCAGGGGATGGCGCAGTTGGGTACCTGCCCAGTCCTGATACGGTTGTACAGCGGATGGGACTCCTTGGAGATGGGGATCAGGGGTGCTTTGCACTTGCAAGTCCGGCCGCAGTCCATCCCCGAGGGGCGCTGCCCATCGAGCGGCGTCAGGTTTTTGGCCGCGTCCTTGGCCGGGTGCGTGGGCTTCCCAAAGAAGGGCGGCAGGGTGGTGGCTTCCGTGCGGTTGTATCCCATGCAGAGCACCTCGGTGTCCCCCAGCACGGGCAGGCTGTCGCAGCTCATCCTCTCGGGCCAGGCGAAGCCGTACTGCTGCATGATGGGCGAGCAGCCGGCCTTGGCCCGCTCGCAGACGGAGCGGCAGGGGGGCAGCGGCTTGGTGTAGTCGGGCAGGCAGATGGGGGTGTACATGCTGCAGAGGAAGAAGCGCAGGTCCGGGGAGCACTGGATCTCCACCAGCGGCCAGAACTGGTGCACCTCCAGCCCGGCCTCGTCCTGCGTGTCGTGGTTGAACTGGTTGGGCATGTAGGTGAGGTTGTAGCCGATGCCCTTGCACATCGGCACCGTGATCTCCTGGCACACCAGCGCCTTGGAGGCGGCGCGCCCCGCCGCCGGCAGCCCCAGCAGCAGCGGCAGCCCCAGCACCAGCGGCACCGGCAGCCCCCGGCCGCCCATCGCCGCCGCGCGTCCTACCGCCGCCGCATGCCCCGGCCACCTGCCGCCGCCGCCGCCGCCGCCGCCGCCGCGCCGGGAGCGGGGCCCCGCCGGGAGCGCCAGTGCCGCCGCCGCCGCCGCCGCCGCCACCTGCGCTCTGGGGCGGGCGGGCGCCCCCGCGCCGCGCCGCGCCCGCGCCCCGCCCCCCTGCCCCGCGCCCCGCCCCGGGAACGCCCACACCCCGCCGGCGCTCCGCCCACGCCGGGGCTCCCCAGGGCCGCCCCCGCCCGGGGCGCCGAGTCCCGCGGCGGCGAAGCGAGGCGCCCCGCCGGGAGACCGCGCTGCCCCCGGCGCCCCCCGCCTGGCCCCGGCTGTTGGAGGCGACCTGGCGGACCCCCGCCCGCCGGCGCTCGGACACCCGCGGCGGCCCCGGCCCGGCCGGCGGCAGCCGGCGAAGGGAGAAGGTGACGGTGCTGCCCAACCACCGGCCGCTCCGCATCCGCCCCCGGCTCCTGGTCTGCTCCAGGGACCCTGACTCCTTCCCCTCTTGCCCGCCGCGCCCCTCCCGGGACCCGGGACCCGCCGCCCGCCCCAGCGCCGCGCCGGCCCGGCCCGCCTTCCCCTCGTCGGCGTGAAGAGCAAAGCGGGACGGGGGCAGCGGCTGGAAGAGGAGGAGGAGGCGGGCGGCGGCTGCCGCGCTGCTGCCGCGCTGCTGCCGCGCTGCTGCCGCTTCGCCCCCTCCTCTTCGGGCCCTTCAGCCCCTTTCCGCGGGAAGGGGCCGGGGCCTCACCCCGCCGCTCTCCGCGGGAAGGGGCCGGGGCCTCACCCCGCCGTAACGGGATGGGGGCAAAGGGGTGAAACCTCGGGGGGAAGGCGCGCAGGGGTCCTGCCCCGCGTTTGCCTCGCTCCGGCCATCGTACGTCAGCCCGGGTACAAGGGTCACGGCAGCATCTCCCGCTGCCTCCTCCCGCCGCGGCCCGCTTCCCGGAAAGCTGAGCCTCCGCGGGGAAGGGAAACGGGACCTGCCCGCGCCCGCCCGGCTGGCAGGGTGCAGGCGGCTGCGCTACCACATTCCTGGCCTGGGCTGCCGGCCGGCTCCCCGCTCCGCCTCGGAGCCGCGGGAGACGTTTCACGAGCCCCCGCCCTCCTCCCGAGCAGGCGGCGGGCGTTGGAGCGCGGCGCAAAAGAACGAAGCCGGCGCTTTCGAGAGACCCCGGCCGGGGCAGAGGTCCCTTCCCAGCGCCCTGGGAAACGCGGGCTCCTGCCGGAGCTACTGCGGCGATCCGGCCTGACGTAAGGAACTTGAATCCGTGTACTAGCAAACACCTAAATTACCAGCCCGGCTTCCAGCGGCTTCCACTGCTCCTGAAGCCCACGGCATGTCCAGGGCACACAGGGGAACAGACCTGCTTCAGAAGCCAGATCTGGGGGGTCAGAGGCTGCACCCGCCACGGCAGCGCCCTTATTCTGGCCAAGGAGGAAGGCTGCTCCCAAGCCATTGCACAGGAGCTCCTCGCTCCTCCTCAGCGGATGTGGATGGAAGGGCAATTTGGACCAAAGTACTCACATCCAGCACCGGATCTGCTAGTCGAGACGTACCCACAGCACATCACAAACAGGGACAGCTCACATTCAGGCCTGGTGCTGGGGAACGCCAGCACCCAAAATCTCACGCACCCAAAATGCCTCCGACTGCATCCAGAGCCCAGAAAGCAAAGACTCGAAGCATGACTTAGCTCCTGCCTTCCTCCCAGGAAGGAATAAAATCTGGCTTGCCTATTGCTCTGTGGCCAGTGGCTCTTGGGGCTCTGGGCGGAGCGCTGACTGCTGCTACCACACACCAAAGTCCCCAGGGATTTTAAGGCCAGAGACCTCATTACCACCTCCGAAATCCTCTGTGTCTACAAGTCCACCCAGCCTAGGCGTGCGTATCATTTGGCACTGACAACCTTGATGTTTAACAACTTTTTTAAAGAAAAGGAAAAAAAAAGCTCAAGTCCCTATACCTCTCTGCTTTATGCTCTAAGTTCTGCCTATAATAAAGCTATACGGAAGAGAATTGCAAGTCACATGTTCCTTTGGAACACAGTGGCATATCCCTGTAGCAGGAGTCATAACTTTTAATTCTCCCCAACAATGAGTTTCTGTGAACTAGCAGCCCAGCAGAAAGCAATCACAGACAGTTTCATTATGGCTTTCAGTTGATTATCCAAATTATAGCTGTGAGCAGAGGGCAGCCTTTTTATTATCATCATTGCTGTACAATTAGAAAATGCTGATGAAGCTCCACAAGAGCAGAAATTCTCTTTTTTGCTGGTATTTTTCATTTTTATAAGCGTTCCCTTGGGCAGGATCTTGGTTTGATTCGACACACAATGGGGAACAGGTACATAGGTGGGAAGGGAGAAGATAAGAAGGGGAAAATGGGGCAGCTCTTCATTTCAGTTAATCTATCAACTCTTGTATCCTGGTTCAGGTTTCACCACTCCTCCAGATGTATCTAATTCTTAGAGCCTGGCTGTAAATAATGCTGTATTTGCTACACTGGGGACACATAAAATCCAATTAAGAGCCAGGTAGACATCTGTTGACTTGCTCTGTGCTTCTGTTTCCTTTTTGTTTTTTTATGAATACGTAGCAGAGCAACCAGAACAGGATTAAATATGGTGTAAGTAAGTTGATAGGCTTGTTATTCATCTCTACAGTACAGTATGAGAGTACAGTGCTTTATGTGCATCCAGCACTATTAGTGACAGGAGCCGTGCCTGCACAAAACCTAGTGTGCCAAACCCTGGAGACAAAAGAGAAAGCATTTCCCACCCCTAAGAACTTGCTGCTATTGTTGTTGTTAAAAAACTCTAAAAATTATTAGGAAATCGCTTTACCTGTGTGCAGAGGTGCTCGTGAAGCTCCACCATGCTAGACAGGTCTCCTTGGGAGTCCAGCTAGTTCCTGCTTGTGGCTCCAGCCCAGAGGATATGGGCATGGGCTGACAATACATGTGTCCTCAAGGACATACCTTCCACCCGTTGAGGCATTTTCAGCTGGGATGCAGCGGTTCCTGGAAGAAGCAGAAAGTAAAAAGGTGGTAAATATTTCTGTATTTGGTTCTTTCACTGCTGTATTGTCAGCCTATGCTATTTACCTGGACAAACTGCCATTGTGAAGGATACTGTGACTTTTCAAAGACTTTAGAAAAGGACTAAGTGAGCTTCCTTTGTAAAGACTAGCTATTGCCCTTGTCCTTGTTAGAGAACAGATTTTTGCAAAGAGCTTTTCAGGCCAGGCTCTGGGCAGGGACAAAGCCAGGGAGCACTGATCTTGCTCTTGGCTTTGCCTGTACTAAAGCAGGGCAGGAACCTCCTGCCCCTCTTGTTGTAGGACCAGCACGCTGTCCCTGGCCCTCGACCCTTCTTGCTTGGAGCAGCAAATCCCGGTTTTGTCTGCACTGCTGACAAGTCTCCGGCTCCCAGGAAGGGAGCGGTGGGGGCCCAGCGCAGGTGACTATGGGCTCCTGGTGCCGGTGGGCAGCCTGCCAGTCATCCCAGCTGGAGGCTGTGCTAGCTTAGGCGCTGCTCGAATTAGCAGTGACCCCTGATAACGAACTGCTTGAGCGAGAGGGTGCTGGGGACCACAGGGTGGTTTGCAGCAGCACGAGACTGGCAAGGCTGTGCCTTACTGCCTGCTGCGGGTGCAGGGACAGACAGCCATCACGTTAGGCATCATGGTGCAGCCCCTAGCCAGCTCCAGCACAGCAGGCCCATCATGCACAAAAGGAGATCGATGTTTCCCCTATGCACAGGACACGGTTGCAGGCTGCACCAAAAGACAGGCGTGCTTCTGCTTCCACCCATGGCAAGCGTTCACGTTCCCACATGAGAGTCGCAAGGCTGTGGGGTGCCAGCACTGCAAACCCCAGCACCAAGATGGACCTTGCATAACTGGACTGGAAGGGGGCTTCTAAATAAGAGACCAAGGTCCTTGCTGCCCCACAGGCAGGAGAGACCTGGCAGGAAAGGAGCCCTTCGTGAGCAGGCAGAGCAGAATGAGAATCACTGCCAGCATTTGCAGAGGGATACTGGCACCCAAATCCTACCAATGTGCAACAGCAGCAGGGACAAACATTTTCTCATGTGCCCAAATGATTTAAAAGCTGTGGGCTGGGGATGGGAATTCAGATTTAAATCACTTGAGTGCTTTTCACCATTGATGCCTTGTTGAAATTCCCTTGAAAACTCTAACCTACAGCAGTACTGGTTTTTTTTATATATACCTGTGCAATTACACACCTTAACATATTGCAGGAAAACAAAGCCATCCCCAACTGTAGTCACATTCAAAAAGCTACAAGGAACCAGACAACTTCTGAGTGAATTAATGCAAAACTGGATTTCTAACAGTAACACAGACTTTAGGAACACCTGACACAAGTGCTGCAGTTTGTAAAATGCTACCAGAAGTTCAGATAAGTAAACTAAAGTAAAATCAGGAAGAGTGGCTGCATTTGAAACTCATCTTGCCGGACTCATCAGTTATTACTTAACGATACTTGTACATATAAGTGCACATAAAATGTACATAATTAGTTTCCATTGGTCTCCTCAGGGACTGGGTCCCCTTTCTAAGAGGCACAGTTGGAACACCGAAGGGGTGTTCCTGTCCCAAGGTGCCACCACCACAGCATGCAGAAGGCAGAGGCAGCATCAGGACCATGGCCCAAAGGTGCAGGAGGGTTGGTGGGGATGAGGAAGGGTCCCTGCCATGCCATGGCCTGGTCAGCAGCACAACAGCCACGGCTGATCTTCAGGTCTCCTTGCGGTGATTCACGCAATGCCAAGATAAGGAGGAGGCAGTGAACTTCACATTTGATTGGGGGGGGACGACATATTGCAGCCTGAAACTCTTCAGATATGTAGTTTCTGAAACACATCACCTTGTGCGTTTTTGGTTTTGTTTTTTTTTACATGGGCCCTTGAAAAGAAAACAGTCCCCAGAGTGAAGTTGACATGATAAATTAGTATGGCCCTGGCAAAGCCCTCACTCTTCATTGGGCAAATACTTATTTATGGACTTTCAAATTGTGGCTTATGTAACAACAGGGTGAGTGACTTTCAAAAAACCTACCCCATGTATTGACCTGATAGAGCCTAATGGGTCCTTCAGAGCAATTAGGATTTATTGTGTTAGTGTCTATTGTGTATAGAGACCATTTTAAAAACATGTGTTATTTACCCAGAAGGCAGTAATGACTGTTTAAATACACACAGTTAGATTGTTTCTGAAATGCTTGCTGCTCTATTCATTGTAAAGAAGTTACTCCAAGTATTTTTCAGAGTTAAATACTTTGCTCCACTGGGATTTCCAAGCAGGGTGATTGTACTGCACATACATTTGTATGCTTATGGCTGTAAGCGAACTGAGGTCTCAGGAAAGCTGCCAAATGAGCAACCTCGAAGCATGAAATTTCTGAGATTTTTTTCTTGACCAAGGGGCCAGTGCTCACCACTCTAGTGGTCTGAGCAGCTCAGTCCATTTCTCAGCTGACAGAGCAGGGCATTTTCCATGGACCACCTGAGTTTTGCCCTGCCTGATCTGAATGTCCGGCAAGGTGTTAAGGTGACCTTAACAGCCATGAAGCTGTGGTTTCCACCATGGCACATCTAACTCTCTATGTGCACGTGAGGTGGGATCATCATCAGTTCCCTGTAACCTACTGGGGGCTGGCATGCAAAAATGCAAGTGTTGGCTTCTGAACACTGCTGCAGATTTGAGAAGCCTAATCCTTGGCCAGGCTCCTCAGCAGGTGTTAAGGAGCACGGCTTCACTGCCTGGCGAAGATAGGCGCTGGCCTACACCCGCTTTGACTCCGACCACATGAGTAAAACAACCCCCCAACTCATACATGGGAGGTACCAAATGCCTCTATGAAATAATAATGACTAATTACTGCTTGCTTTATCTTCAGACCAATGCTGTTTTGATCAACGCCATCTCTAAATAGGTATTTCCTTTTTCTGCCCTCTCCTTTGCTGTCAGAGACCTTCAGGGTGAAACTGCCCAAAGCAGCTCAGCTTTGGCACAATGTTTTCCCTTCCCTGCCTCAGGTCACAACCTTTGGAAACCTGTTTCTATTTGCTTGTTTTACAATGAAATTAAACTAACATCTGTTACAGTTGCAGTACTTTATTTCCAGGGTCAAAAGTACTAAGCAGGTTTCTAATCCAGCAAGGAGAGAGAAAGGTTAGAGGAACCTCTGGCTGAAAATGTTGTAGCAAAACTTCAGCGTTAGGATGCAAGTTTGTAATGGCCAGTGTGCAAAATCCTCTGGGGAAAACACTCAAGCAGCCTGGACTGAAGCTGGCTGAAACTTGCAATTTCTGTTTTGTGGAAAATTCCAACATTAAAAAACAATGTAAAACACACCAGCTTGTGCCAAAAAGGGCAAGCTGCCCGTACTTCTGAGAAATCCTGCAGCATCAGGAAAAGCTAGGAGGTTTCCTGTTGCAACGTGGAGAAGTCCTAGAAGCCCCCTGCCAGAAGAGGTCTTGGGAGCACAGGACAGGGGAGGTCCTGGAGCAGGGGACATGGAAATCCTGGGGTGCCAGGAGCTTGCTGGGAAATTGGGCAGAAATCAGCCAGGAATCAGCCTGGTGAGCACTTGTCCCTTAGGTCCTGCATGGCTTTCAGAGAATGTTGGTCAGTCAAAATAGAAATGTTTCCAAGAAACTTTCTGTCTATGCTGAACTGGCACTTTACAAAGAAACTGCTATCAGTATGAACATCTGCGGTTACGGGTGGTCTCTCCTGGCCTTAAAATTCTATGAATTGGTGGAAAACACATGATAACAACTGTCACTGTTAAGAGTGACTTCAGTTTGTGTTCAGAATAGTTCAAGTTCAGTCTGGCCTTTCCTGAACATACTAAGTTTCATACAATCAAAATAAGGTTTCAAACACACAAGCCGCTTTGACTGCATTCCTTCACTAACCTCCAAGATGCTGTGATCAAGATTTTCCAGATGCAGTGATTCTGGACCCTCTTGAGGCAACCTTAAGGGATCTTCAGAAATTGTTACAGACCTGCCTTCTGGAAATTGGACTCCTTTACGACATGCCACGTTGCCAACTCAAGATCAGAGGCAATCAAAAGTCACACAATATTTGAAAGCTTTATCCTGTATGTGTACTCACTCATCTATAGTACCCTAGAAGGAGAAAGTTCATACACAATACACATGTGCTGTGTTTTCAGGTTTTCATGAACCAGTAAGTATCAAGGCCAGAGATCTCCTGAAACAGTGTCCTCTCCCTGACCTTTTAGGCATTCTTGCTAAGACCAGGCACTTCAGATTCTCCGTATCTGCTTTTGACATCCTTGAAGTGCTTGACACGGGGCTGGAGGAATATTTGGAGCTAAGGCTTAGTGAGTCATGTCATTCACACCAAATGAACCAAATTATGTTGAAATACAGATTTAAATCCCTGCATAATCAACATTCATTGGACACAAGTAAAAAGAGACAGAAACAGATGGAAAGGCAATTAGCACTAGCTGGAACTATACATGTTTTGATTACTTCCTTCTGCAAGTCATTCATGGGATAATGTAATACACAGGTCAAAGTGATTTTGGAAAGGATGTTGCTAGCAACCTTCACATTCAGGCATTAGTTAGATGTGAAGAATTAACACATGCAAGTGTTCCACAGAGCTCAATCTTAAATAGCAACAGCTTTAGCAGTGACTGGTGTTAGAGAATTGGAGCACATCAAGAGATTTGCTGGGCAAAAGAAGGAATCCATTCCCTAAATCCTGTACCTCACTGACATGTGCAGCACCATCAAGCACACATTGATGTTATCCTCCTTGGGATACGTCCTGGTGATGCAAGAAAGTGCTCCAAAATATTTTCAATCCTTTCACAAGTGCTAGCACAGCATTGCCAAAAATCTTTGATGACCAGGTTGTGTAGTCCTCTTACAGGTTCTTTTTACCAGATAGATACAATCAAACTGATTTTATGTAAGCAACAAGCTCATAAAAAAAGTAGCACAACCACTGCAAAGATGGGGTTCACACAGGTTAGCACCTTCCTTATGGCGTGAAAATGGTGGAGTAGCTTGGTTCAGCTTTTTGCTCAGAGGAGTCTGTCCAGCTGCAGCAGAATTCACTCTCTGTATGTATTTCCCTTATGCTGGTGAAATTAACTGTTCCACTACTTGGGACAAGGGAGCAGCTGAGCCCTTCTCCATGCCTCACACAGGCTGGCACTGCCAGACCCCCAGCCATTACACTGTCACAAGGCCGACAGGACCCCACCGTGTGCACTTGAAGAAACTACTGTGCAAGCTTCCACCACTTCATTATTTGCCCCTCACTGTGCTGGGTGCCGAATGTACCTGCAGTACAAACAGCTCTCAGGCTGAGCAGCCAAGGAACACAAAAAATGGGAGAAAGGACAGGTAATTCTCCCTGCTTTTGCAGACAGAAAAGTTCTGTGATTTGCCCTTTATGGCCACACAGAGGTGGGAAATCAACCCTTCAGTCCTGAGCTGGAAAAAGACTATTCTGGCTCCTGCTGCAGATGCTGTGCTCTGTTTCCATTCCACTAGAGCACATTAGGCTAACAACCTCCGATGCTACGCTGCAGGGATGTGAGGCTGTGCGTCCGTTCAGTCAGGGCCAGACTGATTGTCCTGCAGACAAAAACCCTTTCTGGTAGAGGGGCAGTCTGAAGGGGAATGAGGCTGATTCCTTACCTGGGTCAGCCAAGCGGCATCCCGACAGGACTAAACATGTCTCTTTGGGGGAAGAAGGGAGAGGGCAAGGTGAGAAGACAGTGTAATCCTTTCAGCTGACTCTGCCAGGGATGTTGCTAATTAGCAGAGAGAGGACGTGTTGTGGCTGGTGAGAGACAGACACGTTCTGTGTTGCGAGACAGTGGCTTCAACCAGCTCTATCTGTGAGACATGTATGCTGTGAGCTCCCTGATTGTGTTTGCATAGCGGGAGCCATCCCAGCAACGCCAGCCAGGTCCTTGATGTCTGCTGTGCTGCCCTCAGCCTTGTGTGAAACCCATGATGGGATTTTAGATGGACCAAAAGTCTTGTTTGTGAATCTTATTTTCACCGTTCTAATACAATCAAACTTATTTTGTATAGACATACAGCACGGCTGTGGCTTCCAGGTCATGGAAAAAGATTGGTACTGGAGCAGCAACTGCATTTCCTAAGCTTGCTCAGGTACCTTAGAGAAAGGAGAGTGCTGTACCTGTAGCTAACAGAGGAAATGAGGAGGTATTTTCAGAGAGACAGCGGTCCAGAACTGTAAGTGGGGGGGGGTGTGTGCGTGGATCACTTTCAAGCGCTGCAGTTGGGAAATGTTTCCAGCAGAGACTACTAAATTTGGTCAGTTGGTGTCTGGTCTAATTTATACTGAGCTGAATCCACAAGAGCCCAATTTAAGTTTGTGGGATTGTGTGTGGCTGTGCTTGAGATCAGCACCTGTTCCAGCACCCCTGTATCCAAGGACAGCCAAAACGCACATCCGTTAGCTGAGAAGAGTCAACAAACTAACCACCAGGCCCTGCAGCCTTCTTCCATAGATTTTATTTAGGTTCCCTGACAACATAAAAGGAATGATTCATAATTTTGTGTCTCTGTGTACTTTCCATTTGGGCTAAGATGCCCTGAATTTCTCCTTAGTACTTAAGCACATTTATGTGAGGTCAAACCTGCCTTATGGATCTTTTAACTTGGCATATTCCTGAGACATAGCTAACTCTGTTGGGCACATAAGCTCCTGACTAAACCTAGTACGAGCAGTTCAAGAGATGAGCTGAGACTGATAACAGCAACAAACTGATCTCTACAGAAGCAGAGATTAAGCACATTCAGCTGCATGCTAATGCAGCTATCCAAGACAAGCCCAAGCCGCGCTGGGCCAAAATGTGCTTTAAGAAATTCTGTATGTACCAATGAGGGCCTTAGCGTGACTGAGAACTGGTACAGAAACAAGGGGAAAGGGGTGGATGCAAGTGATGTTTGCACTGTGCAGACTTTTGTGGAGAAGGGAGGGCAAGGTTTGGTCTTCAGCCTGAGCAGATTCCTCATCACTGACAGAGTTGCTATCAGGCCTTTCCTTAAATAGACTGTAAAAACCTGTACAGGTGATTATTTTATGAGCAAAGAGGGAAACAATGGAAGCAGAAGAGAACAACAGCAGTGACCTCCAAGGCTCTGCTGGGGGAAGAGGGACAGGCCACAAACACAGCCCAACCGCAAGGTGTGTCGTGCCAGGCTGCAAAAAGGGACGGGGCTGCTTTAAAGGTCCTTGACACGGGCACAGTGCGACCCCAAAACCATACCCCTGTGCCCTGCTCTGGCTGCAAAGTACCTCCTGTAATTTGCTACAAGTTTTAGAGAATTAAATCCAATTTAGCTGCCACAAAGAAGAGCTAGATGAGGCCTCCCCAGAGCGCGGTGGGTAAAGGAGGGCCGCCAATTCCCATCCTGGAGCTGCTCCCCTCCCGGTCGGATCCAGAGGGAAGGGGGAAGGGGCAGCGGTGGCAGTAAGTGCAGGAACAATTCACTGGAGAGCCACGGAGCTCTTTGCAGTTTGCCCACTAATTACTATTAAGCCCTGGTTCCTTTTTGTGTTCCAAGGGGCCGACTTCAATGTGGCACTGCTTCTTGGGCCTTTCATGCGGCTGGGCTAACCCCTGAATAGCAGACTTCGCCCCCCCCCCCCCGCGCCCCGCCCTTGCTACCTCTCTCTCTCTCCCTTTTTCTTTCCCCCTTTTGCTTTTCTGATAGTATTTTCTGTCCATGTTGTGTAAGGCCCTAAATGAATCTTGACTGCCCCTACAGCCGACTGGAGACACACAAAAGCGGCCCATTCCAGTGGCCACAGCGCCATTGTGTGCCCTAACAATGCACTAATTGGCGGTGACAATTGTGCGGCTGGGGAGGAAGAGGGGGCCGTGGGGGGGACATGGGTCTTTTCCAATCAGTGAGGCCGGTCAACAAAAAGAAGAGGAGTGCGAGGAGCAAGAAACACGCTCTGCTCTGCGTCTCTCCCGCGTGCATGTCCCTGCCAGTCCCAAGCAGTTTGCTCCAAGGTTCCCCGCAAATTCCTGCAGAGAAGAGTAAAGTGACTAATTTTAATGGGTGGCTATGCAGAGCAAGAGATGCGCAAACTAAAAAGGTCATCTCAGTCTCCCAGGCTGTCTCACCATCCCAGAGGCTGAAGAGCTCATGTGACGGGGACACCACGGGGATAGTCATGGGAAAAGATCACACACAAAGCCAAGGGGATGCTGGTGCTGCAGCACTCTGCTCTGGGTACACAGGCGAGACAGAGTGCTCACCTCTTACTGAACTGAGCTTAAAGTACCCTTTTTTTGCACAAAGACAGTGGGGTGCAATGACAGGGTGTCTGATAGTGCTCTGCTGGGGTAGGTGGTGGTTCCTATGGAGTAGGAGCCTGCAGTGCTGTTGGGAGTAGGGGAATGTACCTGGGCCACATCTCCAGCACCAGCTGAGCTGATGACCAGAGGAATGAAAGGGACATCAGGTGTCATGGGACTGAGGCTGTTTATTGCCACTGTGACACCTCCCAGGGCTCAAAAGGAGCGACCAACACAGTCTCACACTGAGATTCAGCTGGAGTGAGCCCATGGACTCTCAGAGCTGCCCCAGTGTGAAGTTAGCCCTGGAGTTTGGAGGCTGGTGTATCTGACTAGGGAGGGACAGATTTCAGCTCTACTCATTAGCTTTTAAGATAAAATCTGGGACAGGAAACGGTGCGGGCTTCTGAGAAAGAAGTACGGAAGGCTCATCCAGTTGCCTAGACTCAAAATTAATTCAGATAGTTGAGAGATGTGGGTTCAGATGCTGAAGCGCTCAATACCTGCCCACCTGTTTTCCAAACAGCCCATATAAGCCCCCTCAGAGAACAGTGAAGAACAGCAGGTGTAGAGCACTCTGGTTCCTGACAGGGAAAGCAAGGCAAGCCAGGCTGGCAGCAACACTCAGGTTTATGAAGGGCTCTGAAATGTCCCTTCTCAACAGAGATGCTTCTCTTCTTTGAAGCTGGCTGATTTTTGAGAAGCATTGTCCAGAGCAGGGTCAGGAAGCAGGTAACTCCCATCCCTTGCAGGACAGCTGTGGGACCGCTATGGCGGAAAACACTTCTGCTAAATGCTTTGATAGAAAAGAATTACCTCCTGCATCTGGAAAGAAGCAGGAAAGCACCTTCCTATGCAGTGGCATCTAACCAGGGAACAACTACAGAGGAACCACCTCTAGTGGAAAAGTAATACTTTCTGCAGCAGGAATAACAGGTCCCATGTATCGGCATGGTTTGGAAAAGAAATCTTGCCATAACCTCATGAAAAGCAGAGACAACGAGCAGGGAGGACAAACTGGAGCCGCAGACCCATGGACAGGCAGGCACTGTGCCTGGATCTAAACTCCTGGTGCTCTGACTGATTGGGACTGGCATTTCAGTTTGGTCTACTACATATAAACATTGAGCTCGGCTGCAAAGTCTGGTACTGCAGCCAAAATGTTGAGGGGAAGCCTACTGTGAGCCCAATGTGAGAAGCAGAGCTACAACAGCCTAGAGCTGAAAGTGTGCTGAGTCCAGGGTATGCTGTGTAGAAACCGCGGGACACTGGACTCTTGCCCTTTTTACCTCATGTCCACCGTAAGCACAGTGTTTTTCTTAATGTCACCTCTCAGCTTTTATGGGTCCTTGTCAGCATTTCTATGAAACACCAGAGAACAATTCAGTTCAGATACATCCCTGCTCCCGGGGAGGAACCCTCATCTCTCTCCACTGATTGCAAGGTGGACTTGTCAGCTGTGTTAGGCTCCTAAAATTTGGTGGTGGCAATATCCTCCCTGAGAGAAAATCACTAGTTACCTGCTCTAAACATAGTAAACGTGCAGCTTCTGCTCATCCTCCCCTAGCAGGCCTCCACACAGCTTCTGCCGACAGCTATGGAAACATTCCCATGGATTACCACCGGTGCTGGAGGAGGGCCTTATATAGTGAGACTTCTCTGCCTCCCCTTTGCCCTAAGCCCTTCACAGAAGTACTTTATTGTTTTATGACAGCGCAGTAACACTTGACATAAATCTCTAAGCACAGCTAACAATGTCAATACTGTGTAAATACCTACAGTAGAGACCCATATTTTATTATGCTTTCACCCTCTTTTACTTGTTATCACCCAGGGTTAACTCTGTGCTAGGTGCACATGCATTTTACGAGGAATCTGCCAATTTTATACACTGCTACAGCTCATGTCTCTAAGCACCAAGAGCCCAGCTCTGGCTCTTTCACAGACTGCAGCCTTCATTGGAGTCAGCAGAGCTTGTATCTGCTTAAAGGATTGATCACGCTGTCTGTTAAATCAGAGACGAGTGTTATTCAGAAGTGCAGAGTTCAAGCCAGAACAGGACATTTTGCAATATGTACACAACAAACAACATCCACCAGTGTCACAAGCAATTGTGTGCCGACATCTGATGATGGAATGGTGCTGGGGTCTCAGTTTTTCCACTCTAACCTTGCTCCCGTGGCAATCTGTATCCCCTGCTCTCAGAAATCAGGGGGATTCAGTGGAGAGACACTCATAATGTTTCATGACTTAGTCACTGCAGCTTCAAGTACCTGCCCACAGTGTCAGTCACAAATGAGATTAATTTATAATCTTTAGTGATATGAAAGCACTTTGGACTGAACTGCTCCATGCACACTGATTACATCTGTTGCTTTCTTACACAGATTCAGTAACTTGCGCTTTCTTATTTTTAAACAATACTTAACTTTACTAACAATTCCTTCTTATTCACCTGTAAATACATCATATTGTACCTACATGATAAACACCTGGGAACTTTCAAGTCAATGAAAGTTCAGCCCTTAATACAAGCTCTTATCTGACTTCTCTAGCTTTCCAGATGAGCCTCACAATTTTTTAATATCTGAGGCTAATGCCTTGAACTCAATTATAGAAAATCAAAAGTCACTTACTATAAACAGCAGACTGACTTTTTAGCATGTTTACAGCCTCAATGCCAAGTTTTATATTTGTCTACGCTTAAAATGGTTGGAATTTACTCCTGCTTGCCTTGGATACTTTGGTTTTACTTGTGACACCTGATTATCTGAGATGCTTTTCACCACCTTCTCATAATGGTAATAATCAGGCCTCTAGATAGGACCACTATTTTGGAGAGTATTTAGTTAAACAAGAACTACTTTAAAAAGACAGTCCAGAGCTATATCCGCACGCTCCCAGAATATTTTCATCTGCCCTCAGCATGCCTTTCACTGAAAAGGTATGGAAGGTCCCTCTCTGTCCCTAAGGAAAGAAGGAGGAAGCTAGCTCCATTTGGGTTAATCTGTTACTGTACTGTAATTGGGATTGTATCATACACGTTATGGAAAAATTGAAAGAAAAAAAAATTGTTTCCTTGAGCCTGGAGCACAGTGCTGGACAGGGAGCTTGTACCATTTAATTTATTTTAGACAGTGTCCTCAGGACTTCATAAACTTGTGGACACTGTCACTTATTCCCAGAAGAGCTGCATTCCAGTTCCGCCACCTTTTAGAAAACCAGTCAACTTCCCATATGAAACCAGATACTGTTAATTTTGCTTTAAGAGCTAGAAGGGTAACTTTTTAGAAATGTACTGTCCTGACCTTTAAGAGAAAAGCTGGAGCTTGGCTTGGCATGCTTAGGTGATAATGAACCATAATACCACTCATGGGTCTTGGCCGTAGGAGATGATCAACTCTCCTGGCTCAACCTATTGTAAAGCGTTTAACATGCAACAAGAACATGAAAGTACAAAATCCAAAAGACTGGCTGTTGGACCTAAGGGGTTTTAAGATTTGCCCATGATCTAACATTCCCAAACACATAAACTCATATGGTTATAAAACACTGACTTGTCCCACCAGCATGAGAAGTATCAACCATGAAGAGAACAAGGTGGGTGGATACTCTGGGGGTACCAGTCTGTCCCCCTTGCCCAGTATCTGAAACAAATGCCACTTTGCTACTGTTTCCCAAAGGACCTGGAGGGGATGCTGCAATTCACAGTCTGACTGGTATTTTCTGTGGCCTGCTACATTAAAGGCTAGCTGATAAATTAACACAAATGGTTAATAGAACAACCCAAAAAGCATGGCTTTTGGGGGTGTGTGTGCAGGAGTTAAGAACAGGGCTGCCAATGTAAGGTTTTCTTGGCAGAGGTACACTTCACTGGAGGGCACAGCTTTCACGTAATGACAATGTACAACAGGGAGAAAAATCCCACCACCTTAGCTCCTGACCGAAACCGAAAGAAATGTTGCTTGAAACTTCAGCCCCAAGTTGCCCATGACAGCTATTGGAGTATGTCCTTTCAGCAGCTCATTCCAGTGACGGTTCATACACTGTAACAGAGCACAACAGGAAGGCTGGGAAGGGGCAAGGAGGAAAGAAGCTGTGTAAATACAGCCACGGGAGGACAGAAAAAAAACGAACCAAAATGCTCCTCCCAGGACTCCCTAGACCCCACAGTCTCTGCTCTGTGTTGATGCTTTTACCCACCACCTCTTGCAGGGTGAAGTGAGGAGGGGAGGTGGCAGTGGAAGGGGAAGGAGACGTCGTAACAGAATTTGCTCACCTTGTAAAGCAAATAAGGAGGAAGAGAAGGTCTTGCACATGGTTTTCTCATGCAGCTTGTGTGGTCCTGGTCAAACATTAACTCCTTGCTTGTAGCTGATTTCATCACAGGGATGAAGTCCAAAGGTTCCTATAGAAGAGAGGATTGACATTCCCGGTGGACTTCTGGTCTTTCTGGGTAGGGGCAGGAGAACAGTGAGGGAGAGGATATATCCTTCTCTTTGAAGGCCACGAGAGCATGGGGCTAGGTGTGGATTTCTCTGGGGGCCCTAAGGCAGGGGGTTTAGGCCCATGAGTGCCACCACAGCTCAGCACTGCAATCCTTACAGTCACCAAATCCATGGCTCCAGGGAGCTGCAGAAGCTCCTCAGCTGATGCACTGGAAGAAGTAGCCCAGAAGAGCAGGAGTCATGCCTGCTCCTACATCCATCAGTTGGAAAGCCCTTACAACGTGGGCAAAATCCTGCCCTTCCAGCCCTTCAGTGGACCCTTCAGTCCAGCTGGGAGATGCCTCCCTTACTTAGGACTCAAGGCCCTGAGCTTGGACCCTTCTGGAAGAGGTCCATGTGACAGCTGCCTCCTTGTGCCTCCTGCGTGCCCAGGAGCTCCCTATCCAAAGGTGCCTGACAACAACAGCTCCCAGTAAGCTCCCCTGGGAGCTGCTGGGGGTCAGCACCACTAAAAATCCAGGTATTTGTGGCTTTCGAAAAACACTTAAGAGATTCAACTGGGAATCCAAACCCACAAAGCCTGATGCAGTCATTGACAGCATTTCCAGAGACGACCTGGCTCAGACTCAGGAACAGTAAATAACATAATTTGCTCAGATTTGGAAGACTTTAACCAGCAGATTAGCACTTTTAAGGAAACTAGCACTCTTTCAAAGCTTGTCCTACCCATGGTGCAGTACCCACCAGAAGGTAAATTAAAAAGGACGAGTAACTTTTTTTTAGTGTTTATTGAGACTTGCCTTTATACACAAGGGACTGGTGCTCTGATGCTGTCACAAGTGAACCCAAATAAACCCTGCTCAAGTGTCAACAAGCAATTAACTCACTGAATTTAAATTATAACATTATTACACATCAATAATAAATTAAGACTATTGCCTAGTAGTTGCAGATAATTTAAAAAAAAATCCTTGTCAAAAGTAAAAAAAAAACAATGCAAACACAAGAACAATGAAACACACACAACGATGTTGCCAATAAGTTAACAGAGTAGCACACACACATAATGGTTTTCCAATAACTCAGGGTGCACTGCCAGCGATGCTAAAATCCATTGCAAGTGCTGCAGGTGAGCTGATGCTCCGGTGGGAAGGAAAGCCCAGGCTACCAGGGACAGCATCAGCCACTGCGCTCCGCTACTCACACCTGGCTTCCCCCAGCTTCTAACTGCCTCGACTGAACTAAAGTTGGTTTGGAAGCTGCCTTTATCACTTAAAACCCTTCAAACACACATTTTGCTCATGAATTCTTACTTTTTCTTAGTTCAAGTATAGAAGGAACTGGTATAAGCTAACCTGGTATCACAGGTATCAATGCCATTAAAAATCAGTCTGAAAGCACACTTTAGTTTAAGCAAGATCAACTTTGTAGACAAGTGCATAAGCAAAACTGAAGCAAATCCTTTTTCCACTAAAACAATGCTGTATATTCAAGGATTTATGTTGGTTTAACACGTGGATTAGACATGAATAAATAAATAATTGAGCCACTGACACTTGTGCATGTAGACGAGGCCTTATACACTTTGGTCCTAGACAGCTGATAGCTTTCCAGGCCTGGATTTCTCTGACGCTGCCCGCAAGTGGCATCTTTGTGATTTGGATTAATGGCCACTCTAAGGAATTTTGACGAAATTGGCATTTTAAGATATCACCCAAACCAGTCTGTGCACACCAGGGTTTTCAAGTAAAGAAGGACTTTGCACATTATCATCCAGGCTGTCTCCTCGCTACACTGCTAAAATGCAGTGACAGCACTGCCGCTGTCAAACGGGATTCCTGCTACTGGTGTCAAACGTGAACTTAAAAGATCACAGTCAGTATGGACACGTGCCCAGGGCTGATACTTGCTGGAAGAGTTAGCCACATACTTTAGCAAATAATACTAAACTTTAAGCAGGTTAACCCTCTCTCTAAGGTAATGCCGACCAAGCCCTCACTGGGTTAGCCTTCAGAGAACCAGCTGTGCATGTGGGTAGGGAGCGCCGTATGGGAGTCCCCTGCCACGTGGTGTGGGCTGGCCAGTAGTTCTAGGAGGAGCAAAATTGCACGTGACCTGATACTGTTTTAATGTCCAGTGCTTCCCATTATTATATATGCACAGCTCCTGAAGGTCTTGCATAAGTGCAACCGCACTTCTGAGAGAAGAGAAGCCCAGCTAGTCTCCAAAATATAGGTAATAAAAGCCAGCGCCATCTCCATGCTACCCTTTCTCATATTTCCCTCTCAAAGCACAGACAGTAAGCAAATTTTATGGTCACCACTCCTAGCAAGATGGAAACCACCATGAGCAAGGGTTTCGAGCTCCAATGCCAAACACACTGCATCATGGCAGAGCATTCCTGACAAAATTCTTCACTTTTGAAAATTTAAGGCACCAAATTGAGCAAAAATGAGGGGTTTCCATGCAGCTTGGTGTCTTCAGAGCTGGTATATGCAGCCTGTAGAGCTCACTTCGTGAGGGCACAACAAGCAAACTGATTTACTCAGCTGCCCCTGCAAAAGAGCATGCACAGCCACGGGCGAGTTTCAATTTAAGCCTACAAGTTAATCAAACAGCAGATTCAGTCAGAAGTCCAAAACAGGAAGATAGACACTAATATACAGTACTGTAAGGCACTCCTACTGGGAAGGGAAAATTGGAAAGCAAATTACGATGGAGAGAATGATCAGACTCGACTAGCTCAAAAGCAAGACAATGAGCTCAAAGTCTGCCTGTAGGCTCAGCACTGTGAGCAAAGATAGGGACAGAGACAGTGAGAGAAAGAGGGGGGACTGGCTTGCAGCTGAGCAGCAGAAAAAAAGAGAGACGATTATGATGATTATTTGATTACATTTCTTTTATACAGATCAACAGTCAGCTGCAATCCAGGCGGTGACCTTGGAAAGCCCAGGAAACCCAGTGGCTTCCATTGCTACAGGGAAAAAGCAAAATACAACTGTGCAGCTTCCACATTTCACTGTAAACAGACACCCTCCGCTTTTTTTTTTTTTTTAGGTCTTTCAGGACATTATCATTAATCCATTATAACACAAACAGTATCTTGATATTAAGAGAAGCCTGGACAAGAGGAGCTCTAGAGGTACCCTGATGATTCACTCCTAACAGGGCCATCAGAGCCTGGGGAGTGTTGTGAAAAACTCAAGTTCCTCACCAAAAAGTACCTTCTCTCACTTACCTAGGAAACCCTCACAACTGCCAATTCCCATCATCCCAGCAATGAGCTCATATTGGTATGTGCCAGCCAGGATATTGTGTCACATCACAAAACCATCATTTTTCATCACCTAAGACAGACCAAAAAAAAAGCCATAGAAAGAGTTCTACCTAAGAGATCCAAATTTCTCTTTTTATAGGTTGATAATATTAAAAAAAAGCTGTGGTTTGCATCCCCTAGGTAGGTCCTTCTTCCCATTAAAGGAAAGCTAGAGGGTCAGGGTAAAGAGGAAAAGAGACTTGAATAAAGATCTCTACAGTGTACTAGATTAAAATAATCTCAGACTAACTAAACTGAGATGAGAAGTTTCTAAGTAGTTGTAGAGGGTCAGGCTATAGTCCATTGCAGTGAAGCACCCTATTTCTATGCTGATTACGAGTTCTGTACAAGCAAAAGTAGTAACTGAATGTACAGATCAATTCCTCCTCTAACAGCTATGAAAGCCCCTTCTCTGTGGAGGAGACAAACAGCACATTTTATTCTTGATTCATAATGACATGCTATTATTCAAATTTATTTCATGCGTGGGCAGGACGAGACTAGAAGTACTAATACATAATTTCACCTGCGTGTGGTGGGGGAGAGAGTTGTACAATCCGGAAAGACCTCGGGTACTTTTTCCAGCTCATGCCCACCCAGAGGACTGCAAAGCAGAGCCACGTGCAGGCTATGGGCTGCAGAATGGGAAGAGAAGCAGGGGGGACCAGCATGCAGCACTATTAGTAGAGCAGAGACAACCACACAAGGGTACAGCATTGTCTGAAACCCAAACCACCCACAGAACCCTGGGCTGTCTCCTGCCTAACAGATGGCTCTTGCAAGAAAACTGTCCTTTTAGAGTTGGGTCTTTTGAGAGTTAGCAATGTGAACAGTAGTTTCAGTTTATTCTTTTGCCTTGCAGTCCTGAAAAATGAATAGGGTTTGTTCCTACTGCGCTGGCACCTTCTGAGGGCAGGATCAAGCCTTTCATTATGCTTACGAAAGGTAGTGACAGAAGACTTTATCCTACCTGTTCATATGGAATTACTTTTTTGGATAGGAGCTAGGCATCCCTGAGAGGAAAGCATCTTCCACATTACAGTCTGCTCCTATAGGTACCGTGAGAAGCTATACTACTTTTTCAAAGCAGAAATTAACATGTATCCATTTTAGGAACTGGCTTGTTTACAACAACATTGGATTTTAAAGAAATGAATCTGATCTGCATTGTACGCTATCCTTTTACATAAAGCTTTGGGCGCTGCCAGCATATCTTAACAACACACTTTTGCTCTTTACCCTTAGTAATGGCAGTGGTTCCAGAATGGCAGTGGTTCCAGAATGGCAGTGGTTCCAGACCCATGACTGATTGCAGTGGTTTTGCTGAGATCATACTCTCTTTTTCTGTAAATTTCCATTAGCAAAGAAACTGTTCTGTAGTATCTGTACAAACCCAGAGTAACTCCAACACTGTCTGTGTTGTTATTCCAGAATTCAACTACAATATCTAACCACCCACACAACTGGTACTTTGGAGATTAGGACATCTGTCAAACTAACTAATAGTTTGCAATGTCTGAACCTTGAGACTCCATAGGGTTTTTGACAGTGCACACAAGCAGCCTTCTCTAAACCAAGCTGGACATGAACCAGTGCTGTAAGGTATCTTAAATACCAGAGCATGATGATATGAAAAACACCGCCTTTTCTTCTTTAATGATCCACCATTATGTCCAGAGCTAATTCAAAATCATACCTGCCAGATTCTGACAGTTTCAGAGCTACTGGTTTTGCCACAGCACTCGTTGTAGTGACACATGCTGAAAAACATAGGAGCATACTGTTTATTCAGCCAGTACCACTGCAGTTCCTGTTTGCATGACTAATTCCACAATACTTCCCCAGTGTTTGCATTTGTGAACACAGAGGGAATACTTCACGTGGGAATGGACTTACAAGGAATGTTTTATCTTTAAGGATGATAGCTGAAAGCAACTCATTTCACATGAGGAACAGTGAGCTGAGACCGAGACACTGCTGTGCAGGGGAAGTATTAATTTTAGTGACAAAGGTGCATGATTCACCAGGTTTATTAAATATGGGAATCTGGATACTACTTTGCCAAGAACATGGAAAAACCCTCACTTCCTTCCAAAGCATTCCACTGAGAGAAGGACTTCTGGAAAAGAAAGGCACTGGTTGTCTAATGTATACAGATATAAACATGCTTTTATATATATATATATAGAGTAGTTGCACTCAAATTTGAGAAAGCTCAGATTCAGCTACTGTCTTTGACTGGAGGCTGGAAAAGGTAACCACTTATACTCCAGTACAAGGCAATTCGTTGTAGCATTCTACCTTTTAAGGTAAGCATGATGTACCCTGGTTTTTTATTTAAAATACTTCAGCAATTAGCAAGGTGCTTCAGTGATCAAGACTGCTTTCTGCCTTGAATACAACAGCCTGCAGACTATATAGGAAGCAAAGATCAGTATTCTGTATTTTCACAAACCTGTGTGAGAGGAAAGGAAAAATTCACATGCACGTGACTGGCTTTTTTCTCTTGAAACCATATTTGCTTTCTGCGTATAGATGTGTGTGTGTATATATATGTGAATGCTTTCATATGTATGTAATACACATATTACTGCAGGGTCTGGAGAAAGAGTTAAGAACGTGGACTGGAGGGAGGATGATCTCTAAGTGCCCACTGGAGGTGAAGCCGCAATGAATTCAACATACTGCCAGTGATGACACACATCTCCCCAGTTAAATCCATCATGTACTCCCCTTTCACAATGTATGTAATTCACCATGTTTAATACTTCCCTGTGTTCCAGGTGTGTGGAGCAGAACCATACCTAGAGGAACTTCGCTCTCTACCACCCAAGTCACTACAGAAGTATGAAATCCCTTAGAGCTCGCAGAGAACGCAGGACGCAAGTTGCACATGAACACATCAAACTAGTGTTTCACAATTTTGGAGGTATTTTCTAACTAATGTGGGCAAGACCACTTTCCTGACTATCAGTCTAACAGGTTCAGGTTAGAGACACATTTGAAGTAAACTTCATGAAATAAAAACAAAACCAATGTGGATACTTAAAATGTCTTAAAACGTGAGACTAGCAGGAGGTCAGAACCAACATCATGTTACTGGAGATGAGGATGTGGCCTCACATAGATCAAGAATAACCAGTGTAAAACTCAATGGACTTCAGTGACAGAGCTTAACCAATATATTCAGCCTGAACAAAAACAGTAGCAAGTCCCCTGCTTATCTGCATATGGAATAGTTCACTGGGGTGGTTATAAATATATAAACATAGCTCAAATAATCATTCTGCATCTTATGTTTGCAAGCACCCCAGATAAGGTTTGATGGGAGATACTTTTCTTTCCTCAGGGAGGAGTGACATGTAAATGCACTGATCCTTTAAAAATAGCTCCCTGGAGACATGAGAAAATGGAACCACATGTCCACATCAGAAGGAGCAGGTGGGTTTAAAATCATTACTGCCCTATTGGGTTCTGTGAAACACCTCACCAGAACCTCTGCCAAGGCTTATAATAAATAAATAATACACATAAATAAGTAGATGATTCATCAATTCTAAATGAACAACATAAAAATTAATGTGGTCATGACAGCAAATACTTTCTGCCTTGAGGAAAAGTCTTCTCCAGAGGTGGAAAAGAAAAAGTTGGGTGCTTAATTAGCTAGACCTAAAGCATTTCAAGTAAACCACACTTCGTATGAGAGCTCATGGCTGGACTTCAATGCAAAATGCAGTTTAGCCATTGGTATTTTAAAGCCAACAAGGCTTTATGGCCACTTTGGCAGCTGCTATTCACAGATGAAGAAGGTCAGATATTATTTTGCAAAAAGGTTTCTGCCTGGCTAAGCTGAGAAGTTGCTTGAGCTGGCAGCTGGGAAATGGATTCTCTTCAGGCTGGCCACTGCCTTAAGGAACTCATGTGTTCTGATATGACAACTCAAACATGTTGCAAGACTCTTCGAAGTTCTCATCCATATTCAGCCGCCTCCAGAAGGATTTCTGCTTCTTCTGCAATTCTTTACGCACACACCTGGGGCATGGTACAGCCTTCACTTTGCACTCAGAGTGGAAGACAGCACCACAGCTTTCACACCTGCAAACACAAATTAGTGTCAAAATTGAACGACAATATAGGACCAGAGCATGCAATGGACTTCACATGGATTGTGGGCAGTAGACATTCCTTCAAACAGTTCTGGTAGCTCAGAGTGCTGTTTCAAAAGAGTGGAGTTGTGAAAGACACTGGCTTGCCCACACCTCTGCTGGTGTAAAGCTACTCAGGACCACTAAAATAAGTTGACTTGCATTCATTTGCAATTGCTGAGAACCTGTCCCAGCACTTCTGCTTCACAGACAGAAATTTTTAGGATTAATACTTATCTTCTTATTAACCAGCATTCAGGTCTATCACAGAATAGACATCAATTTTGTTTTATGAAAGACAAGTTTGCTGCTTTGGTTTGTAAATGAAGAGTAACAATATTCATTTCCATTAAGATATATTTCAGCATTTGCAACAGCCAAGATATAACATTTTCCTCATTGAAGTTCCAGTGGTCAGCGGTTCTGGAAAGAGTAAAGTACTCCAACAGCAGGAGAAGTCGTCATTCCACAAAGTAAAAAATGAAACAGAGGTAGGTGATATTTTCTGCTCTGTGTCCTGTGAAGATCGGAGTAGATCAACACAATTATAGCTTCTGGCATTCAAAGCTGTGCTATTCTGTTCTCAAATGTGATATTATGACTTCAAACAAATCAACTGCTCAGACAATATGACTGGATTACTGTTGGGGCACTCTGAGGCAATGGAGGTAATGTCACAGCAGATCAAACCCCAGTTCCAGATGGCTGTGGAACAATGAAACATCTGGTGATCACAGAGTGGGCTACAACTAAACAGTTGGATATTCTCAGCCTTTCAATGCAAGTAACTATCTGTAGTGATGAGTGAAGCCACTACAGCTTTGTAACCAAATGAAAAAAATAAAAGGATGACAGTGTCAGAGGTACAAAGTCTTAGATTCCAGTTGGATAATCAAATAATGAAAGCAACAAAACATCAAACTTTAGAGCAATTTTGAAATACAAATGAGGGGTGCTGGTCACCCTGGTGATTCTGTGGGAAGTCTTGAAATGCCTTGCAGTTTTCCTTTTTCGCAGCTATTGTAGTCAAATGACTGTGAGAATTCAAGTGTCCATTCTTATATCTTTAGTGGGTTTTTTTGTTTGTTTGCTTTGAGCTTTTTTTGTTGTGGTTTTTTTTTTTTTCCTTAGAAATAAGGAAATCTTGTCTTCAAGACTGTGAAGAAAAATTGAAAACATGAAGAAACAAACCCCAAACACTAGAAGCCATAACGCAAATTGTAATATCTGGCATGCAGTCTGGCAATACTGAGAGAAGTCCATAAGCTAATACAACCTGTTAGCTATAATAGCTGCATTTGCATCTCACCTTTAACTTTTAAAAAAACTGTTCCTGATCTGGCTGCACTTTACGTTTTATGCATGGGTCCAAACATGGTCTAAACTTTAGTAACTGCAGAGCTTTGAGAAAGCTATGCAGAGGTTTAGTGAGGCACATTTCCAGCTAGCATCGACTGATAAAACCCAAATAACAAATAAGGAAGGCTAAAGAGGCTAAGCATAATACTCTCTTGCAGTAAAACTTGACTATCATATTTCTAAGTCCAGCTAGTGAGTCTAAATCTGGTTTTGAATCAAGAAACTAGCTCACACAGAGATATTAATCATTTCTGTGCTCAGAGAGCGTGTGTTATGGCCCTGATCCAGTGAAGCACATAAACACATGCTTAGGGCTCATATCCCAGTGATTTCCTTGGGATTACTGATCTGCCTACCATTAAGCATGTGCTTACGTGCTTTGCTGGATTGGGATCTCCATGAACAGACATACTAATGGATGAGGGAGAGACAGAGAGGACAGCAGTGTCTTTAAAACTTTACATCATTCTGAACTGACACTAATGGTGATTTTATCAAGCTAATTCTCCCTTGTTAGTCAGCAATTTACAGTGCCCTGGAAGTTGCTAGAGGGTAATGATTGATGAGGAATGTAATTTTGTGCTCTCACATTGCCACTCCCTACGCTCACTCAATATTTCTCCACAGTACACATGGAGGTGACAAAACTTATCAGAAATTGCTGCTGAAATGGATGGAGCAGGATGAGAGGAGCCAGCACACCTGCTCTCCCCAGTCAAAGGCCATCAGCAGAGAAAACAAAGATTAATGGTGTTTAAATTAATGTGAATTCATTTTTCAGAAATAAGCTCAGTGGAAAAAATTTCTCTCATGTCCCTCAGAACCAAAAGAGAGAGAAGAAATGCCTGCACTGTTATTTATTAGAGCTGGTGCAATAGCTGAAGCTCTGACCAAGACCCCACAGTGTCAGGCACTAACCAGAAGCAGTGCAAACAGCCAGCCCCAGGTGTCACAGTCCACTGCAGCCATTGTGACCATCGTTGGTCCATTCTGCTGCCCCCACCCCTGACTGCTGCTCTCAAGACCTATTTTCTGCTTTCTCAGGTGAAGGCTAATGTACTCCCAGCCCCAGTCGCGGAGTGCAGATGACAACACAACAGCAACCTGGAAGAATGGTGCTCTGATTTGCAGAACAAAGCTGCCTCTTGCTTTCTGTAGGGACAGGTAGAGAGGATACCTGGGTCAGCCTTCACTGCATGCTTGTATCCCCTCGCTGCTAAAGAAACACAGTCACCAGGGCGGGGCGGGGGGGGGCAATGCTGATCTTGCTCTACCTTTGTGCAAATGGTAAGTTACTCCCTTTAAAGTAATGGAGCTGTACTACCCCAAGCCATCTATAGCTTTGCTTTTCACCGTATCGAATACAGTCAGTCTTAACTGACCCTGGAAATGTCAACTGGTTGACCATTCCTGATCTCAGTCCCAAGAAATTTTCCAGTGATAACAAAAACCCCACCAAAATTATATACCTTCTCTGAATAGTACAAACAGATTACTTCTTATTTAATCCTGACATCTAATTTTACCTCCACATGTGAGTTTCACAGTTTTTCTTTACTGTTGTTTTCAAGCCTCAGGATTGGAAAATGTTTTTACTTCTCTGGAGAAAAAATACATTTTGTAGTCTATAAAAGGCTCATGCAATAGTTCACTACACTTAGTTATCTTTCCCTTAACCCTTGTTGTTGTCATAGGTAATTCAGGTACAATTCTGAATCCTGACTTCTTTGGCTAGAGGCCAAGAAGTCCCTGCATCTTTTGTGAGACTTCTATATACCACTGATAATAAGCTGATGAGCCCATAGCCATTCAGGCCTTTCATGTTTCCTTCTTTAATGAATGATATTACGATACTGCACATTAACAGCATCTTGCTATTTTTCAAACATTATTTGAAGAACTGGTGAACATTGCATGTTGTTTTCATACAGACTTTCAGTCTCCTAAGAAGGCATCTGGAATAGCTTCCTCTCTATTACAGTGTTTTCTCTCTTTTTTTCTCTTTCCTGACCAACTCAATTTCTGTTGAGACTATAGGGGGTGTTTCATGTGTGAAGGCTGTTTTACTTGTTTGAACACCAGAGTAACAAAAATGCAGAGAATTATTCAATCCTTTAAATAATTTCTATGGCACTGAAAAGTGTAAGAGAGAAAGGGCAAAGCTCTCCACAGCCAGACAGGCATTATAATGCTCTTATTATCATCATTACTAGTTACAAAAGAAAAGCCTTTCTATATTAAAAGCATAAAGTCATTCGTTGTATGCTGAGGAAATGTCAGTGTTAGTATTTCCCATTAAGTCTGGGCATTTGAAACATATCAATATGTGGTAAATTGTAAATTCTGGCAAATTCTTTTCATGCTTCCCACATGTATTTCACAGGCCTATGGCTCAAGTAATTCTAGATTTTGCACAACCAATTGATTATACTCTTATTTCTCCTCTGTACTGCACCACCATTTAGGTGTCCATGGGTAAGATCAGGTGCCCAAAGAGGGGGGGTGCAACACAAAGAGGCCTCAAAGACCTTCCACCCTAAGCAGACAAAATAAACCAGGGATTATCAACTGGTGGCCCAGGATGTCATCCGAAAGACAGTTTTATTTGTCTCCTTGGAACCTTACAGGTTGACAGACTGACCAGTGTGACTGTGGCGGGATGAAGCTGCTGGCACTAGTAAGGTTTATTAGGACAGCTTCAGTACCACGCATGTGGGCTATACCTCTCTGGCTTCCAAACACCAAGCAGGGAATCAAAGCAGCTCATGGTTATGCTGTTCGTCCCTGAAAAGAACAAACAGTGGATGACAGACACACCGCCACTCCCACCTCACAAATGGGAAATGAGGTGAACTGACTTGCTCAAGGTCAGCCAGGAGCTCCTTACAAGAGCTGAGAAGGGCAAAGAGCTCCCCTGTCTCGCTGCAGTGCCATATTCACCCACCACCCTTTGTCTTGTAACTTTATACATTAACTTTCATTTTTTCATTTAAAAAAAGCCCACTTCCTCTGTGCTAGACCTTTCATGCAGTTGCTCAAGTGAATAATCCCTTGAAAGAAATTTCAGTAAGGATATGATTTAGGGCTGAACCCTTCATTGACTAGAACTCTTCAGGTTTTTTTCCTTCCCTCCATGCAGAGTAAAAAGAAGATAAAATGGCGTTGTTCATTATGTTTTCTTTAGATGATGCTATATATTCACCAAGCATCTGAAATACTAAGCCACCTGTAACTTGGCTATTAAAAAACCCCAAAGAGCAAACCACAGTAGCTGAAGTAAGCCTTGCCTAGGGATTCCAGCATGATCACCATCCCACGCTATGCACATGTGCTTGTCTGCAAGTATTTCTGAATTGCTCAGCTGTGAATATCACAGACGCGCCCTTCAAAACTCTGAGACTTTAGCAGAACACAAAGAAAAGGAAAACAGACTAGCCTGTGTTCACTTAGAACACAAAAAAAGCCCCAAAGGCAATCAATGCCTGACACACACGTGCAGCAATATTATTACAGTTGCCTAGGAACCAACGCAAGGAGCCTGCCTAGGGAGGGACACTCGTGCAGTAAATGAATGGAAGAAAGTTGGCACTAACATGACATTGATTTGTCCCTATAAGGAGCTTGTTAAGATAATGCCTTGTATGACATGCTTACGGTCTTTACTAGACACGGGGGGAGGGGGGGGTTAAATACCATACTTAAAAATTGGCTTCTGAAAAATTTGCCTCCGAAGGGGAAAAAAAAAAAAGCCAAACAAAACCAGAGCAGAGCCCTCTACCCAGGCCCTCAAATTGTAACATGTCTGAAAATCACTCTGAATTTTTAGTTCAGTATTCAGGGAGTCAGCAGTGATTCAAAGCATAACCATAGTTTTCCTTTCCATATAACTGCTCATCAGATGGGGGTTACCCTTGATATGCCAGCACAGCTTGAAGACAATCCTCATTTATAATGGCACGGCTTGGTCCTGGGCTGGCCCCAGAGGGTACAAAACCAGCAGAAATAACTGTAACTGCCAACCATTGCCCCAGCTCGTGTGCTGGGAGAACTGATGCAGAGGGGTGAGCTGGTTACAGGTGGCAGCTAACAAGGGGTGTACAGCGACCGCCAGCCTGTACTGATGGGACTCACCAAATAGAGCGCCCACCGTCTGCACCTCTGGAACAGCTGCAGGGACCAGCCCAAACACAGGCTGACATGGCATCTGTGACCAACACCACCACTGCTGCTCTAGTAATGCCACCCCAGGATGGCTGAATGACATGCTACCCAGTGTCCCTGAATGAAAACTGCCAGACCAGGGTCTGCTCCCTTTTACCTAGCATGGTTTAGACTGAACTGCTGGAGAAGTGCCCCAGGCAGGGGAGGATGAATGAATAAGCCCCTGTCCTGGCTCTGCCACCCAGGGCTTGCCACAGGGTGCCTCCCCGTTTGTCCCATCTCTTGCCCCTTGTCCTGTCATGCCAGCACCCACTGCCAAGGTCAACTGCATCCAACAGATGTGCAAAGTGGTCAGAGATATTAAAGCCTCACAAATGAGGGGAAAAGCGGGCAGCTCACTGGAGGGGAGAGAAAACCACCAGTGCTCCACCACCAGTGAGGCGGGGAGCCTCAGTGTCAACTCCTCCATTGCTAGACCCAGAGAAATCACAGAGCAGGCCTTCGTTTTGGGTGCTCACAGAACAATTTGTTACCAGCCACGGCTGAACAAGAACAGCTTGATTTAACCACCAGCTATCCTCCTGCTACAGTTGCATACACAGGCTGAGTTACCGCACCAGAGCACAGCAGCAGGGTCAAGCAGGAGCAGAATGATCCTGCAGCTCCCAGACCCCTCTTCGCAGAGCTCTATTGCTCCTGATTAAGGAGGGGAGCGTGTCCTCAGCTCCCTGCCAGCTGTGGCTGCAGGGATTTATTCTACACTATCTATGTATATTTCCATACTTGCATCCAGCAGAAGAACTAAGGACTGACTGTTGGCCTCAGTACTGCACTTCACAAGTGGTCTAAGTTCAGAGATCCCAAGCCAAGTAACGTGGCCTGTACATAGCAGTTCACAAGAAATCCGTAAAGGGGCACTAAAATCAGTATTAAAACATTTAATCTGAAACTCCCGTGATTACACTTTAGTCAGTGGAGCTAAGTTACCTTGGAAAGGGGAAAATCCCTACACATGGTAGACCCACTACCTGCAAACCACTGGAGAGGCTGAGATGCCACAGAGAATCAAGTGTTTACATTGCTCAGACATATATCCTCTGCCTCTGCTAGCTGCCACATCATGAACTGGACTTCACCCCTCTACCTCTCCTATTATTAATGAACTGTATTCACAAAGGGGTGGCTGAAGACCTAAAAGCAAAGAGTCAGGCAATACTATTAACAGTAATATCATAAACTGCCTTCAACCATTATAATTTCACTGCATGATTCTGCTACTTTGCATTTTTCTGTAAGTCTCAAGTCTGGAAATCCTCTGATTAAGCCAGGATTTATGCTTTTAATAAAAAAGAAAGGCAAAGGCACCCGGACTTCACAGCTCTGCCATAATGTTGAAGACATGCCCACCTGGACCCAAGATGGAAAAAAGGAACTTAACATTAAAAAAAAAAAATAAGTATATAAACAACAAGATCCTTAAGGTAATCTTAGAATTTCTGAGTTCTTAAGAGTTTGCAGTGTTGGCTTTCATGGGCTAAAAAGCAATTGAAAAGCTGTTGTCTGGTCTACAAGGAACCATATTTGGAGGATGGAGCAGTCTATCTTAAAAGGGGATTTCGCATGAGGAAGGAGGAGGAAGAATTAAAAGGTCCTGACTGGCAAGTTGGAAATATCTAGAGCGAGGAAGAAGGCACAGCAGGGAACCTGCAAAATAAAACTGGAAACAAGATGGCTGCCATGTTCAGCCAGCAAGGAAGAGCACAAGGCAGCACTGCAGAGACCTTCCTACTTGAAATAAGTATCTGCCACTACACTGAACATTCTAGTTAATGCCACTCTGACATGAGGCAGGTAAAACCAACCTCTAAAGCTAATTCAGTTCCAAAAATACAATGCTTGAAGAAAAAGCCAGTATATTTTAGCTCTTTCTTTTTATGTATTCTAGACAACATTACTGCGCTACCCTGCACAGACAAAAATCAGAAGGTCTGGGCCAGAAGATTTTGACCAGTTTTGACAGATTCAGGTGAAACTAAATTATCAAGAGAACTTAACATCTACTTAGGTGCCTAAGTTTCTTTAAAGAAAGTGCTGAGCAGATCACTTCAGGGTGCTTTGAACCAACTATCAACATCCGATAAGCTAAGCTCTTTCAAAAATTAGGTACTAAGCTACTAACACAGCTCAGGTGAACTGGGCTTGCAGAAAGGCTGTCTAGCATAAAACAAACTAATCAAAGCAAGAGGGAAGGTGATGTACTTCAAGTGATGCCTTTGACCTGTGCCAAGGTATTTCCTGTAAATGCTCTATACTACGTATTTCAGTCTTTCCACCTAATATCTAACATTCTCCCAAATGCTCAAAGCTGGTTTTGTCCGGTGACATAGCATCCATAACACAGTGAGCTGTAATCTTGCAAAGACTTTGGCAAGCACATAAAGCTAAGCGCACAGCCTCAGAGGCTTTAGTAAGACTTCTCACTATGTATAAAGTTAAGTACATTCATTGGTCTTATCAGGATGGTGGCCAAAGATTATAGAGGCATCCAAGCTGGTTGATATAGTCAAGCCTGTTCTGTGGCATATCTATTTTAAACTTGGGTCTTCTGGTTTGTATCTTAAAAGGTCTACATGTCTTAACTGATCTGCAGAACAAATTAACTTCGCAAAGTGAAAACAGTTTAGCCTTGATAAATGAATACGAACACAAAAGAGCAGCTCTCCATGGTTCACATACATCTATAGTCACCACATAAAAGGCAAGGAATTGACTAAATGGTTCTTAACCAAGCAAGTAGCTTTACCAGCAAAACACAACAAATTGCCTGTGAAAGTAGTCACTAGGATGCTGACACACAGGCAAGACCAAAACTTCAGTAGCATATAATAGCAATAATCTTAACCATAACTGTAATTACTTAATTATCTAATTGGACAGAAAACCCTTTTTAATGAATAATTGTATTCTTGTTCCAATGGTATTTTTCTCAGTATTCCTTAAGATTTAAAACTTATTAAAAATTGTTCTAGGTTATAAAACAAATACAGCCACATTTTATAGACAACAGTACCACTACATGGGCATTTTCTTTTCACTTCTGCTTTTTTTTTTTTAGTTTTAGGAGAAAGAAACAAAAACTTTTCACCACGTTAATGAAAAACAAGTAATATCAGAACAACTTGAGGGGCAGTGCCTGGCTGCTAAGAAATGGACAAAGATAGCTCTAACAAGCCAGTTTATAACCAGGGCTATTGAAACTCACTTCACAACACTTGTAAAAATAAAATTAGTGATATAATAGGATAATTTTATATGTTTATTTGCTAAATTTAAGCTCAGGGCAAATATAGTCCAAGAAATAAAACAGGAGGTAGATGCTTAGGTTGTTTAAGTTGCCAAAGCTCCAGCAAAAGCAGAGCTGTGAGAGTTTACATTAACTGGCAATTTGCTCCATGAAATGTGCAATTAACTCAGGAGGTTTAAATACAGTTCTCATGATTTAAAGGCCATCAAAAAGATGCCGAAATTGTGAAATGTAGAAAGAACTCTAATGAACTGTTACATAAATATGGGTAAGACAGAAAAGAAGAAAATGGGGGACAGAGGAATCAAACTGACTGGAAGAGGCATCCAAAAGGATGGGACAATTTTTAAGAAATTGTTTAACTACTGAATCACAGCTTTCATTAAGGTCTGTGCAGAATGGCCACCTCCCAAGAAAAGCCGCAGAAAGGAAATATCATTAGAAAGCTTATGACTTTGTGAGCCCACCCTTACATTCAAGGCAGCAAACTGTTGCGCTGTATTGTTGAGCAGGATGTAAAGAGCCTGCCAAGCACAGCCCACAGACCCGCTAATTAAGTGAACTGATTGTGTTTGTTTTGGAACCGTTTGCCAACAAAGGAATGTGTCATGCTGATTAGTGAGAGAAGGGTATGTAATATATGTGTATTCAAACCCTGAGGAGTGCATAACCCAGGTATTCACTCTGTTTGCTCAAGGACTGACAAAAATGACTCTCAAGCAAATAACCTGACCAAAGAGAAACTCCAGCCCTCAAGAGGGGCCCTCCTTTTCCTTCAGCTGTATCTATCTAAAGAAGACCCATCCTTCATCAATTCCTACTGAAGACTGCTCCAGAAACTGCTAAGAATATTTTGGAGAAAAATACTCTCTCCACCTCAAAGCTGACCTAAGAGACCATGGAGATGGAAAGGTAACAGCCAGCTGAGAACCACCTTGGAATTATAATGGCCTCTCTGACAGCTGTCACTCTTCTCTCCGAAGAGCGAGAAAAGTCAGGGAGGTAGCCAGGAAAACAAATGCCAGCTCAACACAGACACACCACACACCCTCAAAAAGACTTCACTTTTTAAACATTCAACAGAGAGGTGAATTTTGCAAAAGCTGTCATGCACCCTAACAGCCCAGTTTGCTGGTAGAATTAGTAGCATGCTGAAAAGTGAACAAGCAACATTCAAAAGCAAGAAGGAAAAACATGGTCTTCAGAGCTCAGCTGCTCTTCCCTCTTTAACTCAGCAGCTACATCCAAGGTACTTGGCAGTCTAGTACTGAGTACAAGATGTGAATATTATGCTGTAAACAGCAATTCCAGAAAACCAGTATGGAGAAAGGGAATCGTAGTCAATTCTCACTGCACACTGTGGACTCACAATAGCACAACCAAATCACAAATCTGAGCTAACTGTTTACTCAGAGCTCTGTATGACACTTAACTAACAAGGAAAGCTGAACACCTCATCAGAAACTTCAGGTATAACTGCAAGTCTTCACACATTTTATGACTTGCCATTCCATCTGCCACAGGTTACTCTGTACATCTACCTATTTCTAGCTAGCCTCCTCACCTTACACTTGCCATTGTAGTGGTCAGCACACCTACCTCAGAAATATCTCTCATCTGTAAGAGACGGAAACAAACACAAAATGCCTCTACCTGGCCTTCTTCCTCACTGCTTTGCAGCTGATGGAGCTGCACAGTAAAACACATAATCTCCTCTGTTGGAGCCTGAAGGTGGAAAAGAGCAAAAATATAGAATAGAAATAATCTGGTTAGTTTCAGAGGTGCATGTGCACACACGAGTAGTAATCAGATGGGAAAACTAACTAGGAAGGGAAATGGAAAATGCTGGAGATAAAATCAAGTTTTAGTGATAAGGAGTACAAAAGGAGTCAGCAGAATGACCTCTGACAAAATAAGAAAGAGAAATATTGGACAACCTTTCATGCTGATTGTTTTTTAATTAAAATCATTAACAAAGACCGCTGTCTTTGGCATGACATCAACCATGACTTCACATTTGTGAAACATGAACAAAAGTCCTTTCTGGTTTCTAATTCACATAAAAACAGGAGGTAGAGCCACTTCTTTTGGCTTTCACTGAACTGCTGACAAATACTATTTGATTCCAGAAGGTTTTAAACTCTGTAATTGCAAGGTATGTCTGATCTCAGCTGAAGGGCGGGGCAACAATATAGACCCAACAATGTTTTTGTGACCAAAACCGCCCAGACAAATCAAATGCACAGACATTTCAAGTAAACCTGTCTTCCCCAATGCTCTTACATGTTCTCATCAATCTTTTGGGAATATCTTCAATTGCCTTTTATACAGTCTCAATAGACATCTTATGTTTTATGTTATCTTAGTCTCTCTCTTTTTAACTCAGCCTATCTCACCATGCACCCTAGATACATTATCTCTTGAAAACCATTTATAGAGCTCAGCTGCACACCTTGTTTAGCTTATGCCCACTGCTTTGTCAATGCATTTTTTAGAATTAGAGTCTGGAAAAAGAATGTGCAAACAGTCTTTGAAACGCAGGTCAGGCTGAAAATCCCCAAAGAGTAGTCCCTGGTTACTTGCAATTTAACATCTTTGTGCACGCAGGGGAATCAGATTCTTAATGAAGCCCTTTTAACAGTCTGGTCCTGATTGTTTCCAAAGGTGGCTCTTCAATTTTTTTTTCCCCTTCAACGGAACACTTTGGAGAGCAAATTAAAATGACTGTATTTGAAACAGCCAGAAAAGTACTTATCTATGGAGGAATGCTGTGCTGTCAGATATACTGTCTTTCTGTTGAGTTAAAAAAAATTAAAAAAAAAAAAGTCTCCTTTATTCAAAATCCAAGACATTTTTGAAAAAGAGTAGTAACACTGCTGCGTTGCCAAGTCTGCTCTGGTTTCCTGCATTTTGCTTCTAGGTTTTCCATGCAACTCCTGTCCCTGACCTGGCATCCAGTACTCCATACAATGTGAAATAAAGGTGCTTTTATTTAATTTAGGACTGGTATATTTATATTTATTTTGTAGCCACCTGAGAATAGCAATCTCATTGAAGAAAAAAAAAAATCTTGCATACATATGCACAGAGCAGTATGCACACAGAAAGCAGAGAATTAGCCATAACATTTCATAGGGAAAACACTTCAAAATAGATGGTTATTGTACTATAATGGACAATCCCAGTACATCACAGGTCCAGTGACATCAGATACCAGAAAGGTGTCCGTGATCATTCCAGGGAATCCATTTGGCTTTTCAGGACACCTTGCAAACTCAGAAGAGCTTTGGATAAATCACACTGTGTGATGCTACTAGGGACTCTTCCCTTTTTGAACAGCTGTTCTGAGACTTACAGGGCTTTGGGAAGTAGCTCTTCCCATCTATTTCCAAGTCTGCTCATGGTGGCCTCCCTGGACCAGTAATCTAGTGTAGTGTCCAGAAATCCCCTGCATTAGTGGGATCCAGTCCCTAGTTATTTAAATAAGAGGTCAGGAGGCTGAGAATCCACAAGGATATGATACGCAAGTCACATGTATGACTGACATTACAGTACCTGCTTGTAGAAATGTCCTCAAAGGGGTAAAGGATTTCTCCATTGTTGCAAATCTCACAGATGAAACCTTTTTGACTACAAAGGCTGCAGCTGTACACATGAGAGGTGGCAAACTTGATTACCTTTCCCAAGAAAGGAGCCAGTTTTCCTTCAATAACCTGAAATGAGGAGAAGACAATATTGAATGAACCCCCCCAAAATGACTAGAACTCCCTGAAGGACTGAGACAGTACTTATTAATACAGAAACACAGCTAAGTGCTGCTGGTTAAAACAACAGGAAATTTACTTTTCAACAATTATAGCTCCATGAAATCACAAATTATAATAGTGGCCAATGAACTGGCAATGATCTAAACATAAAAACAAAGTTACTCTCTCTCTGTAAGTCTCTATACAGCAATAACATACAAGATCAGTAGTCTTTTTAAGTACAACAATGCATTCATATACTAAGGCACAAAAAAGTAGATAGGAAAAGAGTTTAAGTCTTCCATATTATCATCTAACTGACAGCTATGGACACCTTACATTTATGATTTTCATTTCTCGTTATTTTTTATGCACAAATCTCAGTTTGTCTTTGCTCCTTTTTCTCCAAAGCACAATTTTTTTGCATATTTTTTGTGAACAGAACCCTGGCTTTCCTCCTTTAGTCAGGTTGTGTTTCCCATTGAAAACCATTAAAATACAATATTCCCCTCATTGCCAGAATGAATAAATTCTCAGATAAAGCCCTGAATGGGAACTGGTTTTTTCCCCTTCAGTGTCCAGCTCTCAAATCGAGAAGTCCCTCACTGCCAAATAATCCTGCTAGACCATTAGAAGTGATTAGCACTCCCTGTGTTGGTGTGAAAAAACAGCCATGCAGTACAGATTAAACTGCTAGCCACAACACTCATCTAAATTTGTGACTCGGTGACAATGCCTCAATAAGGGGTGCTATTCAGGCAAAATACTTTCCATTCAGATCAAACTTCCAGAGACTTTAAGGAATTCTGCCGGTGTAGGGAATAATGAAGATGGAATAAGGCCCTAAGTGTACATTCTTCTCTCCCAGGCTTCCTGTGGTCTGAATGGCAGCCTGCCAGATTAGTGATAGAAATGTGTCACAGGATTTGATAGTGACCTCCTATAAAAAGGAAAAAGAATGCAATAATTGCTGATTGAAGACTTGCACAGGGCTGTGCCCTGAAACCTAAGAGTGAGGAGATTTACACTTAAATGTGTGCCAGATTCAGTTCAGGCACCCCTTCCCTAAATATGATAACACACCATTTGTAATTTGAATTTAGTGTAAATGAATCTAGAGAAAGCAAAAGTCAAGGCAGAGAACAACAACAGAGATTTTGAAAGCACTCCTCGCCTATGTAAAGTAGAAAGGAGATAAATTTGTGTTCCAGGGCAACTTCCTGTCTGCTAGCCAAGATAGCCACTACTAAAGAGTACACGTGGAAAAGAAGGTGCATAGCACCTGCATAGCATTGATGTTGATGGCATTGAATGGCACGGGCTGAAACGCACCCCCTCTTTGCTTTCAGCTCTAGCCTGCTAACAACATCTGCAACAACAGGAAGCGGCAATGTTATTGCTAGTACTGCAGATAGGACATCTGCTCATGTTAGAGGAAAAATGACATTCCTATTGCATCCTGGTATAGGAAGATCCCCTTCAACCAGAATATAAACAACACAGAGAAGCTGCTGCATGAAATAGGAAAATTAAGTTCAAAGTAGTGATATTACTAACCTTCTAACAGATGGTCAGAAGTTAGTTTAGCTCCCCTAGACTGGGTTTTGTTTTTCATTTTGAAGGAAGACATTTTTTGCTTGGAGACTCCAGAGTTACAGAGGGTCTGAAAGCCTAACAAGTTGGGAGTAGGGGAAAGACACAAAAGCTGGTAGTATTCAATAAACAGGAGGAAAGAAACAGTGAAGTCACCCAGCCAGTGACATGGCTACAATCACCCTCCAAGAAGCCATTTAGCACCAATAGATGAAATACGCATACAAAGATAATAAACCACAATGCATACGTATTTTCCGAAGCATTTTCATGCTGTGGCAACCACCTCTGACAGGCCACAAGAGCTCAGCTTAAAATGCCAGGCTGAAGACAGAGCTGCAAACAAACTCTCTAAGCCTGCACTAATGTGACTGTCAGCAAGGACTTAAAAGTTACATCTCTGAATTAAAAATTACACTTTATATAATGTAATAAACAAATTAACATAATATATTACCTTCCTAAGCACCAGGGGTGAATTTAAGTCTGTACAAGGCACAAAAGGTTTCCTATGCTGAAGAGCTTGCAACCTAAGCAAGATAGATTGAGAGTGGACAGCTGCCCCTGAGGGGCTGGTGTTATCTGTCCCTATTTATTTATTTATTTGCGTGGCTCGTCGTAGCACTGTAGTGGGTTGGCTTGTAACTCTGGCCACTGCAGACATACAATGAAGATGATATCTTCAAAGAGCCTTGCACGCCAATTTTACAACGTGAATTACAGGCCATTTTACTGTATTATAGGAGGAATACAAAATGCAGCATCAAACTGATGTTATCACTATTTTTAGCATCTGTAAATTTTGTGTCATTTTGTTTCATCAGAGACCTCAAGGCTGTGCGCAGGATATGACTTTTCTTTGCAGCCTTCTCTCATTCATGTTTGTGGCTAATAAGAATAAAATCCTCATCTCCATTTACCCTAGCAAGCAAAAAGGAAGTTTTGTACTTGCTGTCCCCAAGAGGAGTTTCATGGTAACACTTCCCCAGAGAGTGTTTTATGGCTTGGGAAAAGGAGTGTAGGACATGTAATCAAAGGTGTCAAAACTTCTCCTGTGACTAAGCGCACTCTTGTGACTCCCAGAGGCCCAGGGTCATCAATTTAGACATCCCAGAACCACAATGGCAGAGTCCCAGGATGTTCTCCCAGTTGATGCTGGAATCTGATCTTGAGTTTCAAGGAAACACAAGTGATTAGAGAAGTGTGTTAAACAAATGTAATGAGTTATCCAGATATCAGGGAAATCGGGGGGGAACCTCCAGAGGCCATCTTGGCAGAGCCAGTAACATCTATGTCATTCTTTACAGCTGTATCTGCTACTAAGGCCTTTCAGTGACAGAAACTCCACAGCCCCCATGCAGTCTAATCCAGCACACGTCTGTTCTCACTGCTGGAGTCACTCCTAAGCTTTGACACAAACCTTTCCTAAGGACATTTCAGTTTACAAAATAAGCTTACAAAATAAGTTTACAAAATAGAGAAACTGTGAAATCACACACTACAAGCTGCAGAACAGCCCATCACACTTCATAAGAAATGTGGAAATTTAGCACAAAACTAAGTTAAGAGTATGCCAAAGGAACAGAAACCAAAAATTTCACCATTGACTTATCCCTGTAACATAACACAGCCTCAACATGCACCTGCAAAGGCTTAAAAATATATTCCTGCCTCTTAAAAGAAAAAAAAGCCTTAAGCTTAAAACAAATTACAATTTTGCTGAGTTCAGATTCTCTTCTACCTACAGAAGACATGAAAAGCAAGGTCTGTCTTCTAGTCCAAATTCTTTGTAGTGCAAGCAATTGTTTTGTTGTCCAAAATTAAGGGTGAAAGGTGACTGATGATGGTATCCTGGTCATCAGTTGATGGAGGGTGCAATGCAGCCTTCTCTTCCTAAACTGGTCAAGGAACCCATCCCAAAAGGATTCTGGACATGGGGCCATGCTCTTACAGTTAGCTTACCACTGCTGCACAAGGAAAATACTTGTGTTCAGAGGCCCAAAGCAAGCTGTGTCTCTGAATAGCCCCAGTGTTTAGATCAGAATGACTGTCCACCTCTGTGGGTCTGCAAGAACACTTCTCTAAGCTACCACAGGACAGAAAGCTGTGGCTTTGCATACTTGCAGCTCCTGACTGCATGTCTTGCATTAGGAATTGTATAAAAATACACACCCACGTGTAAACACATAAAAGACAGGCCCTGCCCTCAAAGCACTTACAATTTAAACCAACAAAACACACACTGCTTTTTACACTAACTGCCACATATCTCCCACCCTAAATGGGACAAACTGTGTTTTGGAGAAGCCTCCCACACAGGCTCCCTGCCCACGCTGCAGAGAGCATCCCTCTGGCCAGAGCATGGCTGCAGGTGTCAGGGCTGCTGGGGAGGGGAGAGGAGAAGCCAGAAGAGCCAGCAGGAGCAGCAACCTGCCTTACTGCCCAGTCTCCTGCACCTGGCTCGGGAAAGCTGAGGTGGTATCGGCAAGCAAGAGGGAAAGGCAGAGACTTGTCTGCAGCAGTGGGAGAAACTAGAGGGGTACACAGTATCTGAACACAGGCCAAAGGGGTGTTGGGACAATTATTTTAGATGATTTATAGAACATGGGCTTTTCATACAAGTCAAAGTTATGAATAAAGGTAAATCAAATCTTCTCTGTATATCTTTGTGCTACTGTTCAGTTGGGTAGCAGTATAAATTCAAAGAAACAATTATGCTTTGCATGAGTGAGGCGGGGGGGGAAATATGGGGACTACCAAACCTTAGCAGACAAGCCAATGTTGGCAACAGCTGCGAGAGCCTTGGGCAGCGGGAAGGCACGACGAACATGCACTGGGTTATGTTTTTCCTGATTCAGCAGGAAGACAGAGAAGATGAAAGGCAGCAGTGTCTACGGTACAAGCTGAAATCCCTTTGGATACATCACATTAATATGATCATGAGGGCAATGTGTGATCAGTCAAAGCTTAACTACTTGTCAGGAGGGCTGCTGGCCCCCAGAGGTTTCCTGATCCTTCTATCCAAAGACTGGAAGTTACTCATAGTTCCCTTGCTCTATCAAGGGGATGTTTTCAGAAACACGCAGGCAGCCAGCTGTTTCCAGAGAGTAAGAACTGGAAAGGCCATAGACTACAGCATCCTCCACAAGCAGAGAAATCCTCCTCAGCAGCCCCACTATGTGCACAACAGGACCGTTGTCCACAGACAACTTCCAGGAGCAGCACGTGTTGCCCAGGGGACTCTCACTGGTATCTCTGTGCCCTACCTTCACAACACATTTCTGAGCCCATGAGGCTGCCTACACTGAAGGAGAGGCAGTCCTCTCACCTCCAACACATGCTGAGCTACAGCTCTATCCTGACTCCACCACTCATCCAAGCTCTCCTGGCCGAGCACAATGCTGGTAGAAGTCCAACTCCGAAGGCTCCCACTCCCCAGCCCTAGCCCTAGCCTTGCCCCTAAACCTCCTCCTCTCATGCAGCACAGTACATGGGGTCCAAAACCCCAGCCCATTACACACAGCAGAGAGAATTCAAGTCACTTTGTCTTCCCTTTTCAGTCAACAAAAACTCCTTGTATGAGAACATACTTACCAGCATGAAGGAGGGTTGCACAAACTAGTCCCACAGGAGAGCAATGTAGTGAGCACAGTGTTGCAATATATATGTTTTCATATTAAAAACCAAACTAGAAAAGTGGCCAAGGTAACAGTGGCAGAACTTGTCGTCTCTGTTGAGAGTTCTAATGCAGAGAGATGGTAACCTAAATTCACAGCTTTCAATAACTTTCTGTTTGGGAAACTGAACAAGACAAAAAAAATGCACAAAAAAACCCTAATACAAAATTAGGCACAGTTTGTTCCAGTCCCTGACAGTTGTTCAAATTAGAAAAGACATAATAGAAGCCTCTGACTGGGTGTCACTGAAAAGCAATCAAATATTGATTAGACAAGGTAAGCATGGAAGTCCCCTCCAAACTCAGACTGTGTCATTCCCAAAGAGGTAATATTACAAGGGCTTTAGGGGGAACTAGAGGGGGGATGTGTGGAAACAGAAGGAAAAATGAGTCAGCTGTAATCCACTATTGCTTCAAGTAACGCCTCCGTAGCCTTCAGCCCACCTATTAGACCAGTTCCACAGAAATACCCAACCTTTGCATCATGGCCACATAAATCAACACTGAAATCTATCAGACATGATGAACTTTCTGGACAGGAGAGAAAAAACAGTACAGTTTTCAGAAATTTCTCAGGCCAGTGAGTGTTTGTTTTGAGGGCAGGGCTCTTGTCAGCAACGCTAGCTACAAGTAAAAGATAAGGAGTAAGACCTCCATTCCTGCAGGAGTCTATGTTGTGAATTTGAGTGAGGGTCACTTAAAGAGAAGGAGGTGTGGGTCCTTCTAGAAGAAGGAAGAGGAATCTACCCACATCTGTATATTCTGCCAGCTCTGACACAAGGGACAGCCAACAACCACAGGCACCATCTAACAGCATGTCCAGGAACACCACCACTTCCCTGTGGCTGAGTGATCAGGAAATAAACACTAAGAATTGTCCCCAACTCTCCTGAATCCTCAGACCTGGACCTGTAATTTCTTCATGTACCAGAAGCACAGGAGGAAACCCTGGTTATTATCCTCATAGAGGAGCATCTGTTGCTACTGCTCTGCTTAAGAGCCCCACCACCAGTGTTTAGTATTCCAGGTGAAGTGGTGAACATACTGTAAAACTCAGGTTCTGTATCACTGCCACTGTGAGACAAGCTAAATTTGCCAAATGGCTTTGTGACCCCACCCTTGTAGATCAGCTTGTTAATCATTATCGTCATAGAGGTGATAAAGTTGTTTTATAAGCCAACACTGAAGCAGTAACATTAACTACTTATGTAGGGGCTGGTGTATTTCCCTGCAGATAACATTTATAAGAAGGCACTCTCTTTAAAGACACAGGTTTGCCTCATAACCTCCTGGAGCACCAAGCAATCTGTTCCACTTATTCCTCCAGTCTGATTTACATGTCAGACACAAGTGACACCTGGAGGGGATGGGTTAAGTGATATGAAATCCCTAAAACACCTTGAACTACAGGTTCAAATCTCAACTGGATTGTCCTGGCCTCTCCTCCTGACAGAACAAAATTTATGACTATTTCTTGAGGCCAGACGCACACTTGGCTCTATCTGAGAGACAGACAGAATTTGCCAGGAGGCACTGACGCAATGCAGAAGAGACATGAAAAGGCCAAGAGGCACTGAGAAAATACAAGGGGTGGTAGACATGAAGCTCATTCACCATTCTCAATTATATATATTGATGGGATAGAAAGTACTGCAATTATTGGGATTAGTGTCACAAGCATGTCTGGCAGAAGGAAGCCATCTGAAGGAGCAGTCAACAATTGTGCACAGCTTTCAACCATCCTCTAAAGACAAGGTTTCTGCCTCTTCCTGGTTGTTTTCCTTCTACCTCTCCAGAAACAGCTAGTCTGAATCAAGCCTTTTGCTAACAAGCTCAGAGGTAAGCTCCAGCATCACCTAGACTTCAGAGTACCACAGAGAATGTACTTCCTAGACTGAATGAAAGGGAAAATAAAATCTCCTGAACAGATCGGCTTGGATTCACCACTGTGGTCACTACCCTCCAAATTCCACTGGTGGAAGCTTTGTGGAGGACAACTAAACACTTAGTAATCTTTCTTCACCTCCAGGACAGGTGAGGAATATGCCTTTGAAAGAACTACCAATGATATAAGAAAATAGGGCTAGAAAAAACACCTCTAGAAACCTCCAGTTTATTCCTCACCCTGCGGCACAACTGACAGATGACTGTCTGACTTGCTTAAAAACTTCTCACCCCTGAGATCCCACAACTCTCCAGCGCTCAAAATTGCTGGGAAGTTGGTCTTAATGCCTGCCTTAGATCCCTTTTGCTGCCGTCAACTATCTTTGTTTCACACTCTACCTCCTATCCTTACATTGCACAATCTGTTTCAGAAATCATTTTCTGATGCATTCTTTTCCCTGTCACTGGTGATCTCTGTCACAAGCTGGGAAGAGCAAAAGCAGACAGGGGTGCAGGAAAGCTACAATGCCTGCCTTTACCTATTTGCTAACTGGAGATCAAGCAGGTATTTTCCACATTTGTTAAGCGTGGAGATTGGGCATTAAAGCGCAAAGGGTAAATGGAATCTCTGCCCCACGACAGATTTCAGAAGGGTCGGGATTTCTGCGACGAAAACATGGACTTGGAGACAAGCATGCTACAATATGCTTAGCTAAGGATAATGCAAGCTGCAGAGAAAAGAAAGGGAAAACATATTCCCTGCCTGGGAAGTTCCTAGTCATTTATATCTAGGGAACACACAATGCTTGTGGACTGCTAATTTCCTTGAGGACTTTTTCCCTTCCGTTCACCAGATTCTTAACACCGCAAATTCTTGTTACGATTTCAATGCGCAATTAATCTTTAGTTCAGAGGAAAGGGAAATGGAAGGAGGAAGGATAATCATGAGGTAAAAGCCCCAGGGAGGCAGATATCAGATCTCAGCTCTGCCCCATCTTTTATGCAATATACTGGTCTGGTCAGCTTTCCTTGCTCCATTTTGACTCCCAGTCACCTCTTTCAGATTGCCTGACTTATTTAAATTGCAAGTGACTTAAGAGAAGTATGATTTCTTAATATTTGTGTGCATGCACACTAGAATCAGTCACTATGCATTGCTGTAAAACAAATTAAAAAAGAACACGGCAGTAACTTCCGGAGAGCCCCATCTTTTGTTGCTACAGCCATGCTATAGGCCACAATCCCAGCTCCCGACAGTAAGGGTGATACCATCCCATCCTCTCTCTCTTCTTCCCTTTACAGCCTTTGCAGGTCCCTGGCTGTCCCAAAGGCCTGTTCAGCCTGTGGTACAGGTGGCAGCAGGGTGGACAGGATGGGGTGAGGCCAGGGACTCCGTTCATCCACTGCTGACAGCAGTGCACAGTGCTGGCTCTGACACACATGACAACATTTTGCCATCGCTGGCCTTGACACAGACAAAGCAACATCGCACAGCCGCTCATTGTGCCGTGCTAACTCATCATCCACACAGGGCAGAGAACATCCCGAAAGGAAACCTGGCAATAAACACTGCAAAGAACAAAAAAACCCACAAAGCCAACCACCAAATAAATCAAACTGAAGCAGAAATGAGTGAGAATTTGAATAAACAGAAATCACAAGCTCCCTTTGACTTCTTTGCGGCAGGCAGTCCACATTGACAGCAGAGCCATTTGCTGTTCGTGGTCCTTCCAAACCAGACCACTCAACATGCTGCACTTTAATTTGGTATTAAAGTGATAAATTAGCCACTAACTATAACAGGCACTGGGAAGAGAAGGAAAAACAAAACAAGGTCAAGAGCAAATGCTGCTAATCTGTGACAAGCACATACAGGCAAGGGGCATGGTGAAGACAGAGTTTTACATTGGTTGGGGGAGAGGAACAAACCAGTGACAGTCCAAGTGAATTTACAGCAGGAGGCAGAGTGGATGACAAGGTCCCTTCAAGCCCTCCCCCACTCCTCTCATGGAAAGGAAGAAAAGCCTGAAATTTCAGCAGGTCTTTAGGTGCAAGCTGACACAAATGAGAAAGAGATGGAATTGTCTCAGTATAAACAACATCCCTGGAAATCACTTGTGCCAGCTACCCAGCCAGCTCTGCAACAAGACTCTAGCCCCACAACTTCTGCCTTCACACTCGCTGTTTCCATTGTCTTTCTTCCTTTCTCCTTCCCCCAAGGTTTCCAGGCAGCTACATGTCAATTTTGTCACACCCCAAGTTCTCCTAATCTTGTTGCAGGGATGAATTATAGGTTGTTTTAAGAAACAGGTATTCAAGCAAAGGTTAAAGGCTGTTTTAATCAAACAAGGTTGAAAGAGTACCAGGAATTTGTCTGGTAGAGAACAGAAAGCACTTTCCTTTGCTTAAAAACATATGTGACTCTAACTACACACACAAGCAAATATGCATTCAGGCAGAGAGTATATATGTGCTTTTTTTTTTTCCTTAAGATTAAGCAGGCAATTCCATACCAAGATATTAACTGACTCTACATGCCCACTGAGCAAGACATTATTTCATGAGTGATATCACAAAATTAGAAACTTTCCTGCCTTGCACAGGACTGGATCAGGGAATTTTGAGGAAGAGTCCTCTGAAGGATTTTAGAACAAGAAAGCAACATACCAAGAAAATGGCTAAGGTTACTCTGAAATAAACTCTGTGAGTACAAAGTATATTTTAAAAAAAATTCTAAAAAAAAATTTTCTTCTCTCATCCAAGCAGGTAGCCCTGAGACAGTATTTTGCTTCCTCAGGAAGTTTGGTTTCTTGGGATGTTATTCCTTGAGATATATCCAGCTGCCTCTCCTGAAGAGACATTTTATGTGAAGTACAGCAATGAGGTTAGAGCCCCATCTTTCACACTGCTAACCCTGATCTGCAGTACTGGGCCTTTCATTCTGCACAGCAAAAAAAGTACAGAAGAAACCTGGTTAGTACAAAGCACTAGGAAAGGGGTAGCTTATATTGCTACTGCATCTTCTAGGGGCTGAAAAAATTAAATTATCTCTGGAGATCTCAACTCAGAAGCTCTTGCGAGCCGCTGGCACCACTGCTGGGTTGTTTTAAACAGAGTTTCATTCTAAAAAGCCACACTTACGCCAAGTGGCCTAGATTACATATTCACATGGAAAAGCATCACATGTATTTAATAAGCCCTGTTGAAAACTCTGGTTTCAAGCAGTGCAAAAACCAGTTCTGCTATAATATCTATTAACAATCTTGTTATATCTCCACACTTTGCCTCCAAGACTTTAACACACCCAACTCAGATGAACTTGTCTTCTTGGCTGCCACTTGCCAAAATGCTCCTGGCCAGCTCTTCCCCCATGAGCCTGGCTGGCTTTGCCATGCTCTCTACCTGACCACGAGCCATTCTGAATGACAGCAACTCCCTTCCCCAGCAGAACTGTGGTAAAAAGGAAACAACAGTAAGATCAATGCCATTACTACTAATTGTTAAGCAGAGCTGTCAGCACTTTGGGGAATTATACACACACCTGGAATATCAGCTAACCTGAAGTTTCCTGCTCTGCTGAAAGGCAGCTCAGTGCCAGCAAACTCCAGGGAGTGACAGAAATGAGTGATAAGGAGCCACAGCCAGCCACAGGAAAGTATACAAACTGTTTAATTGCCATTTTGCTATCAGACCTTTTAATATTTATGAAAATGTATATTGTGGGTTTTTCCCATCCTAGGACTATTTTCATATTCTTCTGCTAATACAGTTACCATAGTCATACAGGCACAGGTCATAAAGGAAGGACATGAGGATGGCTATTAGCATTATGTCGTTACGGTCCGAGATGCATGTTTACATAGTTCAAGTACAGAATTATCTAAGTGCCTCAAAATCTTAATGTATTTAAATTGCACAACATATTTAAAATAGGTCAGACGGACTACCCCTCCAAAGTACTGGTTTCGCTCTTTTGAGCTTAATTGTGCTTAGGTTGTCTATTTTAAACATACACATAGTAAAGTGGGACCCATTTTACCTTAACCCCATTAGAAATAACTTGTCCTGTGTGTCACAGAAAGCCTGCAGCAACGCGGGGAAGAGAGTCCACACAACTATCTACTTCTGTCTACCTCCTACCAAATATTTAAGAGCAGGGGCTGTACCTGACACGCCAGTTAAAACCCACCACCGTTTTAAACCAGCTCTGCTCTGAGCAACATCTTCAAACCTGTGGTCAGCTGAATACTACTGGTAGTAACACACTGCAGGACTTGCATCTCTGTCACACACGCTGTGTCAACCCTTGCTTGGGAGGCTGGCAATGTAAATCAATGTTTTCACTATGGTGCTGAACTCTGAGTTGTGGCAGCTACGGCACAGATGTGCTTGGCATTTTGCTGCCTTTATTGAGCACCATGAACTCCTAACAGAGAACTGCAACAGACAAATCTTCAGCCATCTCAGCATAGCCAGGCCTGCCAAAAACCTAATCCTCCTTCTCACTTGCCACCTCCTGCCCCTCAAGCAAAAAAAGGGCTTGCCTAAACTTAAAAGGATCTCCTGGTACAGCTACATGGGTAAACATCTTTGGTTAATAAAAGTTTAAGCTGATACAGCTTATATTGAATCACTGAATGATATAAATAACAGCAAAAGACTTTCTCATTGATATAACTGAGTTTGCACTAATGCTTTTACAGGTGTCGTGGTTTAACCCCAGCTGGTAACTAAGCACCACACAGCCTCTCATTCACTGACCCCCCACCCAGTGAATCAGGAAAAAAAAAAGGTAAAACTCATGGGTTCAGCTAAGAACGGTTTAGTAGAACAGAAAGGAAGAAACTAATAATGATAACAACAATAATAAAATGACAATAATAATAAAAGGATTGGCATATACAAAACAAGTGATGCACAGTGCAATTGCTCACCACTTGCCGACCGATGCCCAGTTAGTTCCTGAGCCCCACCCCCCAGGCCAACTCCCCCCCAGTTTATATATTGGGTGTGACATCACATGGTATGGCATATTCCTTTGGCCAGTTTGGGTCAGCTGCCCTGGCTGTGTCCCCTCCCAACTTCTTGTGCCCCTCCAGCCTTCTTGCTGGCTGGGCATGAGAAGCTGAAAAATCCTTGACTTAGTCTAAACATTACTTGGCAACAACTGAAAACATCCGTGTGTTATCAACATTCTTCTCATACTGAACCCCAAATGTAACACTGTACCAGGTACTAGAAAGAAAATTAACTCTACCCAGCTGAAACCAGGACAACAAGTATGGCTCTATCCGTTAAGAGCTGGGGTGGGCTGGGCAGTGTTTGTCATGCACCTATCCCAGTAGCACGCCTAAACTAGAGCAAGCCCAAAGTATGTTGGCCAAAACCCAGTTTTGTCAATCAATATAGCCACGTGCACACTACTGGTTTTCACCAGCACAGGCATGTGGGTTAGATGCCACATCCCATCCTTCTTATGCATCAATAGAAAGGAACTGCTGGGCAAGGACACCACCACTGATGGGCTTGGAAGTCATCAGGCTGTATGGTATAAATCTAAGCTGAGCATTTCTCAGTAATTGTATGAGGACTGAGTGACCAGAAAAGAAGTTTTACTTCTGAAAAAACCAGCAAGTAAAGAGCAAAGTAAAGTCCACATCTCCTTTCAGTCTTTGCTATTGTTGGGACTCATGAAACAACTTGTCTAAATCAACCTAAAGTTTTGCACATGCAAAAATCCTAAAAGGAGCATCTCCAATCTCCTCCATCTCAGTCTAGGAAAATACAGGGAGCACCCAAATTTGCCATTGGAAAAGGAGGTGTGACAAAAGTGCAACATGGGTTAAAAGCCTGGAAAAGTGAACTAGACCTAACAATTTCTTTGTTCTTCTAAGGCTTCCTAATCCTGATCTAGCAATATACTAGGCTCACATTAGGTGGAACTTATGTTTCATTGAAGTTCATTTTTATTCCCCACATTTTTGTTAGGGAACCTTATATGTGCAAAATCTTGAACAGAAACATTAAGATTTTCATATTGGGAATGCTTCTGTTAGACCAACTCTTCACCTAGTCCAAAACCCTATCAGACGCTATAATCAGTACCATATACATCAGAGGAAGATGAAATCATTGATCCGTCTGTCAATAGGCAAGACATCTTCCTAATCCCCTCAGTAAATAATATGTCTATTCTGAAACCTTATAATCTCTTTATCTTACGTACTGTAACTGTGGACATTCTCATTATGGATACTTAATCCTCTCAAAGATGATAAACTTCTGGCCTCAGTAATGTTACCGTGGCATTAAGTTCCTCATGCTTGCTGTGTGTTCTGCAAAGAAGCATTTCCATTAAGGATTTTTATGCATGTCTCATATTCACTGTATGACCTGTGCTATATTATTGTGAGAATAGGGCTCTCCTGTTCATCCTTTCTCTCTGCTGTTCTTCACATTGTTTGTAGGTTCATCTACAGGTAGTCAGGAAAGTTGATCTGAAGTAAATGGATGTTTTAATTAAATTTTAAGGGATTAGTTTATCTACAATGTTAAAATGGATAAATTATACTACATTAAATCCCTGTATGGACATACACATTCAGAATGAAAATGGCCTTAATACAATTTAGCTCACTTTGCTTCCAAACTAAATGGAGATAAACCAAATGAAAGACACTTATATTTGAATAACAGTATTTACACAGTGATTCAATGTAATTCAACTCATCATTTTAAATTCCCGTATTTTGTCACTTCAAAATTTTTTTCCTGAGTGCTCCCGTGTAAACAAGTCTTCAATCATCATCTTTTTAGATCTCCTACCTTGCTCACAATTTCCTTCCTTGACATCCAGTCATTTTGCTGTTACAGTGGATCCTTTTTATTTTACCATATCTTTTGGCCATAGTATAACCAGGATGAAATAATTGCTGTGACTAAGAGTGTTTGCACAGCAAAGACCATCACTGCAATAATATTTGTATACTTGTATATCTTGCTATTTAACATCAAAAAGAGGCAAGTCATTAGTTAACTCTCTGTGTGGATTAAGCACCTGAATTTTGAACTGTCACAATAGCCACTTCAAGTCTTCTGCTTTAAAAGCTCCTGTTAATATGCAATCTAATGTAAGTAGCAAGAATCACTTTTCCCAAGAAATACAAGAGTCTTGTCTGAGTCAGCTTCTGTCCAAATCAACGTATAACGGTGTAAAAACTGTTAGTCTCACCAAAAGCACACAAAATGAATGGATAGTTTTTAACTCCAGCTTGCATGAACTATGTCCACATGTCCACAAAACCAGTGATATGTCCATTAGTAATGTCAGCAGAGAACAGTGTTCACACCACCACTAGGTTTAGGGTGAAGCTACCCTGGACTGTGACTGCACCATCAGGGACTACACTGCACATAAATAAGAGTAATCAATTTTTCCACTGTACTATGTCTGCTAAAACCATCAATTTCAGGAGTGAATACTTGCTTCCTAACAACTGGAGGTCTCCCTCTTTAAAGCTTTAATAGCCCTAGATAAACTGGCTAACAGATGCAGTGGTGTTATGGGTGACGCAGGGCAGACTACTCTCTGGGCAGATGACACCGAGGAGGGTTGGAAAGGAAAGAAAGTGTAGCCAATGGGGCAGAATAAGCAAGCTGTCATGCTTTGTGTTTCTGCTTGTTAAATCTGAATGCACCTAATTAGTTATCTCGTCTGCTAACACCTCCAACAATGACAAGAGGCTTCTAAGAAAACCCCACGGGAATGCCCATAGATAGACTTGCTGTAAACTTTAATGTAGTCCCTGGGGCTCTGGTCTGCAGTGAAACCTTGCTGGGGTGCATGTGTGTGTTTGTGTTTATTTTAAATAAACATGCACATACAAATAAAGACCATCACTTGCTGCCTCTCTGGTTAAAGGTCAGGCCTACTCACATATGTACTATAAACATTTGTTAATGAGTAAAGTACTAGCAAAACCACTACCTCACCAGGATTTGGCGAGTTTCCAAAATTAAGGACTTTTTTTTTCAATTTTTTCCACCTTACTTTTAACCTCACAGCTAAGGCCTTCCCCAGCAGAGCCCTGTCCAAAATGATCCAAGTGACAATAATCCCCAGACCATCACATAGCTCAAGTTATGTACTCTGCCACATCCATAAGGTCTAAGCATGGAGCTCTGGTAAGCTTGGAAAGAGATTTTAAATTGGATTGCATTTTAGAATAGTATTATATGCTGCTTCACCTACTGGCAAACAGGCATTTCAACTTTTTTGCACCTAAGAACAGACCCTCATACCACATATTTGAAACTCAGCTGCTTGGTAGGAAACCACCCATGTTTTCTAGGATCTTTAAAGAGAACTTGGCTAGGAAACAAATCGGAATTGAGCTGGGACTAACCAGGGTAAAGGTTGCTTATATCTGCAGATTACCCCTCTCTGCTTTTCTAATTCACTCACCATGCCTTATCTTTCCATTAATCTTTAATAAACCTTTTAGTTAATTCCCCAAACACACGCAATCTACATGACAGCAGGATACAGTGCAAAAGCAGCCCATGGATCTGAGCAAATAGGCAGCAGAGGAATCAAAAGGAGGAGAAACTTTTAGGATTAAAACCCACCCAAACTGCAGGTCAGTAGAAAATTATGAGCAATCGGGAGAAAGCAGCGGTAAGGGGCAAACCAGGGAGGAAGCAGGGGCTGTAAGGGTATTAGTGTTTCTCTGGCTGTTGGATTCATTTTCTCAATAGGGCCCTCCTCCCCTTTCCACTCCAGTTCCACTTTGACAAAAACAAGCAATCCGACTTCAAACTTGAAGCCTCTGAAATGTGGAAAATCCTCTCCAGGCTGAAAACAAGGGTATAGCTAGATTAAAAGGTAAATGCAATTTGACCCACCCCAGCAGAAATGGTAATCAAATTATATTGCCTCTAAATATGATAAGTTTGGGGCTGGGGCCCTCAGGGGAAGAGAAGGTGTCTTGCAAATACAAACACAAAGAGACATGCTAAAGGGAACTGCTAAATCAATGGATGAATTGTGACTTCTACCCTCCCTCCCTCCCACAGGGTGCTTGATAAGCTGCTGATTGCTTCTAAAACATCTACTACCAATGTTAGGAACTGATTAAGCAGCTTACAAAGCACTGGGGGCTAATAGACAGGCCCACCAGGGAGACTGCAGCTCTGGAGTTAAGTAGCTTGCTTTTTCATGGCTTGATTATTAAAGAGGAGATAGCAAAACATGCTGAAAAGATATGGAAACAGTTTTAGACCTCAGATGACTGGCCCTTTTATTTTATATATGGAATCATTTCCACCCTGGGACTTCACCGACCAACAAAACACATATTTTCTGTAGTTCTGTAGTCTCCAGCTCTGAAGGGCATCTGAACTCCTTCAACTTAAATGTGTCAACTGAACATCCAGAACTGACTATGCTACCTGTTACCCTGCAGAAAAGTCACCACTAGACAAGGGAAACACCAGTGGAAGAAGCTTAAAATAATCTGTATTACATATCACTGGCAATGGCATTAGAGTGTGAACACAGATGTGCCCAGGTCAGCTAGCTCGTCTTACCTCATTGCTTCCTCCATTGTGCATCTGAGCACTGCAGCACATTCACCTTAGATTCCTTATCCTCTCTTTTCAGCTTTTTGCCAAATTCTTCTTGTTTAATCTGGTACACAATAAAATTCTGCTGCTCAGGCAGATGTACTGTAAGGTGTTTACTTAGTTCAATCGATACCAATGCAAAGACGTTTTGCTGGCACATTAGCTCTTCTGCAGTCATGTCTGTCATAGTAACACTGTATGGCTTAACTTTGTGTAGCAGGTTTGCTAAGGTTTTTGTGGTTTTTTGGGGTTTTTTTTTATTTTTTCCCTTCTTGTGGTGATGCCTAGCAGACTTTGTAAATAAGCATGTTGCACTAGGGACTGTACAAACTCATAAATTCCTGAATAACTATTCTTTCAAGCAAAGAAATAAATACTACTTGTCACCCCGTAGGCTGAGCCTTAGATGAGCCTTCATTGATGAGATGAAAAATTTCTCACAGCAAAGTTCTCTTTGCAGACTACAGTTTTCTTCAGCAGCCTCCTTCTAGCCCCATTTCAACACTGACGCTCTAGGCTTTCTCTCTCTCTCATCCCTAACCAATTCCCCTGTTAACTCATTTTTATATTAGACTATATACCACAGAGATGGCTTGGAAGTAAAGCTATTTATGCTATGATCAGCTAGAAGGGAGAATGTACAACTAGCACTGAAAATGAGAACAGGCTTGGTGTGTAACAGGTAGAATTAGTCGAAGAAACTTACCTGCTGAAGGTCTGCAAGAGAATAAAGATGGATTTGCTGGAGAAGATACTCCCTGGGAAAGATCCTGGAATAGAGAAAAATGGATGTGTCATGCCTTGGTGACTGGGAAACTCAAAAGATTTCCTCTCCCCACCAAAAGACTGCAGAACAATCATGCTAGAGAGAGCGCTTGTCAGAAACCGGAATTATGTCACCCTGTAAGCACCAACTACTTTTATAGCATTCCTCATGGGCACAATTCCACAATAAGTGCTGTGCCAGTGTCATTCTCCAACTGTCAGGTAAGGATGTGCCGTGACATTTACAGCCATTGAAAGCTCATCCTGAGCACAGGTGTTTTTTAAACAATTAACCCGGTAATAAAAACAAATAACTCAAACTACATATTAAAAGTATTTCTTACAGTTTTTAGCACAAGATTCCTGGTCTGCTAGAAAACTGTAACAGTTAGTTTCAGATGTGATTTATGGTTTTGTAACTGAAATAACTATACTGGGAAAAATGTCACGCAGATACTGTTCTTCCACCATAAAGTTGATTGATATTAATTCCCTTTTGCATACAGAAATATATGTATTGGTATAGACTTTATAATTACTTGAGAAAGGCACATTCTCCTTACATAAACCAAGGTTTCAGGCAAGACCATTGATTATCCACTGATAGATCTGTTCAGTAAAGCTAAATTACAGAAACTTGAACAGAGAAGAGATGTCCTAATTAGAGTGACTTGCAGTAAAATGAAAAACTGGGTTAAAGTAACATTACACAGAAAAATGAACCTTGTAACGGTAAGTGGATGTTAGCAGGAAAAGTTTATGAAAACCTATGTATCTGCCATAGAAATGTCAGGAAGAGAAAAAGTGCATCTAATTAAAATCTCTGTCTTCGCGTGCACACAACAAGCTGACCGGCTTTATTTTCCATCTACGCAGAACAAATACAACACCATGCTAAGGTATCATTGGGAGTCAAGAATCACATCACTCTTGCAAAAAAAGCAACCACGCATCTCAAGAGGTGCAACTATTTTACTCTAAATGTTGCTTAGAGAAGAAATTGTGAACTCAGCTCCTACATTACAATGGTGTAGTTTTAAGTCAATACAGAAACAAAATTCTTGATGTTATTATGTGCATGACCAAAGCTCTGGCAAAGATCGGTTTCCAATGGTAGAACTGAATGGCAGTGAACCAAAAGACCACTGGACATGTTCAAAAAACCAAAGATACTGAAAGGCTGATATGAACTCACATGATTATTATACCAGACTAACGAGAAAGTACACAGGAACTCAAGAGATTTCAGAAGCTGCTACAACATAAGTAGCTAAAACACAGATCAGCAGGGATATCAGTACCAACTGCAATCTTTGACAGAACACTGAATCTAAGAAATAATGGAAGCACCTTGGTACATCCTACTCCATTAGTTGTCTGAAATGACTATCTTAAACCGATGCTTTCAAAGCTGTCTTGGAGGGACTAGGACTTTTCACTGCTGTTAAGGTGAGTGGTACAAAGTCTCATACTCCTTTTGTACTTTTGAAAAAAATCTAAGCTTTATTGGGGCGGGAGGGGAAGTCCTGCAAGCAAGGCACTGGCAACTGGGAACTGCCAGTCTTACAGCACTCTTCTGAAGCAAGACTGTGCCCTTGCTCCTTCTGACTCACCAAGCATGTCTGCTCTACCCACCTAATTCTCAGCTGCAGTCTCACTGGGATACTGCATTTTCCCCTTTCAGTTCTGTAGGCTATACCATCGCTCCTACTGGAGGTGAATGTGTTCCAGTGGCTCTGCTGCATCACACCTTCATAATACATTTGGCACAATGTCAAAGACCACTAGAAAACAGTCAAAATCCAGATATTAGACAACGTCCGACATTGGGATTCCTCATTTGCACATGGACTTATTAAAACTGATTGCTAAGGAGTCAAATCTGAACAGCATTTTGAAGCCATTAGTATTTTTCAGCTCTGATAGTATTTCTTTCATTAAAATTTCCCCATCATTCTCCCATGATCACACAGGCAGGCGCTAAACAGCATGGTAGCTTTGCCAGGAACTATATTATTTGCTGATGCCCTTACAGCACTGCTAAGGAAAATAATTAGCTAATGAAAGATTTCCTTTTTCAGGAAATAGCCTGAATAGCCCATAAGGCAGAAACTGTCAATGACTAATATCGATGACTAACATCACGTTCCCCTGCCTTCAAGGACTGCATTTTATTTCCTGCAAGTTCTAACTCCTTATAAAAAGTGTGCAGATAAAAAGCAAACTCATGATTGAGGGACTTCCTTTATCAGGGGGCGTCTCAGCCAGCACAGACCCTGGTGACAGTCATCCTCTCCTTGTACCTGTCCCCTCCCTGAGATATGTTAATTTGCAGCAGCAGCTCTGCAGAGCCAGCATCTATCACCCCTCTTCCCTTCCAAATCTATCTCCAGGAAAAAAAGAGGGTACTGTCCTCCCAGTCTTATGCAAGACATACACACACACATATACCTGGCACTCAAGGAAGAGGCACTCTATGGAAACTGAGGCATTAGAAAACCCTCAGTAAGTAAGGCTGGTCCAGCTTCAGATTTGCAGTCCTCCTACTGCCTCGAAAAATCACAATTTGGTTGTGGTGGGCCACAGAAAAACAGCTGAGCAGCTAGAACTCACATGTACAACAGCATTTACAAAATTTCTTAGGAAGCAACTGGACCAGTTCCTGCATGGTTCCCAATACACCTGCCCACATATCACCAAAGGTGGAGAGCACACAGCTTCATGGGTGTGAAACCACTGAAATTGCCTAAAAGTAGGCAGCTCAGTCCCTGATCATTTAAAATATAAATGATGCACCCTCACAACACCTGTGGTGAGCTGAGTGGCTGTTTCAAAAACACATCTTGCTGTGCTGCACATCTGCAACTAAGATCTCCTCCAGAAAACTTCTCTAGTCCCATTTGGAAAGAAAAAACGATGCTCAACAGCTGCCTGAACATAACTTGTGAAGCCACCTCCCAAAAATGTGTCTGTTTATTGCCAGTTTTGTCAGCCTCTAGTGGGTGGGGAACAAGAGCATAAGAAGCACCAGAATATAAAATTCAAACACATTTTCAAAAAACCTCATCATAAAATGCAAGCAAATCAGTTGGGGCAGAAAATCCACACAGACCAAGTAGTCCAATGAGCAAGAAAATGAATGACAGCTGGTTTCCAACAGCTTGCTTGTCTGCACAGGTTCTCTGAGCCTAATGAGGTGACGGTTTATATGAAGTCTTTTTCAGTAGGGGGCACACAGGACTAATTCAGAGCCTCTTGCTTCTCGACCCAAACACTTCCTCTGGAACATAATGTCTTTGCCATCTCTGTCCTTCTGTCAGCTGCAACTGAAATTGGCCAAAGGAAGCCAAAGTCAGTGGAGTACAGCAGGCAAGATGGGACTCACACAAACACCCTGCCATTGCATTAGCATCCAGACAAAGTGCTACATGTCATCCAAACCGACCTAAAATCACATTCATGTCTAAAAAAATCTGACAAAGACCACAGAGCAGGCTAAGATAAATACACTTAGAAACATTTCACTAGAAAATATGTATTTACTTTCTGCATGAGATGGAGCTTTGAGCATGCTTGGGTTAATATCAGGCCTTGATCCAAAAAAACCAAAACATGTGCTTGCATTTTATTTTTCCCTTGATATAAAGGTCCTTTACAAACACCAAATGGGAAATCTCTGGTAAGTTATTCGAAAGCAAAATAAAAGATGTCAGTTTTGTAAATCTTTTGATCCATGTGCTATAACGAACTGAATTTTTTTTTTAAGTTGGTCAATTAAGAGCATTCAGTCAAATCTTAACACAGAAGAAAACTGGAGTGAGCTAGACAGAGGTCAAATGCAAGATGTTAAGACTCATCACAATAAAAACTCAAACCTCTGCTGCTTCAGAATGTGACCTGTGACCCTTGAGAGGCAAATGGTATGGAGCACACGTCCCACTAAAAGCACCTCCTAAGCTTTCACAGTTTGGAAACTCCCGGACTAGTTTCACCATCGATGCAAAACAGAACAGTTGTGAGTCACAGGATTGCTGTGCTGTAAACCCTGGCTACCAGTCAGGGTTGAGCCTGCAGTGAACAAACCAAGTTCAATGCTAACCAGCGCCCTAGCTTTGCCAGTTCCTGTGAACAATGAAATCCAAAGTCCTATTGGTTAAAGGTCTCTAAATTGCTTTATTGTTACGTGCTAGAAATAAAAGCAATCAATGGAAGCAGGAAAGAAACCCCCTCATCAGAGACTTTTGGTCCAACTAAAAAGAGAACTGAGCATTCTCAGTTTGTGATTATTACTCTTTTTTATTTGATACTTTGTAATCTGAAGCATAACCTTCAGGCAAGATAGAATCAAAAATTTCATCCATTCCCTTTCGGATGATCTTATCAGGTAAGTATTTGCACAAACAAAGGTTATCTTTTAGTGTTGTCCTGCAAACAGAACCACCGATAAGACTTTGCTTTTTGCGTTTGGACAAAGCGTGTAGTCATGGTGCTTTGTTAGCACTAAGTAATTGCTCTGCATTTAAAGCCTGTTTATCATCAGCTTAGGTAATTTTTCTCCAGTGGGTTAAATACCCTGACAGCTCTGCTAAAGCTACAACCGATTAATCTGCCCAAGCCTGACACTATAACCCAAGTACAAACGTGATAAGCAGAGCGAACTCTTCTTTTTACAGCACAATCAAAAGAAATCAAGTTAGCTGGCAGGTGGGCACAACCAAGTCTCTTTTGTACCAAAAAGCCTGTTGAAACCTAGGGTGGGAGGGGGAGGGGAAGCTGGCACCACGCTTTCATGTGCCAGCCAGGAGCGTCTTGTTTGACCAGGTTGAGAATTGTATGACTGAGCTCTGACTCACGGGAGACGCAGATGCACCAGTCTAGCACGCAGCCCCATGCAGACGTCCTCTCCACCCCTCTGCAGGAAGCTGCTACACCCACAGCTGGCACAACACCGCAGGTACCAAGTCCGTTTCCTCAGCCAGCACACTTCATAGCCTGGCACCGCAACTGACACCACCACCAATGTACTTTTAAGCTACGGCACCATGCTGCAAGCTAAAGCAGCTGACAGGCTAGCACATGCCGATTCCACCGTTCCCGGATTTCTTTTGCCCCCTAGACGAGGGGCAAGAGGACCTCTGAAGGCCCTGCAGCGTGCACCGCCAAGAGCTGCGGCTGTGTGCGTAGCACACGGACAGGAACTAACCGCGTCTGCTCTCATCTCACTGACGGGAGCTCACATTTTTCAGAGTTACTATTTGATTTTAGAAGTACAGAGGGGTATCAGTGAATTGCCAGTTATCCCAAATATATGTGGCAGGGTAAATAACATCTCTTCCTCGGTTTTCTCTTGCAATTCATTTGACATGGAATCTGTTAATTTAAGGTAGAGAACAGCACCAGAGGTGAGGGGGAAAGGCAGGATTTTTTCCAGTGTTGCTAATTCTTATAGTTTTATTCGGGCTTTTGATTTTGTACTTTCTTGAAAATCCCAGCTCCTGGAAGTATGTTGGGAGAGGAGAACCCCAACTTTCCAGCCAAAAAAGTTAGAGAAGTGGGGCCCTGGAAAACCCAGTGATTTGAAAGTCAGGAGGTAATAATAAATCAATGAATTTAAAGCAAAACAAAACACTCATTTATTTAATTATTGTGGTATTATACCAGATTAATGATTTTTTTCTAATTCTATGGGTTTGGCTAAAAAAGCATTTGCGAACCATTTCACATTTGGGAGGTATGAGCACTCTTCTGGTTATGTTCTGGGAATAGCCATTCCTAAATATCTCAGCCCACACTGCCCACAAGCATCCCTATGTTAAAACAGTTACTCTTATCATCCATCAGCGAACCGGAACCAGTATATAAACTTCCAGCTAAAAACTCTCTCTCCTCTGTGGTTACTTGAGCAAGGTTATGGTAACATTGTGAAAGACAAGAATTACTACAGATCAAACTCAGTAATCAAGTGCCGCTCTTACTAAAAGCAGGATGCAGAGAATTAGAAGCACACAGTCTCATTTTGAAATGAAAATAGCTTAGATCCCCAATTAACTTGAAATGAAGAATAAGAAAATGCTCTCTTGCTTTTGTCAGGCACTTCTGAACCCCTGCAGTTTGCTGCTGGAAGTTCTGATATAAAAACACAGGGATAAAAATGACACAAGTCACATTTGATGTGGTGTCTACAACTAAAAGGAACTTCTTTTAGTGGGCATGGATGATGGTTGGACTCGATGATCTTGAAGGTCTTTTCCAACCTGAATGATTCTATGATTCTTTTTAAATCATTACTTTTTTTTTAAAGCAACCTAGTCTCAAAAGGTGAATGGAAACTACCATTTTGAAAGATGTCTAATACTGCTGATCAATTTGACAAGGAGTTGCAGGTGTGCCCCTAGACCTGAAAATGCTAACATGAACTTAAAGACCCACCTGTCCTCTGGAAAACTTATCATATATACCCTGGCATGCTCCTCAGGTGGACACTTAACATAGTAGAGCATTGGCTTGTGCCTTTAACCTTCCCTTGGCTTGAACAGACAGCAGTACTGCCTCCACCCTGGCTGCTCTGGCACACATCTTGTTGCTCCAGCCGTTTGTTACCCCTAGTTGAAATGAAAGCTCGAAGTCTACCTTAACTTCATCCCCTACAGTTTTAGCCAAATGCTTTTTAAGATGTTAACCTGCAAGGACCCTGCATGCACAGTTACTTCTTCAAAAAGACATCAGTTGAAGCAAAGAGGTGGTCTGTTTGCAAGAGCTCCATCAACAGGCATACTTTATTTCAGCTACTGCAATGACTACATGCATGCAGGATCTATATAAAACAACAAATGGCTCATGCATACTTCTCTGCATTTATTTTCTCACCTTTCCTCACTTTGGGGTGTTGTTTGGTCTCAACACTGGATCCTCTCAGGATATCCGGATATCCTCTTTGAATGACTTTATCTCTTGCCCTCTTTCCAATCACCCATGCAACAAATTTTCTTCTGCTGGTCTTACCGTTAAATCAGAGCCCTGAGTGCTATGAAACCACATCCTTGTGTTCCTTTCCTGCTCAAACTTTCTTTTTGCAGTCTACTGCTTTCACAAGTTGTGTCTTTGTTCTCCTGCTTTGGGATTTTCCACTCTCCAAATGGCCTGCTCATTGCAAAGAAAATGGAGAAAACAGTCTCCTTTGACAGTCTGGACATGACTTAATGACCTTCTGTTGTCCTTGGTCTGAAAGATGACACAGCCCCAGCTTAACATACGTGAGGTATTTGGTGGTATAGCGATTGCATAAGATCACTCAGGATTCCTGTGATGTGTTTAGACAGGTTCCCCAATTGCCACACAAATATTTTTAAAGTAATCTACTCCTGTGTCAGAAGCGATATGTCTAAGGCCTCACTGTAGGAAGTGACAGGACTCTATTGTTCAGCATAACTGAATTTGGGCTTGTTTCACATCGTGCTGACAGACCGGCAGGCTCAGCCAGGACCACATGTCTGCGGCACTGGAGGCATACCTTTAACCTCCTGCTGCAACAGCAAGCTCTAATTTGGTCTTCCTGTAAGACGCTAAGTAATGCATCCAGCACTGGAGCTTTGCTAGGGTAAAACTGGTGTATTGTTGTTCTGGAGCTGATGGACAAATGGCATCAGACAGAGATGAGTAAAAAGAGGGAAATTTTTCCATAAAGTTTCTCATCACCATTCAGAAGATTTATTTACAGAGTGAGGGCACTGCAACGAGCACTAATGTACAGGGGAACATGCTGCAGAACATTTACCTTGTGCCACTGCCATCTGTCTAAAATATCTGGGCTAGCAACACCTGAACTGCAAGTTTAGGTGTATAGCTGAGAGAGCAGACAGCCCAGAGAGAGCTCCCAGGTTGACCTGGGTTAGCCTACCCTACAGTAGACATAGAGGTGCCTGAAGACTTCCCAAAAAATCATTCTGACAGTTGCTTGACCTGAAGAGCCTTCAACCATGACAAGAACAGAGGAAAAGAGGCTGTGGCATACGGACACACTGTTAGCGTATCTTATGCCTAGAGATAAAAGGAAGAAAGCAAAACCAGAATAAAACTTGCATCATTCAGCACAGCTTCACAGAATAACCTCATTATTTAATGGACTCTTGAGTTTTCACTCTTTCCTAACTATCAATTTTATTGACTCCATCTTGTTTGCCTGTGCCATTCATTCATCATCCCACAATCTGCAGGTGGTGGTGGGATCTGTACAGCTCCACTTGTACTAATTCTATGTTTGGCTCTAGGTTTTGGTCTTTTATGTTTCTGCCTGAACAGCATCCACACAAAGCAAGGCAACCAAAACAAGCGAGAACTTGTTGAGTAAAGACATTTGAGACAAATTACGTCTGTTGCAATACTGAGGTGACAGCCACAGCAAACGAGGCATAACAACATCCCTTGTAAAACAGGGAGCTCAGCAACAGGTTCAGAGTCTCAGCTGGCTAACCTCAGAGGAATGCTGCTGATATGCACCGGTGGAGGGCCTTATTTCTCCTGCCAGCCAAGTCTGAGTTCCTTTATTTTTTTCCCTTGCAAATATAAAAAAAGCTTAGAATCCAGTGCACCAATAGGTGAGAACAAATCATTATAACTGATGAAGACCGCTTTTATTGTGACCCTTCTAGCTACTTTTACGATTTCTTTTGCTTCCTTTCCTTTCTTCCTTTTTTTTTTTCCTTTCTTTCTACTTAGTCACTTGCTTCTTCAAAGTTCACAGTATGGTTCAGCCCTGAGTTCTCTGCTAGATGCCAAGTTTCAAAGTTCCTAAAGTACCTATCTATGCACACCAAGCATTATAAATAACATTTCCACATTTAAGCCAACTGGATCCTGAGCTAACCTGGTTTATAGACATCTGGAATTCTTCAGAAAAAGTTACTTGTAAGCAGTGTAAGTTTTGTCTTCCCAGAGGACACCAAGAGTTTCCAACTTCACTGCCATCTTCATTTTGCAATCCGGGTTCAAGAGCAAGGTATAGATTTAAAGAAGATGATAATGCAAATAGTATTAATAAAAGAAACCTCAGAGTGATCTGCTTTTCCCTAATAAGGCAGGCTCTATCAGTGTCCCAAAGGCAGCAAGGTGCCAATACAATTAATCAGTCTGTTTTTAGTTCTCCCTAGACAGCAATATTAACAGTTTGTTTCAGTCTGTTTATATGGGTCTGACAGGTCTTCAAGATGCTGTGTTCACTTTCTTGTGATTAATAGTCATTCACATACTAAGGTGAAGACCAAGCAGAAAAAAAAATGTTTTCAGAGCAGGACAGATAACTGGATTTTCTCCCCTAGCCCTTCATTTCTAACTAGGAAACAGTATTAAATTTAGGAATGCTGTCTCACCGTATTGTTTAAATGCCTCCTTTTCTTGCAAGTTGCCCATGTGATCAACCAAAGGGAAATTTAAATCACATATTTTCTTTGTTTACTTTTCAGCTGTGCTCTATAAAGCCATCACATTGATAGTGAATGTCTGCACACTGTGATACTACGTGCAGAAAGCAAAGCCATTGGGACCAGTTTTGAGCAAGGAATAACTCCTTCTGGGAAAAGAACTTTTCTTCCTTTCCATTTCTGCAAACCTCTTAGGGGGGAGATCTGGGGGACCAACTGAGCACCAAACCCACCCCAACAGAGACTTCACAGAGCAAGAAGGAGCTGAACTCTAAGGTGCGTTTTGTACATTCCTTCAGTGGCTTTTACAGCACTTTTAACAAGTCCTACCAAACTGGAGATGCTTCTCTAGTAAAAAAGCAAACCCTTCTTGGGCTGCGGTCCTCCTCTCCACCACAGAAAGCTTTAATTGGAGACAGTGTGAAGGAACATAAGAAAAGGGAGCATTTGGAGTATTTCCCTGTTTCCCCTTCTGCCATTCTGGGTGTTTCACTTTGATACAGGGAGTTTTTTTCCTCTCTCCTCCTCGCCCCAAGAAAAGACCATGCACCCATTTCTGTGTTAATTTTTGTCCATTCTCTCCTCTCTGCATTTCCTCAGCACTTGTCATCT